>NW_021318868.1:210268-247289 GCF_001605985.2 Dendrobium catenatum
AAGCAAAGCAAAATTTAAACTTGAAATACATTGAGAGGCAAAAAACCTCATGGGCAGATCTGGTCTCTAAAGCATCGGACCAGGAGAGAGATAATGGTTAAAAGCCTTTCGTGTTTTTTTTTTGTGTTTTTGTTTTTATGTTTTTCATTTTTTATTTTGTGTTTTAGTTTTGTTTATTCTTTAAAATTATTGTTTTCGTTGAAGTTTTTCTCTGATCAACACACACATTCACTTTTCTAAAAATGAGAAATCTACTTCCTATTTTTTTTGAAATCTTTGGTAAGTTGTGTTTGACTTCTTTAAAACAGTCAGAGGAAGAGAACTCATGATTTTGTTTCTCTTTCTCTCTTCTTAAAGAGGTTATTTTACTTTTGATTCAAAATCTTCATCATATTTTAAATTAGATTTTGAAACTGATTTTTTTTTCTCCCTACATTTTTTCTATCGCATAGGAATCTTTTGCAAGATTGTTGAATCCACCATAAAATTTTCTTAATCAAGTTGTTTGTGTTATCAATAATTTGGGTTTACTTTGGCTTTGAAAATATAAGAAATAAAGCATATTTTTTGAAAATAATTTAAAACAATGATGCCAAACCAAAAGATGCGGAATGACGCCAAATTAAAAAATACACAAAGTGTATTAAAATCAAAAGATGCTCAAAGAGCCATTCAAGTGGTAAAAGGCATAAAATGAACCCACAAAAAAATTATGCTTATTTTTCTTATACTACTAAAAAATTAAGAAAATCCTTGATATGTTCGAAACTTGTGCTTGAAAATCTTGGTTCCTGATTCAGCAATTCGTGCATTAATCTTCTACTAGATATGTTTTATGAAAGGATTTTTGAAAATTAATGTTTCTTTTTCCCATTTTTTCCTTGATTTGGATATTGGATTAAAAAGTTTTTGAGCCTTTAAAAGAACTTGAGTTGGTTGGGATTATCAAACTCTGAATTTCTAACATTTTATGGATTCTGCATTGTCAATCAAATTCTACGAAGTTTTTGATTAAAACCAAGAGGTAACTTTCTCATTTTAAGAATATTTATATTTCACTAGATTAAGGAATGTTTCCTTTTTTTTCTTTTATTCGTTTTATTTGTGCCTCCTCTCTTTTTGATAATGTCAAAGGGGGAGAACGTATTGTTGATTTTTTGTAATGTTATCGTATTTGTATCTTGTTTTCAAAAAATTAAAAACAATAAAAATATTTTCATCTCCCCTATTTTTTAAAAGTGTTATTCTAGTGAGGGGGAGATTAGGAGAAATTATTATTTTTTTTTTAAATTGAAATTGAATTGTTTGCCATCATAAAAAAGGGGGAGATTGTTGCGGATCTATGGTTTATGATTTTGATGATAGCTAACATTCCTTATTTCTCTACGATTGCCTTATGTGCTAACGTTTCAGGTCCACACGATGAGACTGCAATTTGGAACCAGCTCAAGATTGGGTAGACTAGGTCTGTGTCAGTTTGTAATCTTTTTCCTTTCTTGAGTCTGTTGTATTTCGTGTGGCATCTGATGATTTATAACTTGGAAGATTTTCTGTTGTGCCCCAAAAAATTTCTATTTTTTGGTAACATCATCTGAGACTATATTTATATCGTCCTGAATGAGTAATAAAAGTAGAAACCCTAATTAGGGCATCCTCATTAAAACAGTCGTCTTTATGCTAAACACATAGTCCTGGACGATTTTGTATCGGCCAGGACGATCGGCTCAATTCAGCAAGAATCTGTCGCCAGATCTACTTAGGAAATTCTTATTTTTGGATATCGTCCTGGTGGATCGGCCTGGACTATAAAATATCGTCCAGGACAATCCAGGACAATTTTTCCAAAATTTCTCAGGCAGTTTTGGAAAGCAATTAATGGCAAGATCGTCCGGGACGATTAGACATCGTCCAGTTTCATTTCAGGGCGATATTCAGGACAATTTTCCACATATTTGAACTAATCGGCCAGGATAATATGCCTATCATCCTGGACAATAATGTTAGCAATTTGCATTAATGAGCTCATTTTGAGATATTCTATTTAAGCTATGGCGTGGCAACTTTTATAAGTGTCTTTGGCAGCCATTGTAGCTTCATTCATGTGGGGGAAACTTTAAGAGAGAGCTTGAAAGGGAGAGAGGAAAGGGTGGAGTTTGAGAGGGAGAAGATCCTGTGAGGTAGAGGAACTCAAGGGAGTGTGGAGGGGATTCCACACGGTTGCTTCGGCGAACTCGCACCTTAGTACCATCAGATTCAAGGATTGTCTCGAGGTGAGTTCACCAAAGAAGAATATCTCTTTGGTGTCAAAGGACCCGGCGACTCTGCCGCACCGGGGGAGGTGGAAATGATTTTGTAAGGGCTTCTCCACTTAGCTGTGTGGGCTAAAGGAGAGTCACGATTTTAGTGCAATACTTAGAGGGTGCCTCCAAGAAGTGGACGTAGGTTAAGGTTTGATCGAACCACTATAAATCCGGTGTGTTCTTTTCTTATTATTGCTTCCGCACTTAATTTATGTAGTGATTTTAGTTTGAGTTTTCTCTTTGGTTTTAAAGTTATCCAATTCACTTCTCTCTTTGTTAGCCTTGGGCCAGTTCTATAAGGCTTAACATCCCTAACGAACTTTCATAGTCATTAAAATCCTCTAGAGTCTGCATCAAACTTATAGAGGATATTGTCAGGAGCAAAAGGAGTCCATAGTTGCAAAAATCCACTAGCTAGATTGTATGATTTTCTCACTTTTAGGGAGAAATCAAATTTGAAATTAAAGAAAATCTATAATGCATGGAGCCTTCAAACTCCGGATATTACTAGATTATAATTTCCTTTATCTACGTTTCAAATTTTGATGATTAGTTTGGGAGATATGGGCATTTGATGGTTTAATTTATTATTGAACTAAAGTTGGCGATCAATCACAGCCGTTTGATTTTATTTTCATCAGAATCGGATGGCTCAGGATCACCTGGACCATGCACCGCTTCCAGCTGATTCGAGCACACGTTGATCAGAATCGTGGGCGCCTACATTGCCCAATCCTAGCCATCGGATCTTTTCACGGCAAAATCAGCGGTCTGAATGGACCGCTGACTTATTTAAGTGTCAGGTCTCACTGCACCACATGTTGGTCCACCATTTTTCGCCTCCGTTCCAATGCCATTCATTGCCAATGATTGGCGCTGTTCGCTGATTTGAATAAAATTTGCTTAAAAAATTATAAAAAATGCTTAAATCTTCTAAAATTAACATAAAATTAAGTTTTCCACCAAATTGGGCATTCGTGTGGAATTTAATATTTATTAAAATTAATTTTAATTTTTTTTAGCTTCGGATTATGAAAAAATTAAGTTTGTTTGAATTTAGTTTTTTCCAATTTTCTTGTAATCTAGGGATCAAATGGATCCCAAATTTTGGTGGAATATTTTGAGCATTTTAGGCATATTCTATGATTGTTCTATGGTCAGATGCTCTGTAATTTTCTATGATGTGAATTTCAAGGTAATAGGTCCATTTTGGACCAAAAATTTTAAAAATTTATAACTTCCTAGATTTTCTGTATTTTGGTGTGAAAATTTTGTGATATGATTGCATGTTTACCAGAGTTAGTCGCACCAAATTTTATACCCATTTGAATAGTAGAGACACCTAGCGAAAATAATTAGAAAAAATTGTAGAAAATTTCAAGGGAATTGTACACACACCTAATAGGTCAGAAAATTAGCCTTATCAAAATTCAGGCCCTTTAAGTACCTAGATAGTTAAAAAAAAAAATTAATAAACCAAGATTAACTCCAAAAATATATGTAATAGCTCCAAGTGACCATAATTTAATTCTTATCAGTGAAAATTGAAACCACTTTAATTTTTAACCTTAATTTAACAAAAATTTAATGTTTAATTAATTTAATTAATAAAAAATAATTAAAGATCTCAAAAAATTATTTGAACTCATGCTAATCCCTCCTTAGATCATTTATAATCTTTGGAATTGATTTCAAGTAGTTTGAGACTTATTTGGGTCCAATTCATAAAAAAGGAAACTTTAATTAAAACAAACAAAAAAATTCAATAAATATCCAAATTTTGTAAAATCATAACTAATTATAAAAAATTTAGAATCAATCAAAAACAAAGGATAATGATTTAAAATAAAATTTAATATTTTACAAAAATGTCAAACCTTCAAAATTTGGTCAAAGTCAACATGTTAAAAGTTCGATGAAACTCGAGTCAAAATCTATGCTTAAACTTCAGAAATTCATAAATTTTCGTAGAAAACTCTAAATTGAGTGTGATAATAGTCTAACTACTCATCATAAGCTCTGATATTTATTAAAAATTTGAAATCCTAAAGGTCAACTTTAATTTTAAAAGACCACTTTTAACCCCTTAATTAATGTATTAATATAATTTCAATAATTAAAAAAATGCAATAATTCTTTAAAATTCCAAAATTTTCTAATTTGAATAATAAAACATTTAATAAATTTCTTAAAATCAACCACTAACTAGAATATTTAATTTCAATCTACCTTTAATTTTGAACCAACTTAAATTAACTTAATTAGCCCCGATTACTACTAGGTAACCCAAGCCTACGAGGCTACTAGCTTAGTAGCCCCAAGGAAGTTGAAATAAACTTCATGGCCTCTATGTGCAACAAAGGTAGTGATCATTTAACATTTAAAACATATCTACATTAATTTTTAATACCTTAATATTTAAACTCTAACATAAAAGTCCCTTAAGCTTTAACAAATTTAAACTTTAGACAACTTCAACAAACTACCCAACCTAGGATCTACCCAAGCTTCACGACCTTCTACACACACTTTAAATGGTTTTTAAGGATAACCAACTCTAAACCTCAGCTAGGCCGGTATTTACTTTTTAAGGACCCAAGATCCACCCAAGATCCCTAGATCCACCCAAGAAATTTCTCTCTGTTGTGTATTAAATTTTTTGAGATTTTACTACATGTTGTGGATAAAACTACTTGGTGTGTTTGCTTACTTTTACTGCACTCTATGGATGATTGATATGTTTGGCAACTAGATTACCCTTAGGCTAAGAATAATTTGTACGCTCACCAAGTTTTATGCAGGTGGCCAGGCTCATGCAGGGAAATAAAAAGTCTCTTACGACTAAAGACTTGAAGATGAAGAGTATTCCACTCAAAGTCTCTTACGACTTTATTAGGATTAGAATCCGAGTTATTGTTAGTTGTGCCCGACCACTTTACTTTCTGTAGACCCTAGGTTGTAATAAGCAAGGCAATTTACTTATAGACATTTATTAATCAATTTGTTTATATTTTATGTGTTGAGTTGATTGCATATAGAATTGCATACTTTTCTTAGTTTTTTGACATTTGTATGCAGCTTTTGTTTTAGCCTGGATACGTGAGGCTCGTGAGAGTGTGAAAATTTTTCTACTCATAATCAAAAGTTTAAAATTTTAGAAGTTAAGTAGCATAAAATGATAATGAATCAAAGAAATTAGCCAGGGATCGCCCCTGGGGTCGCATGCATATTACTGTACTTCTTCTTTCCTTATTTTAGATACTTCTTTGCCTGCGGGTAGAGTCCGAATAATTTAACCTATGAGGAAGAGGTACCGAACCCGGGGAAGCCTAATCTTCTAAAAAACTATTTTTAAGCCTTTTTTTTTAATTTCAAGCATACATGATTTGGTTATTTCGACCAGTACGCATTTCATTATAAATACATTCAAAAGTGTTTAAATTTTAATTGCATCAGTATTTATCATTTTCACCCAATATAAATAAAAGGGCCCACTAAGGATAATCTCTAGATGTCGGCCCCAGCTCTCCAAAATTTTAATAAAAATGTCCCTACCACTCTATCATAAAATGACCAGATTCATGTATTTAAAATTGACTAGGTGGCAAGGTGGCTCCCCAATCTAGGTATGGGTAAGTCTAGATTCTACATTATATTAGTTAGGTTCAGACTACTGTGGTCCAATTTCCAAATTTAGATTTAGGATCTTGGGCGGATCTTGGGTCACAAGACCCCAACCTCTGGGAATATAATCCAAAATTCTTAATAAAATTCTCAATTTTAACTAAATATTCTTTCAATCCAAAATGTAAAGCCCAACACTTAAATTATATTGGAATACTTCCAAATGATTTTGGAATCTCAAAGTGTCCCCTATTCTTCTTCCCTCGACTCTGTTAATAAATGCTCCAATTTGATCCGATCTCACTTGAAATTCTAAAGCTCACTTTCTTTGATATCACTCGTAAAATCCTTATCAAAATTTTGACATTCTTCTTATCGAGCGTATTCATAGGAGATCCCAATTTCTTACTATGTAATTAACTACGAGACTTGCGATCGTAGGAGATTTAGAACCCATATTGATTTTCAAAACTCACTTGATATTTCTTTTGGGAATCTAAATCATAACAATCATCATCGTCATAATTATATGATGTCTAATGGATGATATTCTCTTTATTAAAAAAACATTTATCATGTGTGAACATCAGTTCGAATATAAAGCTAATGATCATCTTTACTTGGTTATCGTGGTCCAACTTTAGATTGAACCCTATCTTGATCCTCCCGGGGTCATATGTGATTCTCCCTTAAATCAGACTATAATAGCCTAGAGAAAATTTATAATTCTGGATCTGAACCCTTTAGTAGTTTTTAATTTGACCTTTAAAGGTGGTATATCATCTCTAATGGTCTGTTTGACTTCAGGATTAAAATTTAAACTTATTTCCCAATTTTCCAAAAGAAATTTCTAAAGCTCATATTAGTATTCTTTGAAAAAATTCAATTAACAATGATCGTTATCATCTTGCCCAAATAATTACCAAATAGTGGTATCTTCTTTCTTAGGGGAAATATATCATTTATTCATAAGATTTTGGGCATGAGATCAAAATTAATCTATTTAGAATACCATAGCTAGAAATTAGATCGAACTCCATTTTGACCTTTCAATGTCATATGCAGATCTATCTCGGATTTGGTTATGATATTCATAGTATGATTTATAATTTTGGATTCGAACCCTATTTTGAAATTTTATCTCCACTTCTCAAAGTGGTATGACTTTTCTAATGGAACAATCATTCTAAAAATTCGAATCTAGAAGTCGATTTTAAGTTTTCAAAGAAAACTATTATTTTTTAAAATCTATTTTAAAAATTTCCATCAACAAAAAATGGCACATCCCGTGGGACTAAATCTCTCTCTCAATATTTAATAATAGTGAAATTTTGTTTCATCGATAGCCTTAACTACATTTTCATATGTTGGTCCCTCTACCCTTTTCTCCCTTGGGAGAGTGTGGCTAATATAAAAAAGATAAGACCTATAAAATAGAGAGGTTAGTGAGGAAACCTCTATCCAAGTCCAAGCTTTGACATTTTATCCCCGAGTCGATCATGTAAGTAAAGAGTCAAGCCAGGTTCCTTGAATTTTCTCAATCAGTTTTATAAACTCTCGTATTGGGTGAAAACTCAGCAAGATGATGTTTAAGATTTAGAGAAGATTAATCATACTCAAAATTAAAATTCTAATCCAAAATTAACAAATTCAAACCTCTTTTGCTTAATTCCAGGAATTTAAGCTCCCAAATGGGTGGGAAATGCATCTTCTCCTTGCATAGAAACTTGATAGTATAATAAATTGCCTCTCGAAACTTGATCCAGTTTGGAATAGAATTTCAAAACTTTAAGTTATCAGTCAATGGAGAAGAAATGATTGATTTGTCTGCTAGAATACAAAGGGATGTTCCCTTAGTTGATATTACTTTTAGGTCAGGAGTTTACTCCCCCATCTCTAGGATGGAGGTCGTTTTCGCCCCTTTGACTATTGTGCCCTCTACTCAGAAGGATAAGAACTAGGAATCATTAACAATGGAAGAATTACCATCTCAATATGAGATTGGGTCAAGTTCTAACACCCTTGTCACCAGTAAAAATAAGAGAAAGAACTACCTTCGAATGGTCAAAAAGAAGGCTGCTAAAGCCATAAAGACTACCGCGTTAGGAGCCTTAAAGCAAGTCAAATATGAGGCCAGTTGAGAACTCGTTGCTCCTTACACCTAACCCCTCTTTGGTGAAAATCTTTTCCACCCTTCTTATATTACTCAAATTAGGAAGGTTGAAAAAATGAGAGTGCGACCTCTAATACACCTTCTTGACTACTACAGAAAAAGAATAAATTAAGTTAGAGCTTAACAAATACTAGCAATAAGCCATAGGCCCTCAGTTGAGAGTTATGACCCATCCACTCTACTAGATGATGTTTGGTCATGTTACTACACGTGCCCCACTATATCATCTGTAGAGGAGGAGGTGCAAAAATCTTCTGGGTGCCACTTTCATAATTGATAGGACACTAGTAATTTGGGAGGTGAATAATAATGAATATGAGATCTTATCAGATAGTTATAACATTTGAATTTAACTTCTAAACGGGTCCTATCATGATATATCCTTAGATTGAAATGATGCATCACTAGTTAGGGATAGTGAAGACCCTACAACAATCTCTTCCTAATAAGAGAATATGAAAATATAATTCTATATTGATATGGCCTTGGCACCTAGACTTCTAACTTTTAAGGAAAACATATCGCTTCTAAAGTGTATTGGGTCCGAATTTTTAAGATAGTTGATTCATCTTTTTAATGGAAATTGACATCTACTTTAAATTAAAAATAGGAGAGAATTACGGTTGACTCCATTGGATCTTTAAAGGACCCTCCCTCCCATCGCTTATGCGGGTCGATTTGATTTTTGAATTAAAATTTGAATCAAGGATAAGTTGGTTTTTGAAATGAAAATTTTCTTCATCTTCTCACATTTTTTTTTTAATCTTATAGGCACCTTTTGCATACTTTAAATTTATTTAATGATTTTCCAAGTCAAGCTGATATTCTTATCAAAGATTGGGTCTGATTTAGGGATTGTTTTTCTTACATAAGATAATGGGCTCTCTTCTCTTATACATGAGATATAATCCTGTCAACAAAAGAAAGGGGAGCAATCATTCTAAGGTTTTAAAGAAAGTGAAGCCTCTTGTTAAAAAAAGGGGGAAAAATTCAAAAGATGCACAAAGTGCAATAAAAAAATTTAAAATCAAAAGAAGTGCAAAGTACGCCAAAGAAATAAAAAGATGTGTAAAGCATGTCACAATAAAAGGTGAAAGATGCTTCCTTCTTTTTAAATCCTTAAATATCAAAGAGCTCGATCATCTTTAATAGCTTAACTTTGAAAAATCTTGAATCCAAATTCATTGTCCTACATAGACAGACTATCAAATAGAAAATTCTATGGAAGAGAATTAAAAAGATTAAATTTCTCTATCCAACTTAAATCTTTTTTAAATTGATTTTAATTCAAAATTTATACAAGGGAGAACCTAATTAAGTTTCTATGAAACTTGATTTGGGTCAACAGAATCTAAACCCTTGGCTCTTTTCGGGTCAATTGGAGCCACTCTACCTCTCACTGTACTTCTGAATTTGTTCCCACATGTCATTCTGACGGGGTCCAAATGATTAAGAGAAAAATTTAAATAAAAAGAATGAATCTTCTACCCCTGATAGGAATACAAATCTCATTCTTGAGAGAAATATGTGAGCCCTTACACATAGGCATCATTTTCTTTTAAGATCCATTACGTAAATAACACTCTATTTTGGGTCCAAGATTGTTCTCATATAGAGGTATGTTTTACATCGCTGTAAATTGCTTTTCAAAATTGAGCCACAATTGAGTAGTGTGCCCAACTCTTATTGGAGAAGCTTGAAGGCCTTGAAAAAAGTTATTTTTAACTCAATAAAATTTGAAATTACATTAGTTACATATGATTCAAGTTCGTGATAAATTGTGTCACCTCAAGACTTTCCAAGTAGGAGACTTGGCCATAGTCATTTGGAGACCAATTTTAGTCCACCATAGGATCAATGGAAACTTTAAATCTTTTTTTTTTTTTTTTGAAACTACCAATAGCTATTAAAAATGGAAACTTTCAAACAACGTTGACTGAATTGTCCACCTTAGAGACGATCTATAAGGGAGATTCATGATAATTGATTAATTCTGAGGATACCATCAAATGATTCCTATTATTTGGGTAGTTCTTCAAGAAATACCATGCTTGATGAGTATCAAATTTAACATCAAACAAAATTCTTCAAATTCAAAAAAAAAAAAAAAAAAACTCAAAACTTTCCAAATTCTAAAGAAACCAAATCAATCCTTTCAGTCCTCTATGTGGAGCAAGCTTCTTCCCCACATGACCATTCGCTAGTGGTGTAGTACGTCCTTCGTGGCACCATCCTAGCTTTAATCTGTTAACTAGTGGTAGAGGATGCCTTTAGGGCACCATCATAATTTTGACCCCCTAGTGGTTGAGGATGCCCTCCATGGCACCATCCTAGCTTTAACTTATTAACAAGTGGTGGAGGACACCCTTCGTGGCACCATCCTAGTTTTCACCCGCTAGTGGTGGAGGATGCCCTCAGTGGCACACTTTAATTTGTTAACTAGTGGTGGAGGATGCCCTTTGTAGCACCATCCTAGTTTTCACACGCTAGTGGTGGAGTACGTCCTTCGTGGAAGTACCTTAGCTTTAATCTAGTAACTAGTGGTGGAGTACCCACTTCGTGGCACCATCCAAGTGTATTTGACCTTCTTATGGTGGAGTATTCCCTTCATGGCATTATCCTAGCTTTGACCTTCTAGTGGTGGAGTACACCTTTCATGGAACCATCCTAGCTTTGACCTTTTAGTGGGGGAGTACATCCTTTATGGCACCATCCTAGCTTTGACCTTCTAGTGGTGGAGTACACCCTTTGTGGCACCATCCTATCTTTGACCTTCTAGTGGTGGAGTACGCCCTTCATGGCACCATCCTAGCTTTGACCTTCTAGTGGTGGAGTACGCACTTCGTGGCACCATCCTATCTTTGACCTACTAGTGGTGGAGTACACCCTTCATGGAACCATTCTAACTTTGACCTTCTGGTGGTGGAGTACATCCTTTGTGGCACTATCCTAACTTTGACCTTCTAGCGGTGGAGTACGCCCTTCATGGAAAATTCCTAGTTTCTTTGACCCTTTTTTGGTGGAGTACACCCTTCGTGTCACCATCCTATCTTTAGTCCTTCTACTACTATTGGAGGATGCCCTTTGTGGAACCACCCTAGTTCCCTCTACCTTTATATTCTTTTAGGTTAGGTGATTCATTTCCTTTGGATTAGAATCACTAGTGGTGGATATGCCTCTGTAGCCCCACCCTAATGTCCACCTAGGCTTTGATTCTTTAAGGTTTGGTCATCCATATCCTTAAAATAGAAGTCAATATCTTCATTTGGCCAATGCCAATATGTGCAGCAGAAGTTCCTTCTGCTATACATATCTAGGGTTCATTTGTTGACCTCACTTTTATATGAGGTCACTCTGATCTCTCCTGGACTCTAGACTAAGATTTTCTAGATTCTAAATTCTTTCTAGACTCTAGATCATTGGATCCTTCTAGTCCCCATACCCTATGATCAATTTAGATCTTAGATCAATCTAGACCAAAATCAAAGGCCACGAGCTTAGGTTCTGAAAGCCTTTCCTAGTTTTTTTTTTTTTTAATACTTAAAAACCTAGTCAATTAACCCTTGTTTTAGAGTATATCAATTATAGATTAATAAGACATGCCTTTGGGGTTAGCCCTCCAAGTTTGAGCTCAATCTAATATTTTTAAGCCTAGAAACTAAACATGTTTTCAAAGGTTATAAAATCTTCAAATATTTACGACCTATGCCACTAGACCTATCATCTAGTGAAATTTGATATTGGAGCTCCCTCCAAACCCTTTGATCACTCCCAATATTTTGATACTGATATGTTAAACATCACTCTTAATTTTTCTGGACTCACTTTAACAAAGAATTGAATAGAGGTCAAAATGACCAGAATGCCCTTTAAGAGGATTTTTGGACTTTTTACCAAAATTTTAATATGGTTCAACCTCATCAACCTTCAAAACCTATTCCAATAGATACTAAATATCTTTAGGAACATATTAGACCCAAACCCACCTTTTGGTTTGACCAGGTTGACCAAATCAACCATGGTTGACCAAAGTGTCTCATAAGGCTTCATATGTTAATTTCAACCCAAATGAAATTACCAATGCTTGAAACCACATCCATTGATCTCAAAACATGCATTTGAGCTTGTTGACCCATATTTGACCTAAGGTTTGACTTGATTGATCAAGTCAAACCATAATTGACCAAATTAACCCTTAACTCAACCTATGGCCAAATCCAATGTTTGAATCCATTCCAAATCCAATCAACCCTCCAACATACTTCAATGAAACACTCCAAACACTCCTAAATCGTCTCTAAGTAAAGTCCCTATGGATTTGACTTAGTCAAATTTTCATATATAATCAAATATCTCCAAAATTTTTAAAGACCATGTGAGCTTCAACACCATGGCTCCATACTCCTTATGATTAACCTTACAACACCCTTGACTCCCTCTACGCATATCCTAGTCACCATTGACTGGTTAACAAGTCAATGGATCCACAAGCCCTTGAAATGAGACTAAACCGTTGTCATCACATCATGCCACATAAGCAAACCCATTCTCTAAGTAAAAACCTGCTATAAGATGATGGAAGTCAGCTTTTTTCCTTCCTAATTGGCCCCTAATCTAGCACTTTTAACCAAGCCAGATTTGTTTAGCTAAATGGAGGAAAAGGAGTATGGTCCCCCTCTCTTGGCTCAAGACAAGTCCCCCTCAACCCACCAGCTTTCTCCTAGTTTTGTCTTGCTTATATGACACATGGCAAGCATCCAAAGTCCTTGATTTGATCCAAGCCATCCATTTAAAATCATTTGGTATAAGTAGGAAAAACTTGCCTTAATCCCATATCTTGCTCATTTTTCTTCTAAGTTCCAAACTCCAGAAGCCCAAAAACTCTCCAAGAGCTTCCCACACTCTCTAGTACTCCCCAAGATCGTTCCAAGCCTTCCCCCACCATTTTCAGTGTTAAAACCATCATTTTAGTAGAGAAAGAGAGAGAAAAGAGAGAAACATTATCTCTCTTCGATATCTTCAAATCCAGCCATCAAAATCCTCTGGAGTCTTCGTTAAACTTATAGAGAATATCAGCATGAGTAAAAGAAGTCCAAGATAGCAAAAATCCACTGGCTAGATTGTAAGATTTTCTTACTTTTAGGTGAAATCAAATTTGAAATTGCTGAAAATTTACAATGCATGGAGCCATCAAACTCTAGGCTTTACTAGATTACAATGCCCTCTAGCTACGTTTCCAATTTCGTTAAATTTCCTTGAGTATTTTTGGAGATATGGGCATTTGATTGTTTATTTTGATTTTTGAACCAAAACTGGTGATCAATCACATCCTTCTGATTTTTTGTTCATTAGAATTTGACAGCTCAGGATCAGTCAGACCATGCACCACTTCTAGCCAGTTCGAAGGCGTGTCGATCCAAACTGCGGGCACCTATGTGGCCCAATCCTAGTCGTCGGATCTTTCTGTAGCTGGATTAGCGATTCCAATAAACCACTGACTCATTTAAGTGGCGGATCCCACAACACCATGTGTCACGCCACCCTTTTTCTCCACCATTCTAGTACTAATCATTGCCAAAGATTGGTGCAAGTGGCTGATTTGACCAAGATTGGCTAAAAAAATTCAAAAAAATGCCCAGATCTTCTAAAATTCATTGAAAATTGAGTTTTTCACCAAATTGGACATTCTTGAGCTCATTGGAAAGATAATTTAACATATTTATTAAAATTAATTTTAATTTTTTTAGCTCGAGTTTGTTTGAATTTAGTTTTTTTTCTAATTTTCTTGCAATCTAGGAATCAAATGGATCCCTAATTTTGGTGGAATGTTTTTGAGCATCTTAGGCATATTCTGGGATTTTTCTATGGTCATATGCTCTGTGAATTTCTATGAAGTGAATTTTTAAGGACTTGATTTGAAAGTTATATAAATAATCTTTTTTATTATATTTAAATGAAAATATGTTTCTTAATAAGACATAATAGAGAAAAAGGATTCATGTAGCCGACCGTACGTAGGGGGATAAAAACTTGATGTTTGTTATTGGCTTTGTTCGATTTTAAAGAATAATTTATTAAATTAATAAAAATTTGTACGGAAAACATTTGACATTCTATCATGATAAATGGACTTGTGCATATTTCAAATTTCAAGAGATATCAAGCAAGTTAATCCTTTTTTCTCCTTCTTTGTAAAAAAAAAAAAAGAAAATGCTGTGAAGTAGAGATTAAACTTATTGTGAAATTTAACTTTGTATTTTTTGGGGTTTAGGAGGATTTAGCACAAATCCTGCCTAAATTTGGCCTAAATATTGCATCAAAACATAATGATTGAAAGATTATTTAACAAATTTCTTTGATGTTCATATTCTTATAATAAAAATATTCGTTGGGCTTTATTGGATAAATATTATGGATAGATGATTGAAGGTATATAGTCAGTAGTTTAATAGAATTTACGATTGAAGCTTTATTTTGGGCGGCTTTTTTACTGCTTCTTAAAGTAGGTTTTAAGATAAAATTTTTTATTTTCTTACTTTAAAGCTACTTGAAAAAACTGTCCCAATTGAAGCCTACTTTGAACTTCCGGATTTTTAGAGAAAGACAGTTGTATGCTGAGGTTTTGCACACTGTGCAAACAAGCATTCTATTTCAATAATCAAAATTTCAAGCTAAGCGCAGACAAACATAATTTTGAATGAATTAAACTTAAAAACTATCACGTATGCTTGAATTGTGCTCGAGCGAAATCCAAATATGATTTCAGTTAACAAACTCGAGCTATATCCTGCTTATTTGTCTCTCTAGCTGCAGTTTTCATTTGTTTAATTAATTGGAAATTAGTCTCTTAATCACCTATCATTGACGTCCTCTGATCGTCGTTTTTACCCATCTATCACCATCTTATGTCTTATTCAGTAAAAGCAAAGAGAATACTTAAATATTTTTATTTCATATTAAAATATGAATCAACTATGATCTCGACCATATATAAATGCCTTAGAAGTAGAGCCTTTTGCATTTCTATCATCCCCAACCCTCTTAAAAATCTTGGTTGACTACAATTTTTTGAGAGGAGATCGAGGGTGACGTTTCTTAAAACAGCGTCATTGTGTTTGTGGACTATCTAGCACAAACGAGCTTGACTTTTAGTAAGGCTGTTCAATCTTCCATTGAGCCAAGTATAACTTGGCAGGTTCTTTATGGTACATGAAAAGAAGGGAGTTAAAAATCAAATAACCTTTTGAAATTTGGTGAGTTATGGTGAATTGATGGGTTAGGGAGTTCTGATGACTTAATGAGTTTGCCCTATCATAATTTTAATTATCCTGTTTAAATCAAACCTAATGGGTTTATATGGGTGTACATTTAATACTTTTATTCTTTTGCATTGTCGCAAGCCAAATATAAAAAGAGCAAGAAAATTAGCAAATATATGTCTTAGTTTGTTCAATTATATAACTTGAGTCTAGTGAGGGAGATAGAATGAGAACAAACTCACAAAGTCAATTCGAAGGGAAGGAGAGTCTGTAAGCTATTTTTAAAGAATTTCTTCATACTATCTTTCCTAAAAATTCCTTTTATAATATTATTTTGCTTTAAATGAATGGTGATTTGCTTGTTTTAATTTCTATGGTTAACTAAATCATATATCTAGGATTATGATACTTTTAAACTTTATTTACTTAAGATTATATTTGAATTGCATGAATTTTTTAATGTTGTTTTTAATTCCATCATGTTTAATTTTGTTTATGTATAGGTCGTCATGCATTAACTTAAAGTAAAGTGTGATCTATAGTCTTGATAGAGGAATAGTGGAACAAATATGGCATTTAAATGTGATTTTACCATGCATTGACATATGGTGGATAGAATCTTAGAATCTTAAGGAGATATAATTACTATGGTTGAGAGAAATCTTAGATAGACACTCCACAAGCTTGATAGAGATGAGGAGTATTTATGCTCCGACTCACAACAACATTTAAAGAAATCTAATTTTTGCGTTCATGAGGTTTTAACTATCATAAGTTTAGAGTCCTTAAGAAATAGTATTTTAAAATTCTAAAACATAATCTATAATTTTCATTAGCAAACCCTTAATTTTCTATTGATAAGATAAATCTAGTGATTCACATAAGAAATACAGGAGTGAACTTAAGGTAAGTTCTATCCACATGGGAATGATACTTCACTTATTATTTTATTACTTAACACGACACGTGCACTTGCATAGAACTAGAAGTTACACACAAAATAGCCTATAGGAAGTGTATTTAGTGGTTGTGTGGTCAAGTTTTTGCATCAATGCCAAGGATAAGAAACGTCAACCTCGATCTCCTCTCGAAACATTGTAGTCAACCAAGCTTTTTAAAAGGGTTGGGGATGATAGAAATGCAAAAGGCTCTACTTCTAAGGCATTTATATATGGTCGAGATCATATTTGATTCATATTTTAATATGAAGTATTCTCTTTGCTTTTACTGAATAAGACATAAGATGGTGATAGCTAGAGAGGAAGATGGGTAAAAATGACGATCAGCAGACGTCAATGATAGGTGATTAAGAGACTAATTTCCAATTAATTAAACAAATGAAAACTTTTATTATAAGAATATGATCATCAAAGAAATTTATTAAATAATCTTTCAATCATTATGTTTTGATGCAATATTCAGGCCAAATTTAGGCAGGATTTGAGCTAAATCCTCCTAAACCCCAAAAAATACAAAGTTAAATTTCACAATAAGTCTAATCTCTACTTCACAGCATTTTCTTTTTTTTTTTTTGCAAAGAAGGAGAAAAAAGGATTAACTTGCTTGATATCTCTTAAAATTTGAAATATGCACAAGTCCATTTATCATGATAGAATGTCAAATGTTTTCCGTACAAATTTTTATTAATTTAATAAATTATTCTTTAAAATCGAACAAAGCCAATAACAAGCATCAAGTTTTTATCCCCCTACGTACGGTCGGCTACATGAATCCTTTTTCTCTATTATGTCTTATTAAGAAACATATTTTCATTTAAATATAATAAAAAAGATTATTTATATAACTTTCAAATCAAGTATTCTTAGGTCTACTTTTACATTTCTTAACATATGCCAGATCTAGCAAATTTACTCTCCTAATTTGGTCATCAGAGGACCAATATTTTGTCTATATAAATTTTGATCTGAACACTCATAAGCCTTAGCAATGTCTAATTTAAAACTAACAATTTGCCCATGTATTTTTAACATAAATATCATAAATTGAGTCTTGGGCCAACACATTATCATCATAGAGGCCGACTATGCCAAAAGTGAATCCCTCTATTTCTTTATTTTTTTATGTTCCTAAGTCCCCACACCAAAGGGATATGGGGATGTACAAAAATGATATAATAAACGTCTAAAGACATATGATAATAAGCTCATAGGCGCAAAAAAAAAAAAAGCTCATGGACATACATCACTGTCAAGAAAAAAAAAAATTCCATATCTAAGATTAGCTCAAACGTAACCTCTCTTTGGGTGTCAAACTTGTCAAATCAAAATACGCAACAAACATAAACTAGTCTCTCTATATTTATCATGATAGAAATCCAAATGTTTTCCATACAATTTTTTTTTTTTAGTTTAATAAAATTGTCTTGAAAATCAAACAAAGCCAATATAGAACAACAATATCAAGTTTTTATTCCACTACATAAGGTCAGCTACAATAATAATTTTTCTCCATTGTATCCTATTAAGAAGCATATTCTTATTTAAATCTAATAAAAAATATTATTTCTAATACTTTTTAATCAAGTCTTTTTAGGTCTACCAATATCTCTCTTAATAGGTTAGTTCTAGCACATCTGCTCTCCTAATTTGGTCATTTGAAGGCCAATAATTTATGTATAAAAATTTTGATTTGAATACTCATAAACCTTAGTAATGCCTAATTTAAAACTAATAATATGCCCATGTGTTTAACATAAAGATGGTAATTTGACTCTTGGGCCAATATATTGTTATCATGGAGGTCTGCTATACCAAAAGTGAATCCCTCTCTTTCCTTTTCTTATGTTCCCATGTCCCCACACCAAAGAGACATGGAGAGGTACAAAAAAGAGGCTATCAACTTGTGATGACCAATGATAATAAGCTCTTAGGCTTACATCCCGGTCCAGAAACGAAAGAAGAATTTCTATCTAAGGTTAGCTCAAACGTAACTTTTTTTATTTTTGAATGTCGAGTTATGTCAAACTGAAATACGCAACAAGAATAGGCTGCTCTGCCAGAGAAAGAAGTGTAGCACAAATCTTAATAAATATAGATTGGACCATTATACATCATCCCTCAAGAACTCCTAAAAATTTTATGAAATGGACCACCCCTCAAGAACTCCACAATCACTTCTTTGATATCCTCTTTAGCAACATTCCAATAATTTTTTTTTAAATATAAAACAATAAACCATTTTACATCATCCCTATACCTACCTATTCATAATATCCATATTCCGTTAGCAATATTATGTTGTTAGTGCTCTGAGTAAAAAAAAAACAGTATGAACGAGCTGTTTCATAGATATTTTATTATCTTAAGCTAATTAAGGCTTCATTTAGCAGAGTTTTTTTATTATTTTCTAAAGCAGATTTAAAAAAAAAAAAAATTTGTACAAAAAAATTATTTTAGAAAGAAAAAAAAAACTGTCCAAAATTAAGCCTAGATTATTGATTGAAAGCAAGTAAGAGGATTTCTAAAAAATCTTCTTTTAATAATATTTAAAATAAAAATAAAATAAAAAGCTACCAAACAAAATAGTCTTCCAAAACTACTCTTTTTCATCTACAATGGACTCCAATGTTAGCAAAAAGCGTAATACATTACGGAGCCAAAAAGGGGATCATTTAGCACAAAGGGATTGATTCTTTCAGGCAAGTGGTTGACATAAGCCCTTTAAAGTGCTTAATTTCTGGAATCTGATTCTTCTCTAATTAATGTGGGAACTGATACGCCTTGTTGCAAAATCCAAATCTCTCGAAACAATGAATAAATTCTAAGAGAATATTACTCAGCAAAAACAAAAAATGGTATGAGAATATTACCGTTTGATGGCTCTGATATTGCAGAGGAATTATTCCTTGAATTATTTTTAACCATAGCACTTTTGCATAATGAATTGTACATTTTTGATTGCTTCTCGTCTTTGGATACAGCTCATCTTGATCTGTTGGTTGGGAGCCAAACTATCAACTAAGGTTTTGTTTGGGGCAGCTTTCTTATTGTTTCATAAAGCGGCTTTCTATTACAAAATTTTAAATTTTGATCCAACAAAACTGCTTTAAGTAGCAGCAAGAAAGCCACCCCAAACGAAGTTTAAGAGGTCTTTGATTTGAGTCTTGCATATGTGATTTGTGCGTAAGTTTGTCTTATTTGACCGAAATGTCCCAAAAAAAGCTTCTCATCTTTGGTTTGTTTGGAATTTGAAAGGATAGAATATTATCTAATGTCTTTAAAATTATAATGGGACATTTAAATTTTTTCATCTGCTGATATTTCAAGAAATCTTGCAGATCGAATCCGCAGACGAATAATTTAATTAGCATTTCTTAAGAGTATATTTCTAAAGGGGATCAATCTGGCAGTTGATTCATTTTTGGGACGATAATGTAAATATAATATGCGATTTTTTATTTTATATAAAAGCAAACGCTCAAATATCTTTATTTAATGTATTATCATTCAAATTAGTTAAAAAATAGTAAAGCTAATATCTCAAAAAGAGTATTAGTTTTGTTAAATTTGAATTGATTTCGGTGTATGTCAATATATACATGTAATTCCGTTGTTCATTTTGGAGATTATTGAAGTTATTTTGTAAATTATCTCTTAAAATCTTTGCTATAGAGAATATGTGTGCATAGGTATATTTGTTTTGGAAAATGAATAATTTGAGTTAGGCTATATGAAATATTTAAAAGTAATGCCGATTTCTACAGTTGAAGAAGGCTTTAGTACAATTTAGTGAACTTTAACTATAGATGATGGCTTTCATGGTAGAAGTAAGAGGAGTTATGATGTGATAGATTTGTAATCAACAAATCATTTGTAGTGTGACGCCCTAGAATCTATTGGAAGGATTGAATTTCTATACAACAACAACAATAACAACAATATCAAGCCTTTATCCCACTGCGTGGGATCGGATTGAATTTCTATATCCTATGATTATACAGCTTAGCCACCAATAGAGATAGTCAGAGCAAGTCACTACAAAATTCAAATAACAAAGCAATACGAACATTTGCATTTCATCAATATACACACACACACTAATCCATTTCACTTTCAATTATCTATACATTAGAGTAAATAAAAAAAATAAAAAAATTGGATTACAAAAATTAACACCTTGAGTTCCTAGGACTTAGAAGATTCTCCTTCTACACTTTCCTACTCTGTCGGGCCCCTCTCTTTACCTAAAAAATAAAAAAAGAACAAAGTGAGCGTGCACAACCAGCTCAATAGACTTCTTTCCCTAACCTATTATAGATATCAATATCCAGTTTTAAATATTAAATATCGGTTAGTTAAAGGAAAGTACAATAGCCTGTAAATAATAATTAATGTGTAAATAGAACATGAATTATGAGGGTTTCAGTGTACACTTGGTTTCATGCTAATACTTGCAAAACCACTAGGACCAAAGTTTTCAAGAACATTATAGAATGACTTGTTTTACTTACACTTGACTTGCTCCCTTCGTGACTATTATATAAAGATTTAGAAATTTATAATATTTAGTTCAGAATGTCATTTGTACTTTCTCCATTAGACTATTAGTATATGCAATATAATGAACATTATTCATATATCCCGATGCATGCTTATACTCCACTTTCACTTGTCTCTCTTTAACCTCCTACACTTGGTTGTAGCATGTGGGGGCAAGAACTAGATTAGAATAATGCCACACATAACCTCCCACATCAATTTTTAGCAAGTGGGGCTCGAATTTCTCCCACATCCACTTTTGGTAGATGAGTTCAACAAAATATATAGAGCCCTTATAACATGAAAGATTATACTTTCACCTTTTAGACCATCTCCCATGTTATACAATGCAATCATAAATGCAATGATAGCTAATTTATACATTTAATGAAGTATTTAAATAATATATGAATTGCTAGAATTATTAGCAAAAGCCAAATTATTACATGCTTAAAATTATACTCACTAAGATTTTTAACTTTCAATTTCTAACTTCAGAAGCATAGTCAAAAAAATATTGTAATACTTTTATATAACTACTACAATTGCTATAAAAGCCTAAATTTACTTATATACTTGAAATTTTGTATAGGAAAAATCAACTTGTAAAAATCTGGTTTTCTATAGTCAAAATATTCAGAATAAAACACATAACAATATATTAAATGTTATGTGATTAAAGCATCATGAAACATATGAAAAATACATTTTAATGATAATTTTTTATAAAATTACTTGAACTGGAAATAGAGATAATGTTTTAGAAGTCTACCTCATGCTCTACAATACCGTGAGTAGGCCTAATAGATGATTTCAACTTCCTGGCCTCCAAATCATCTATCTCTCTTTCTGTCTCCTCTCCAAAAATTTGTGAAAGTTGTTAGACTTATAAGAACTAGCCTGAGGCTAACAAAGAGTGGGCGTGAATTGGACATTTTAAAAAATTATTAACTGAAAAAGAAACTCTTTAAAAACTTTTCAAACACACATATAATAATCGATACAACGGATACAAAAATAAGTAAATTTCACAACAATGAAATAAATCAGATTTTTCAATCACAAATATAATTGTAGATAATAAAATGCAAAAAATAATCAGAATGACACACCAGAATTTATAGAGGTTTGGTCTACTTGACCTTCATTCACTCCTTGGAGACTCTCTCTCCAAGTATTACACTAAATAGTAGTGACTCTCTTTTTGATCCCATAGTAAGGCGAAGAAGCAAGTACAGATGTTGTTTATCTACCCCATTGTGACGGAGAACATTAACTCTATTTTCATCCTATAGATGATGGTGAGAGAACCACGACTCTATTTTCACCCTTAAGGTCATGGTTAGAGAACAACGACTCTATTTTCCTCCTCCAGGTGATGGTAAGAAAAGCACGATCTTTGTTGAAGAAATTTTTCTCCATAACCATAGAGAATCCAGGCAGACGCTTGTAGATACTAGACAAAATTCTTACTTGGAGAAATCATGTCAATCCCTTCAAAACTTCTACCTCACAAAATCTCTCTCTTCTCTCACAAAGCTCTCCTTCTTCTCTCTCTCAACTCTCTTACCTGAAATCTCAACAGTCAAAGATTTTCTAATAGGAGTATTAGAAAACCTTATATAGTGGGCTTCAAGAAACCCTAATTTTCAAGTGATATATCTTCTATTTGTACATTTGTATAGTACGATACACATATCATATAATATGATCAGTTTAATTCATACTCATCCAGCAAGGTCATGCAGACAAACTATTCAACTTTTATAGCATTTCGTATAGTATGATCTAAACATCATATGATATGAACTATATAAATTCCTTCTATTCATTTACCCTTGGGATAGCCAACTTCATACACTGTCGATCATCCAAAGCTGTGAACATTATACATTACAATCAGTATAAAAATCATGGATTTTGTTCAGTTTGATCTCTAGGATGACCAATTTCGTACATGGGTAATCATACAGTATGAATTATATCATATAATACGATTTATCACAATAATTATCCATTATTTAATTGCATGATATCGAGGGATTAATTAAGAAAGATTTTAATTAGGGCGTACAATACAAACTAAATCATACTATACGATCAGCATATAATCAGTATCTTCCTTAACCTTTTTTAGCTACGATTTTGATAGAGCTACACATATCATATAGTACGAATTACAATCATACAGCACGAAATAAGATCATACAGTATAAACTAAAATTGTATAGTATGATGTACGTTAAAAAAATCTCTCAAAAATATTTTTCTCTCTTCCCCATTATTTGTGCAAGATTACTCAGTAAATATATCCACCCAATTACATTATACGACTAAAGAAAGGAAAAATACATAATAAAATAAAAGTAATTATAACCCTAGTCTACCAACTCTTGAGCTGATCAGAATTACAAGTGAACGATGGACTTATTTTCTGAAATATTAGTACATAGAAAATAAAATAGAATATCACAAAAATAGGAGAAAGTAGTAATAGACCCAAAAATATTTGTTATCATAAAAATCAATGTGCTTGGATTAGGTTTATAATAATCTCCCCCTTTTTGATAATGGCAAAATTTATTCTTTTTGGATTTTAAAAAAATTATTTTCCTCTAAACTCTCCCTTAGATGATAACTAACTATAAAAAAGGGAGTCTAAATTTATTATTATTATTATTTAATATGCAAATAACAACAAACAATAAAATACAACAATAACTAATAAAATAGCAAACAATAAAATACAACAACAAATAACAAAACAGTACTCCCCATTTCGACATCATAAAATGAGGGGAAATAGTATGAAGGAAAAATACAAATAAAAAAAACATAAAATAAATGCCCAAAACGACTAGCAACTAAAGGTAAAGGAAAAATATGAAATAAAATGAAAACCAACTGTAACCCTAGTCTCCCAAATCTTGAGCTGATCAAAAATGCAAGTAAACGGTGGACTTATTTCTTGAAATAGTAGTACACACAAAATAAAATAGAATATCACAGAAACAGTAGGAAGCAGTAACAAACACAGTAATATTTGTTATCATCAAAATCACCATGCTTGAATCAGATTTGTAACACTCTCTTCCCCTCATCTTCTCCTCTCTACTTCTCTAACAAGGTGGCTTGGGAATTTAATTTTGAAAGATACTTTTAGATATTTTATTTTTTTATAAAACATTAATATGACTTGGTGGCATGACACTCAACTCCCTAGCATCTCTGCACTAAAAGAGAATCTTCCATATTCTTTCAAAATCTTTCCATGTGAGACTTAGCGCGATAGCATACTCTAATTTTCCCCTCTATCTGATAGCTTAATGCCTCAGCACTACCAATTTATGTGTCGCGACAATCACAGAGCAATATTTTACACTTGAAATTTCACATCTTTAATCCAATTGACTTATCCAAGGCTTCCTTAAACACTCTAAGACTTCTAACTACTAATCAAATTAAAATTAACAATCAATAATAGAAATTCCCTGGATTCCTAGTGAAAGATATTATATCCACTCCTCCTTTAATAGAATAACAACCTTAAAATTATCAATGTTGAATAATTTAGACTAGATTTGGATATAACTATCTCATCTAAACATAATTTTTCCAGGTTGCTTCTCATTCTATCCAGTGTTTCTACTGAACTTTAACCATCAAAATTTACTTATTCCTTAACTATTTTAAGTCAAAGAATAAAATAAGTTCAAGTTCTTATATATAGGTTATATTTTATTGCACACTTCAATTTTAGGAACTCACTGGTCTACATATGATACCCATTTCCATAGTACATATATATGAAAACACATCATAAATATCTAACTTGTAGTATAGCATGAATAGTTAGTAAGTGAAATTCTTGATCCTTTCAATCACTTCAAACAATCTTATATAATAAGGGCTCAACCTTCTATTTTTTCCAAACCTTCTAATTCCCTTCGTTGGACTAACATTTTGATATACAAAGTCTTTGGCTTATTTCAACATACTTATGCTTAGGATAAAAAAATTTTTTATGCCTGTCTTGAGCTACTTCTAGCCTTTTTCTAATTAATTTGATCCTTTCAATAGTACTATCCACCAATTTAAAACCTATCATATTCTATTATATTGCTTCAATCCATGGAAAAGATGTATTATTCTCTTCAACACAAAGCCTTATACAGGACCATACAAATACTTTTCTTAAAATTCTTATTGTAAGAAAACTCAATCAACAATACATGATCTTCTTAGTTTATACTAAAATCTAAAATATAGAGCCTCAATAAAATTTCCAAAACCTAAATAACTTTTCCAGATTGCCCATCTATCTAGCGGCGAAAAGGTGTACTGAAATTCAACTTCATCCATAGACCTTCCAAAATATATCTACATATTTTCAAAGCAAACTTTCCATCTCGATCAAAAATAATAATCTTAGGAAGTCCATACAACATAACAATCTTCTTCACTTATAGTTGGGCTCACTTATCAATATAATATGCTACGACATTAGCAAAATACTGAGCATATTTGATCAATTCATCCACAACCACCAACATCGCATCGTGACCTCACCAAGACCTGGGAAAATCAATAGCAAAATGTATAGTCAATACTTATTACTTCCAACCATAAAATTGGCAATAACTATAATAATCCAGTAGGTTTCTAATGCTCAACCATTACAATTTGGCATTATCATACTTAGAAACAAACTCTACAACTTTTTGGTTCAACCCATGCCATAAAAATTTGCACTTCATATCATAATACATCTTTTTGCTATCTGGATGAATCGTGTACCTAGGATGTTAGAATGTTCTTCCTCAAATGACCACTAACTGGGACACACAACCTACTTCCAAAGAAAATCACTCCATGCTTGTCGACTTGTAATTCTAATCTCTTTCTAGATTTAATTTGATATATCAACTTCAAATCATCTATATCCATCTTCTGAGCTCCCTAAATTTAATCATGCAATGAGGGATGATTTATCATCTAGGAGATTACCCCAACTAGCACATGATATGAATATACCACTATTAATTTCAACCTCTTCATTTTTCTAATTAATGTTGGCTCAAAAGCAATAAAACTTGTTGCCACTCCTACTGATTTCCTACTCATAACATCAAAACAAATATTTAATTTATCAGCATGATAAATGATATCCAAATCATAATCCTTAACCAATTCCAACCACCTTCTTTATATATAATTCATCTCTTTTAATGTGAAAATATACTTCAAACTCTGGTGGTTAGTATAAATCTCACATTTGACACCATATAAATAATGTCGTCAAATCTTCATTGCATATATAATAACGATCAACTTTAAAACATTGGTAAGATAATTCTTTTCATGTAGCTTTATCTTCCTAAAAGCATAATCCACCACCTTCCCATTATATTATAATACACATCCCATGCCCTTCAAGGAAGCATCACTATATGCCTAAAATCATTCCACCTAATAGAATAGACAAGATAGGGGTTGAAACCCAACACTCCTTCAACTTCTAGAAACTTTATTCATACTCTTGTGTCCCATAAAATGATATGACATTCAAAGTCAACTTGGTAGAGGTATTACAGTTTATGAAAATAGATGCAACAATAAGATAAAGGTCAATAACAAGACACAAATTAAGGCTCGTCATCAAAATTTGTGTCATTAATCAGGAAAAACTCTCCATGCAAGCCCATGAACATCCCAATATATTTTTAAAATCAAGAGAGTATTATTTAAAAGCTCAATTTATGGCCACTTGATGGTTAGCTGGGCCATACAAGTCAAAAAGGAAAAAATCTTCATAAATTGATTGATTTTAAGACCATACTACTTATAAGTTATGGTCAATCCAAATTTTCATATGTTTTAAAGATTTTAATTTAATTTTAATTCTTTTATTTTCTTTCTTTTACTATTAAGATATATCATCAATTTATGTAATAGTATTTTATTGACTGTTAAGAATATCTAAAGTTTCCTAGGCTTGGGAAAAGCCTATATATAGGACATTGCTATATACTTCTAATTATTTGGAAAAAATTATTTTTACTTGTGCTATTGAAAAGCATGGTTGTTACTATACTTATTACTGAAGCTTGGTGACAGATCCTCTCAGGCTTTGATGAATATTTAGTTATCTCATCTTAGTGTTTTCCTCATCTTTTCCAAAACAAATTTTATCTCCTATACTTATCCTCAAGTTTGCAACCCTTAACCCCAAAAAAATATCCAAAATCTCCAAATCATGCCAAAATAGCCACACACATCTTTCATAAGATTTCATGGCCTCAAATCTCCCTTATATATCATAGCTAAAGATCCAACATAGAGAGTTAATTTTCTACTGTGAGCTAGATTCAAATTTTTATAACTTATAAACAACTAATATAAAATCCATAAAACCACCACAATTAGTTTTTTAACACCACAAACCTTTCATAATAACACAAAAATATAAAAAGTAAAAATTTAAAATTTAAAAGGGTAAGATTTAGAATTTTGTTATTTGAACCTAATTGCATGTGTTTAGAAGTCTTTTAAATCTTGAAAATGCTTTTGTATATTTTAGAATGACTCCCAATGATTCGGAGCAAATTTTGGCTAAAGCTGTCAAATATTACCATTTGATAGCCTCAACATTGCATGTTCGAGCACCTTAATGTTGCGTGCCCAAGTGCCTCAATGTTGTTATAGTACTTGATGCTAAATAGTGACATTGTAGAGCTCCACTATCTGTATTTTGGAAAAATGAACTAATGTCGTAGTGTTAGGCCATTAGCTTAATTTTATATATTTTAAAATCCACTATTCTCATTCATTTCAACATTGAGCCAATCGAAGTAGAGAGAGGGAGAAGATTTTTAAAAATAGAAACTCTGATTTGAGCTGCTATGGCTCTTTTTTAACCATCGTATTTAAATAATTTCACGTCACGATAAGGAATTAGGAGTGAGAGATTGATTAGGATATCTCATGTTGCTTTTATTTTATTTTATTTATTCTCTTATACTCAAGACTCATGATGATAGATTGTGATAATGTGATTCCTAAGTATTATATATAGTTTTTAGCATAATAAATATATATGTACATTGATGTTTTATATTATAAAATTTATTTCTACGTATATTTATTGATAAAAGTAATTAGATCACTCCGGTTGTGTCAATTAAAAGATAAAAGAAAAAATTCATCCAAATTAAATTATAGGGCATGACAAATTTGATATCAGAGAAGTTATTGGATGAATTGATTGAATTATTACCAGAGCAATAGGAATTGATTATGAGTCGGGATGAAAGGGTAGATTAAGGTGTATCATTTTACATACATAATTGATTTTATGTGTGAAATTATTTAGAAGTTTGCTGCAATCCAGGATCCCTAACTTATTATTTTGATGATAACAAATATTATTAATTGAAAATTTTATTCTCCTAGCACTTGTATTGCATATTATTTTTTTATGTACTAATATTTTAGGTACATCATACACCGCTAAAAATTTTTGAAGGCTCAAGTTTGGATAGAATATGATGTTATTCAAAAGATTAATATTTTTCATTTCTTTAGTCTTGTCATATAAGGGTGTATGCTAAATTGACAATTATGCACACACACACACACATAGAAGTGAGAAAAGTGAGCTGAAATTTTTTGAATTAATCGTACCATACGATTATGATTGTATTATATGACTTATTTCACAAAAGAAGAGGGTTAAGGACTAATTGTGCAATTAATCCTTATGAACTAATCATACTATATGATGTCGATCAAAATGTATAATTTGTCTCCATCAGAAAACCCTAGCACTAGAAAATTTAAGTATTTTAAAATTTGAATTTCAAACTAATTATACCGTACAATCCTAATCATACTATATGATTTTTAAAATCTTACTTAAATTAATCTCTGTGATTATTCAATCAAATTAATGTTTAAAAATATGGCCAATCATACTGTATGATATAGATTATACTATAACACTAATGGAGACAAAATTTGATCATCTCAGATATCATACCATAATAAAGCCTCAATTTTTTTAACTAATCATATAGTACAATGATGATCATACTATATGACCCTTGATGTTTGAACTAATCATACGATATTATGTAAATCATACTGGACAATTGACAGAGATGATTTTCAAACATAAGGAAATTGAACTAATTATATGGTATAAGCTTTTAATCATATTGTATGATAAGTACAAAGAAACTGAATAATTTGTATAAAAAACTATTATGTCATACTTGATGGTTTCATATTTTCAACTAATTGTAATGTACAAACTAAGATCGTATTATATGAATATTTATGGCTTAATTGAAAACTTAGGTTTTTGGAAGCCTTGTACTTAAGCAATTCATTAAAGTCACAAGTAAGACTTTTGGTTGTTGAAGGAACCCGAGGGGAGAATTCTTTAGAAAGTTTTGGGCTTAGAGAGGGAGAAGGTGAGGTTGTACATAAGGGAGAAGTAGTGTGAGCAGTGTTCACATGGTTGCTGCAGGAAAGCTTGCACTTTGCTTCCTCTAATGAGCTTGGTGAGTTCTTGGAGTTGCTCTTAAGAGAGAAGATTCAAAGTCAAAGGTCATGGGTTCATTGCCTTCACCAGGATGGTAAAAGAGGATCGAATGTTCTCTGCCATCACCAGTAGGATAAAAATATTTTGTGGGATCTCTTCCTTCAAGATGAATGTGAAAAAGGATTCAAGGTTCTCTGCCATCACAAGGAGTGTGTGAAAGATTTCTAAGGTTCACTACGGTAACCATGAGGTTGACATAACTTTTAGTTTTCCACCACACCTAGTTTGATGGAAGTGATTTGTAGGGGATTCTCCAGCTTGCTGTGGGAGAAAAAGGAGAGTCACTATAGTGTTAGTGCAATGACGGACAGGAGGACTCCGCGGAGTGGACATAGGTCAAGGTTGACCAAACCACTATAAAATTTCTTATGTGCTCTTTCTATTTTTTATTTTCTTTTACTTTATGTATTTTAAATTTCTTGCACGAGTTTAATTTCCATTGTAAATTATAGTTGAATTTCTAATTTTACATGCTTAGATTTATTTATGTTACAAAAATAATAATAATAATCACATTTTTAAAATTTTCTTTCGCTTGTGCAAGTTGCTCAACTAGATTATTTTTATAAATTATGATATTGGTTAAAACCAAAAAAAGACATTTTATTTTAGTATAGTTTTAAATTATCAATTTACCCCTTCCTCTTAGTGAGCTTAGGGCTAGTTCAATGAGGTCTAACAACCTCCCCGAACTTTTAAGTGGTATCCGAGCGAGCGGATCTTGGATTTTATGATTTAAAATCCCAAAGTAAAGATCTTACGGTGAATTTTGGTAATCAAAATACTATGGAGGATTATTTTATAACTCATCAACCTCTATTTGAAAATATTTCATTTGATTTTTTGAAAATACACATGTCTATATTTCTGCAATCTATTGATTGTAAAATTTGATATATGGTTTAAACTGGTTATTCACTTCCATCGCATATAATTAATGGAGCCAAAAGTGATGTCTTGTTTATTGAATGGAGCAATGAAGATAAAAAGCTTGCTTAATTACATGCAAAATATTTAAACTATTTTTTTTGTGCATTGAAATATGAGGATTACATGACAATGTTTATAAATACTTTGGGAAAGAAAATTTGCAATAGATTGTGCATTACATATTAGGGAACTGGTGTAGTAAAATAGTCTAGATTGAAAATTTTACTATATGATTATGAACTATTTCGCATGATACCTAGTGAGATAATATCTAAAATGTACACTAGATTCACTCAAATTGTGACATCCATGCACATGTTAGGTAAAGAACTTTCTAAATCTCGAAAGGTTACCAAAATACTACATTGCCTACCTAGTGATTATAATGCTAAGGTCACTGCAATTATTGAATATAAATATTTAGATATATATTATAATGATAATTTGCTTGGCTCACTCATTGTCTATAAGCAAACGGTGAGTCAGATATTACTTGATGCAATTAACAGAAAAAAGAACAAGACTGTGGCTTTGAAAGCCAATGACTCAGAAAGTGATATTTTTGTAGTTGAGGAGGATAATGACTTTGCATTCATGACCCGACAGTTCAAAAACTTCCTAAAAAGAAAAAATAAGCATCATCATCAATGGATAAAAGGTAAAAATAGTAAAAAATTTAAAGCATTATTTTACACAATTTGCTTTGAATGCAAATACCAGGTCACATGCAAACTGAATGCCTAAATTTAAAAACTTACCCAGTCAAGGAGGACAGAAAAGAGAAGGAAAAGTCAAAGAGGGAAAGAAATGAACATATAAGGCTTTTTGTGCTGACTCTACCTCATAGTCATCAGATCATGAAACAGAGGAAGAGGTAACTAATCTTTGTTTCTTGGCTAATCATAGTCTTGATCAGTCAAATTAAGATGAGATATGTCAACTATTTTATGATTAACTTTTATTATATCTTAAAAAAATTCATGAATCATATAGGAATCTGAAAAAGATGTCAGCTAGTTTATACACTAATTTTTATACTTACAAAAAAGAGCATGATAGTCTGATAGTTGAACATTCTACTTTATATAGTAATTACATGTCTTTACTCGATCATTATGATGTGTTAAATAAGAAGCATGTTGACTTAACCAATGCACATTAATCCTTCAAAATAAAGCATCTTCAAATAAAAATTCAAAGATGTTAGAAACATTTACAACTAAATTAGATCATAATGAGCATGCATTAAAATTAGATGTTGCAAGTATTGAAATCACAAATTAATACCAAAAACTAAATGCCCATACACTTTAACATAATAAATCGCCACCTACATTAACATTATGATATAACCCCACATCACTAGATGCATCATATACCTTAGGAGGAGGCACAATCCCCAACATAAACTAGTAAATGCATTCTCTATGATTAGGTGTCATTCTTGTGGCATGCTAAGTCACATAGTCCGCACTTGCACAATACACCATAGGACACATCTAATGTGTAGATTCAAATCACTTGCATCATAGTATAGCATATAAGTAAGTCATTCATCAAAATATAAGGTCAAACCTAAACTCACTTTGGTTCCCAAATCTAACATTTGATTGACTTTGTAGGAGCACTCTAAAAAAAGACCTAGTGAGAGTATATGATACATGGATAATAAATGCTTAAGGCATATGATATAAGATATGAAAAAGTTTATCACGCTGGAGGCTAGGTCAGGAAATAAGGTCACATTGGTAGATAGCATCACACAGAATGTGGTGGGATCATGTATAATTGGAAACTCTCAAAAATTTATCATTGAGAATGTTTTACTTATACAAGGTTTAAAGCATAATTTACTTTATTAGTCATTTGTGTGACAAAGGATTTGATATTAAATTTTATCCACAAAATGTATGATTAGTTTGAATGATTTAGGAAAGATTTAGTTAGAGACATACCTAAGTTCGATTTCACTAAGGACTACCTATGCAATGCCTGACAACTAGGAAAGAAAATTAAGTCTTTATTTCATTCGATTAAGGACATCTTCACCTCTAGGCCTCCATAAATTCTTCATATGGATATGTTTGGACCTTTAGCACAACGAACTTGGGAGAAAAATTTTATGAATTTGTGATTGTTAATGATTATTCTAGATTCACCTATGTTAGATTCCTAGCACAAAAGAAAGATTCATCAAAAGAATTTATAACCTTTTCCACCTATATACAAATGAAATTAGGATGTGAGATCTCATCTATTCATAGTGATTATAGTGGAGAGTTTGAAAATGATATGCTTGAATTCTTTTATAAGAAGGTAGGAATAGAGCATAACCTTTTTGCCCCTAGGACTCCACTGTTGAGATTCGTTCACTATGAATTAGGTTGTTAAACCTAAGCTTATGTCCCAAGGCTATCTAAGAGGGGGGTGAATTGATATTTTTTTAAAAAAATTATCCCTCTTGAGCATGTTGAACCGAAAATAAACTTTAATGAATTTTTAGAAAAAGTTTTCAATCACAATTTTTAGAACAAAAATAAAATGCGAAAAATAAAAAACAGTAAAAATAAAAGACACAAGATTTATAGTGTTTTGGTCTAAACCAGACCTACATCCACTCCCCGGAGGCACCCTCCGAGTATTGCACTAATATCAATAGTGTCTCTCCTTTTACACCGATAACAAGGCGGAAAAGCCTTTACAAACACTCTTTCCACCACTACCCGGTGCGGTAGAGATCCGTCATCCTTTTACACTATTCCCAGTGCTGGCAGAGAACCTTCGTCCTTTTACACTATCCCCAGTGTGGGCAGAGAACCCTTCTTCTTTTTACACTATCCCCAGTGTGGGCAGAGAACCCTTTGTCCTTTTACACTATCCCCAGTGTGGGCAGAGAACCCTTTGGCTATTCACACTCTCCTAGTGTGGGCAGAGAACCCTCCGTCTGTTTTTCCAAGTATCGGTAGAAAATCGGATCTCCTTGACAAATCACCTCACAAGAAATCTAGAATGAAGAAAGAAAAGAGTGAAGTAATCCCAAATCACAAGTAGAGATTCTTACCTTTGAATACAAAGTGAAGCCTTCACGCTCCAGGGGTAGGAATTCTCCTTTGAATGCTCTCTCACACTCTCTCCTTGACTCTTCTTTTAATAGGCACGAAGATCAATGAGCAAAAAGATTGGGTGGCAGTCTAAGTTGGACTATATATAGGAGAGACAAGAAAAACTGTCCAAAACTACAAATTTTTCAAGTCAACACGAAATAAATCGTCCCGTACGATCGTGGATCGTCCTGGACAATTTTACTTAAAGTGTCGGAAATGATCCTTATGTATATTGGTACGAACCATGTTCGTACACGATCATCGTCCCGTACGAACTAGGTTCGTCCGGTATGATCAGTTATACCATAGGTCGGTTCCCAAATAACTATATGGATGTAACCATCTTTAGTAAGTCAGTTCACATTATCCTGGGATGAACAGGACTTCGTCTGGATAAAATTTTTACAGAGAGCAACTCTTCCTGGCACGATAATGAACCTCGTCTGAACGAAATTTTTATAGAGAAGAATTAGTCCGGGGATGATTTGGATTTCGTCTGGTTAAAATTTTTACAGAGAAGAAATCGTTCTAGCACGATTATAGATTTCATCTGAATGAAATTTTTACAGAGCCTATCTCGTCCTGGGACAAAGATAATTTCGTCCTGGACGATCAGGACTTAGAAAAATTTCCACCAACTCCTGTTCGTTCCATTCCTCTTACGTGGAGAAAACTGACCTGATCGTCCTGTACGAACTATATTCGGCCCGTACGATCAGTACAAATTTTGTAAATTCTTCTTAAGTGTGTGTGTGTGTGTGTGTGTGTGTGTGTGTGTTTATTCACTCAATTATAATTACTCGCTCTCAATTCAAAGAATAATTTAAAGCTTCAATTTGCAAAGAATTGTATGCTGAATTTGATTTGAAGTCTTCATAGTTTGGAGTTCAATTTTCCTGAAATGTTAGTACACACAAGAGCAAAAACAAATCTTCCAAAAAGTGTTTAGGAGATAATTACACATAAAATAATAATATTTGAAATCATCAAAACTATACAAGTTGCAAGAATGTAACATATGCAAATAGCAACTCTCTTAATATCAACAGCTGAATGAAATAGATGACAGGATGAATAGGACTTTAATAGAAGCTATTAGGGCCATATTAGAAGAATATTCTCTCCCAAATCACTCTTGGGTAGAAGCAATAAATACTACTTATTATGTGTTAAATAGGATCAATATTAGATCTAAGTTAAATAAGACAGCCTATAAGCTATTTAAGGGTAGGACACCCAACCATTATCACTTGTATGTCTTTGGTTGTAGATGCTTCATTCTAATCAATAAAAAATCACCTCTAGGAATGTTTGATCCCAAATCTGATGAAGGAGTCTCCTTAGGATATTCATATGTAGGTAAATCTTATAAGATCTTTAATAAGAGGACCCTTGTAGTAAAAGAGTCTATCCATGTCATGTTTTACGAATTAGATAAATCTTTTGAGCCTAGGTTAGAAGAAGTATTAGTAGTAGAGGTCATCCAAGTGGTAGAATCTGTTGACCTAGAAGATAGAGTATAACCTTCGGAGCCTTTGCATAGAGATTGAAGAAACTCATCTAGTAACCATATAGAACTCATTCTAAGAGATCCATCTGTAGTAGCTAGAACTAGTTATAGACTTAGAAATGAGGATAGTCATTTTGCATTCATATCTGTGATGATTTTTTTAAAATAAGGAGTGAGGAGTTTGAAATAAGCATGATGGGAGAGCGTACTTATTTCTTTGGATTTAATGTAAAGCAAAGAGATAACAGTTACTTAGCCAATCAAAACAGATATCCTTAAGAAATATGAGATGGATAACATTGAGACAATCAATACTGCAATGAGCTCTACCATTTATCTAGATAAGGATCCCAATGGAAAATCAGTTGATTAGAAGAAATATAGAGGGACAATTGGATCACTTATTTATTTAAATTCTAGTAGACCTGATATCATGTTTAATGTATATCTCTGTGCTCGAATTTAGACTGATGCCAAAGAATCTCATATGATTGTTGTTAAGAGAATCCTAATATACCTATTAAGCACCCAAAACCTAGGTATTTGGTATCCTAACTATAGCTCATCTTTTAAAATTGTAGGATATTAAGACTATTAATTTTTAAGATATAGGATAGATAGAAAAGGCACCCTAGGAATTGTCAATTTATAGGTCAATCTTTAATTTCCTCGTATAGTAGAATGTAGAATTCAGTAGCCCTATCAAATGTTAAGGAGGAATATATTAGTGTAGGAAGCTATGTTGCTCATGTCCTATGGCTGAAGCAATAAATCTTAGATCTTGGATTACTTGTAAACACCATTATTATTATGTGTGACAACACTAGTGCCATTTGTATTTCTAAGAATAGAATCTAACACTCCCACATTAAGCATATAAATGTTAGACATCATTTCATCAGAAATTATGTAGTCAAGGGAGATATAGATCTATAATATATAGCTACTACATATTAATTGGTAGAAATCTTTATCAAACTCCATGCTTATAACACCTTTAGCACATTGAGAATTAGATTAGGTGTTATAGACAATTATGCTTGATTTAGGATTAATCTAAATCTCTTTATCATTTTAAATCAACTATTTTTTTATGTGTTCAAATGTGTGTTATATTTTAAATTTTTGTTACTGCGCTTATTTTTGTTTAGTTTATAGTTGTTGAAAGTTTGTTAGGGATGTTAAGCCCTATAGAACTGATCCAAGGCTAAATAAAGAGAGTGGTGAATTGGTAAAAAAGAAACTTTAAATCAAAACACAAATCAAAATCACCACAAATAAAACAAATGCGAAAATTAAATGCGGAAGCAAATAATAAGAAAGAACACATGGGATTTATAGTGGTTCGGTCAAACCTTGACCTACTACATCCACTCCTTGGATGGCACCTCTAAGTATTGCACTAAACAACTGAATCTCTCCTTAGCCAGCGGAGAAGCCCTTACAAAATCACTTCCACCTTCCCGTGGCGGTGAGAGATCACCGGAGTCCATAATTGACACAACACGAAGATTTCTTGTGTGGTGAGCTTTTCCCTCCGAGCTACAAGAGCTTGGAATCGCACAGGCATCGCAAGGTGCAGAAGCCCTGCCGGAGCAACCGTGTAGGAATCCCCCTCCACACTCCCTGAGTCCACCCTCACAGGATCTTCTCCCTCTCTCAGACTTCACCCGTTCTCACTCCCTTTCAATTTTCTCTTCAAGTTTCCCCTACAAGAATGAAGCTACATAGTTTCAAAGATATTACTAAGTGTCATGTCATGATTAAATAGAAGATCTTAAACGAGCTCATTAATGCAGAGTGCCAACATTACTTCCATGACGATACTAATATCGTCATGTACGATCAATGCAATTTAAGCCCATCAATCCGAGACGATTTGAGATGACCAGAAAAAGTTTGTTCATATCATCCAGGATGTAATATATCATCCTTGACGATCACAATAAGATGTGGAATATCGTCCTAAATCACCCTAAAAAATAGCTATCCGGAGTCCAATCATCACACATAGCGGG
>NW_021318868.1:250568-337680 GCF_001605985.2 Dendrobium catenatum
AACATCGCCCTGAAAAATAGCTATCCGGTGTCAAATCGTCCAGCACATCGGCCTAGACGATTTGGCGATCGTCCAGGCCAATTTGATCGTGAAATCAAGTCATAATTGCTTTCCTTAAATTCCAGAGAAATTTTGAAAAATTGACCTGGATCGTCCTAGACGATCCACCTGGACGATGTCCAAAAATAGGTTATTTCTAATTAGATTTGGCGATAGATTCTTTCTAAATTGTACCTATCGTCCTGGCCGATACAAAATCGTTCAAGACGATGTGTTTTGCATAATGACGGCTACTTTAATGAGGATGCCCTAATTAGGGTTTCTGCTTTTGGACAGATCGTCCCGGACAATGTTACCAAAAATAGAAATCTTTAGAGAGCAACAGAAAATCTTCCAAGTTACAAAACATCAGGAGCCACACCAAATACAATAGACTCAAGAAAGGAAAAAATGAATAAACTGACTCAGACCTAGTCTACCCAATCTTGAGCTGGTTCCAAATTGCAGTCTGATCGTGTGGACGTGAAATGTTAGTAAATAAGGTCGTCATAGAGAAATAAGAGTGTTTGATATCATCAAAATCATAAACCATGAAAACAGTACCGCAATAGTTGTGCATTTGATAGATTTTCCCTAATATTCACACACCATTTAAATTAAAAGAAAATTTAAAATTAAAATTTTTTACACCCTACTATATGATTCCCTCGAACCATACGATATGCACATCCCTACACAAATCTCAACCTTCCATGAAATCAAGGACCCTAATCTAATCAAATATTAGTGATTGTACTATATGAATTACTATTCATTCTACATAATACACGAGTCAAAAGTCTTTGGATGAATTCAAATCAATCCGTCTAATATTAATTGACCTATCATACTATATGAACACATATTCCTACTATACAAAACTTTTGGTCAAAGTCATATAATTGGCTCATAAGGAATAACACTTTTCATAAGATCACTCAGTACGATACATATCGTATTATATGATTTGACCTCTTTTTTTTATAAGTCATCCAAAATATTTCAGTTATCTGATCATATTGTACGATCTCTAATCATACTATATGATTAGATTAAAACTCTATAAATTGGAGGGAATTCTAAAGCTTAACTCATCCAATATTTCAAGTCCTTCTTCCCTCTTGATTCATACTTTCAATTGCTTAAATAGCCAGAGGAGGCAAGCGTGGTTGACTGACTCAAGGAAGCTCTTCCTCTTACCACCCTATCAATAATCACTTCAAATCTGCAGAAGATAAAATTGTATATTATCGATACAACAAAGCACACATCACTCCATCAAGAATTCTGAATTAATAAGCCTTGAATTATGAGGAGATGAATCTCTTCGCATCCACCTCTCTTCAATTCCATCTTACCTTCGCCTTTCCCATCAACTATAAACTCCTCTATGAATGCTTTACAAATCTAAGAGTTGGTGTTGCTACTTCCATTATGATGTCATATGTTTGTAGGCAGTCCGTAGAAATAACTAAGAAAGACTTAGGCACATATCTCTACCAATCGACAGAAGGACCTCAACCCTAATTAATGGCTTTTAAGGGATATTTTGATTGGAGTTCTATCAATTTATATTACAACTTAGAATTCAAGATTGAGTTATATGTAATATGATTTTTTTATGATAACAAAATATTATTGTTACGATTACTATTTCTCCTAATATATATTGAATATATTTTTGTTTATTTTGTGTGTATTAATATTTTAGGAAAATCATACTCCAAACTACTGAAGACTTCAAGACGGTAGAATAAGATTTCATATAATGAAGTAAGTAATTTTTATTTTTTTGAGTTCGAGTGAGTGTGGCTGTAATTGGTTAACTGTGCACAGACATAGGGGAACAGTTAAAATTGAAATTGAAAAGTTTTTTACCCGACTCATAATATACAATGTCAATTCATATAGACGGCTGACTGTGTAAGAAATAAGCTTCATACCAAATCATCCTATGATTTTTGAACGGTTCGTACAGATGATTTAGATATCATAGAGATGACTGATAGAGTACAAAATAAGCTTTGTATAAGATCATTCAGATGAATTTTAATTGTTCGTACAGACAATCTAAATATTATACAGATGACTAACAGTGCACATATAAGCTTTATACAAGATCATCTAGGCGAATTTAAATTATTCGTACATATGATCTTTATATCATATAGATGACTAACAGTGTACAAAATAAGCTTTGTACCAGATCATCCAAATGAACTTTAACTGTTCGTAGCAACGATATGTAAATCATACAGACGACTAACAGTGTATGAAATAGTATTTGTACCAAATTGTCCCATAATTTTTGAACTGTTTATATAGATGATCCACGATCATATTGTAAGATCTAACTTGTTTTTACTTTGAAAATTCAATTTATCAACATTTTTTATGTTTTTTTCTATATAATGATTCCTAGAAACTGTCTTAAAGACATATTTGTTGTGAATTTCACTTGAGTGTAAGAAAGAGAGTGATTTGGGAGAGAATTTGGGAGTGGAGTGTGAGAGATCTTGCAAGAGGAAACTGTGAAGGATTCACAAGGTTGCTCAAAGGAGAGGGTATCTTAGTTGTTTTTCAAAACTCTGTCCTACTTCATTGAAGAATCTTAAGAGATTATCTCCAAAGTAGATTAGATACTTTGCCTTCACCATGAGGGTGAAAAAGGATGACTAAACTCTACCTTCACCAAGAGGGTGAAAAAGGATGACGATTTGCCTTCATTAGGAGGGTGAAAAAGATTGATGGTTCTTTGTCGCACTGGTTGGTGGAAGAGAGGTTTTGTAAGGGCTTCACTCTTTACTGTGTGAGCGAAAGGAGAGTCACTTGTGGTTAGGGTAATACCTGGATAAAGAGTCTCCAAGGAGTGGATGTAGGTCTAGTTGGACCGAAACACTATAAAATTTGGTATTCTTCTGTTCTTTTACTTTTTATTGTATTTTTATTTTTTGCACTTTATTATTACTATGGTTGAAAAATATTTTGTGAAAATTTATATCTACAAACAACCGCATACTTCAGGATTATTGACTAAAATTTCTTTAAATGATTTTCTAAAATCTAAGAGATTTTTTAAATTACTAACTTAACCCCTCCTCTTATTTAGCCTTGGGACAGTTCTATTAGGTCTAACAACCTGTATGAATTTTCAAGTAGTATCAGAGCCTATTTCAAAAATTAAGGTTTAGATAACTTTTTAGAAAAATGATCATGACTACTTTTAGAAACTGAAATGCTCCTGAAGAATATTCGATCACTAGACCATTACTATTTGATAACATTCTTTTCGACTTTTAGAAAACTCGTATGTCTACTTTTTTATAATCACTTGATTATAGCATTTGGATTTTAGTACATGAAGATCACACTATACCCAATAGGCTTGTTGATGACATTGGGATTGAAACACAGTTTATTGATTGGACTAGAGAAAAAAAAATTAGCTCAGTTAAACGCGAAATGTTTAAATAGTTTTTTCTGTGCCCTAAAATCCGAGGTCTACATACGTGTTTCAACCTGTAAAACTGGAAAAGAAATTTGAGATAGACTTTACATAACGTATGAAGGAACTAAAATGTAATATACAACTCACTAAAGACTTTTCAACTAAATTAAAAGTATTTATTTCCAATGACTAAATCTCAATGAGAGCTATAAGTAAATGGTAAATCTTACAATTTAAATTAGCCATCGTAATAGTCAACATGAAGTAAAAAACTTTATTGCCCACTTGAGTGACATAAGTAGGTGAGAGAGAACTTCCAAAATAGTACCCTATTTGAAAAAGAATAAGAATGAATCAAAGAAATGAATATTTAAACAAAGTACAACAAAATGCACAAGTGTGAACATCTTTATTACCAATGGTGCCCCATCAATTTGCAATCACATAGCATAGTGACGTCATACAATGTATCATGTTAGATGTCATGAGCCTAATGTACAATAAGGTTTTGATGATTATAAACATTATATTAGTTTAGTTAATCCACATTTCAATCTAATATGCATGCCATTTTTTTAAACTAATATTTCAGGTAAAATGCATAAGGCAAAGTAATATTCAATAAGAGACAAGAAGAATAAAAAGATCTCAAATTTGCAAAAAGAAAATACAGAAACATTATTAGTGTGTGTGTATGGTGTCATTTTATATTCCCTTTTTTAAATCAATTTTGGTATAAGTTGATAAGCAGGTTACTTGCAATAAAAATATGCTAGTTCTGAATTAAGCAAGACCGATTTATATGCATGTGCACATGATGTTCAGATAATAAAGAAGTGAGTTGAGTGTCGATCCCACGAAGACTTGTACTATCCTAGTTCTACTCTAGTATTGTTTATTTGAACCACAAGATTTATATTACTAATCTAAATGAAAAAGAGTTTTCAAAAGTTCCTACTTCAAGTGCAGAAACAAAAATGCCAATAAATGAAGGTATTTTGAACCTATAATAGTGAAGAAATGTATGGCTGCTAAAGTTTGACTCCTCTAATATGTGTTGTAAATCAGAGCAAAATCATTCTTCAATCTTTGTTAAGCTTGTAAGAGTTTTAAGTAAAGATTTTACACTTCACTACAATAATTTTATCTACTTAGAATCCAAAATCCGAGCCATCATATATCAATGTATGGTAGTGTTTTGTTTATTTTCCAATTTATTCATTTATTTCTTCATCAAGGCAATAATACATAATAGGTTTTAAGTTAGAGCGCGACCGATGCAATAACTAAATTAAGATTGAGAGAATTGAAAATAGTATTGAACATCGCAAGCAATAGAGTCTACTTAAGTAAATCATGATTTCTCACACATTACAAGCATAGAATATGTAAATTAGGCATCCATAGATTGAAAAATACACAACAATTTTCATTTAACAATAAAAATAAAATACAAAAGAGTAGTTTGTAAGATATCACCCAAAAATGCCTTTACATTTGATTACAAATACTTTTAGCTCACAATTTTTTTTTTTCAGAATAAATGCAATTTGCATTAAAAGAAAAAATACCAAGATACAAACTATTCAAATAAAGTCAACCTATCACATTCCTCCTTCAACAAAGAAACAAATGAATGAGGAATATTATTCCAACTAAAAATATCCCAAATGAAATTATACAAAGTAGCTAAGTTAGCACAATAATCAGAAGTACCTAAGTTAGTACAATAATCAGCTAATTTATTACAACTACAACTAACAAAATGAAATAAACATTATTGAATTCTTGAAAGAATAGCAAATCTTCATCTTCATGTCCTCCAATCAACTTCTTCGGTTCGCTATACACTTTGTGAAGAAAGTTGATCACATTATGATTGTCACCATCAATAATAATACCTTCCGCCTTATGCATCCATCCTTGTACAACATCCTTCAATGATTTGAAAGCGAGTAATTCCAACTGTGCAATATCCCAATGAACATAACCAAATCCAAAGGCCAACAAGAATCTCCCTTTATTATCTCTAACAACTCCACCAACACCCGCCCTATTAGATCTCCACAAAGAAGCATCAATGTTAATCTTAAACCACTCGAGAGAAGGAGGGTGCTAAAAGTCAGAACACAGTCGGGAATAATGATTAGCACCCCAGTAATCCGAGATGATTTCCTTCTGATGTGCAACAACCACAAAACTGATAACTTTAGCAATAATAACCGCAACACTATCCTCCACACCATCATGCTTCACTTTATTTCTATTATTCCAAGAAAATCATAGCAATGTCAAATACAACTTGACAATGAATGGATTCCTGACAGCAATCCTCTCAAAATCCCACAAGCATTCCTGAAATGAACAGAAAACCGAAAACATGAATCCCCATGTATTCAGCAATCTTATAACATAAATAATCTTTGGACAAGTAGCAGTAATATGATCAGTGTTTTCAACTTCATCACAACCCCTTGGACATAAATTACTATATGTTAATCTTCTATGCATAAGGAATTATGTTGTTGGAATAACATTTCCGCATATACGCCGCAAGAAAAGCTCTACACGGGTATTAAGCTTCAATTTATTTACCCATGAACCAACGTAACAATCCCTATCTTCATCCAACCAAACTTCTGTAATCAGGGCCGAAATAGTCTTGACAGTCATTAAACTCCATACAATCTTCAACCAAATCTAGACATATCTCAACTGAATCGTCTTCCCTTAAACAATCCCACCCCTATATTCTCCGCTGACTCTCTCACACTATATTGCATAATAAACAAATGGCCCGCCTTTAAAAAATTCGACCAAAAACCTATTTATATTCAACACAATAACTAATACTAGAGCAAGTGTAAAGAAAAATTATTATGTCCTGACAAAAGATCGAGCATACCGAGTGTACCGAGCGCAGTATCAAGCAGGGTACCTAGTATTAAACAGAAAACTTAGTTTCTATTATTTTAGTTTCTTTTATTACTTTGCACGTGTATTCACCCTATTGGTGCTATTACTTTTTCCTATCTGTAACTCTATATTAGTAGCATTGTACTCTCTGTTAAGTGAATATAATAAAATTCTTTTCTTCCTTATTCACCGTCTTCTTGTTCTTTCTTGTCTTCGTTGCTCTGCTTCGGCTTTCACCTAGTGCCCAAGTGACATGTCGCTTTTTTATTGATCTGAACGCATTCGGTGTCCGGACACAATAATTACTCCATGATAACAACCAGGAAAATTTTGAAATTTCCAAACTTGAGCGCTGCCGTGCCCCGACACCAAGCACTCTGAAATTTTGGAATTAATTTGGCGTGAATGTGCTGTTGGAAGCGTGGCAATGCACTGCGCAACAGGCACAAGGAATGGGTTTCCATTCATATATCACAGGCAAACAAGCGTCATTACCATTAATCTTGATATGGATTTCATCAGAGAGAACCGAAGAGGTTGATATATGTATGCTAACCCTAGCTAAGGTAAGGTGAGATCTACCGGCTATGAGACGGTGAGAGGAATTCTGATTTTGCTAGGAATCTTTGAGATCCAACTCTCCAACTAGAAGCAAAGCAGAAGATTTGGGAACTTAACTCAACTAGGAACCTCCTTGAAATCGTCCTTGACAGGGGTAAAATCCAGGGACCAACGTTTGAATTGAAAGAGCCGGCAATAGATAAACCAAAGAGCCCCATTAAGGACCATTTCAAGGTCTTCCAGGCAGGCAAAATCAAGCAGAAAAACCCTCAGATAAGGAGAGAAGATTGAGTTTGCCTTTTAGCTTCCAAAGCTTCGTTGCCGCTGGGAGAAGTTTACCGTAGGAAGACCTTTTACCGATAGGATAACCGACGAGGGCTTGGTTCCATACACAGGCACCCTCCGCGATTTCATCATCAGAGAATGAAATATGGTCTTCCGGAGAAAGCATATAATGCAGTAAAAAAGATTTTGCGGAAAGGGTGTTCTCTGTTAGAAGCCCTTCTGAGTTTAGAGAAGGTCGAGATGGAGATGATCAAGCTGACGAAGCCATCAAAACAAGCAGAGCAGACTCCGAAGGGCCGGTCAAAAGGAGGGGAACATCAAAATAGCTGAAAAAACTTGGAAGCGAAAGAGCGGAAGCGCGAAGAAAGCAGGCGGCGGCATGGTTTTCTCATGCGAAACACAGAGCTGGCTGCTGCAGCTCGTTCCGCATTTTGCTACTCCTATTCGTTCCCGCACGCGACCAAGATGTTCCTCGCCGTCGTGGAGCTGAAAATGAAGCTAAATATATTAGGAGATGCCGGCTAGGGCATCACGCCGATATGACAAGAATCCTGTTTTTAGTTCCGACTGTTACACCTTCCATTGACATGGTTTGATTGCCCCGGCTCTATTTTCTAGTTTTTAATGAAATTTTCAGAACAGCAAATAAAGAAAAAAATTTCTTCTCAAATTCATGGAAATACAGAAGATCACTGGACTTTATTTTGAAGAAGTGGTCTTACTAAACAGCAAAATAATTCTTTTTTCACCGATTCGATTTAGGCGTAGAAATTAAGGAGATCTTTGTCCTTCAAAGAAAAAGTTAAATTTTGTTTGGTATTAACTGAAGACAAAGATGATTAATTCTGACTAACCATATCAATCAAACCATATGATAAAATACAAAAACTTAGGCTCTTAAATGAAATTAATTGCTTTAAATATCTCATTACTACCAAATTCGGGCAAACATTAGCTGAAATAAATTTTTTATTTCACTACCTCTCTATTGACATTTTTTTTACCGCCTGCAACCTTTTGTGTGCTGTGACCTCTTCTCTGGGTTAGAAAATTTTAAACTTTTTATTTATGTTTTACTGTCACTCATGAGGTAAGCTATTTTTGGTGAATTTTATCAGACCATCTTTAAATTTTTTTTTTTTTTTCATTTTTGATACGTTATAATGAAATTATCTTGATTGGGCACGAATCTCGATGCAAAACCCAATTTGGAAACTTCAAAAATTAAATCAGGAAGCACCCAAACTCCGATTTCAGCGAGCTTACAGTCAAACAGAGCGTCTCGGAAATACGAACCCAACGACACCAAGTTCTACCCAATCCGAGCCCAAATGAGTCCGAATCAAGGACCCGAAGTGCTGTTTGAGGGTTCAAACCGCAATTTGAGTTACCAAACGGTCTCCGATTTTGACGAGCTTATATTCGAATCGAGCGGTTCGACGAGACAAATCCAACGAGTCCAAGATCGCTGAACTCCAACATCATTAAGGCTTCCAAATGTCCAACGAACGGTGCACGATCGAATGATTCAATATCGTCCGTCCATTCAAACCACTCCCTATTCGCCCGTGATCTCACACCTATTTACAAGCCACGCCACTCCAGAAAAACTATAAATAGAACCGTCATTCTACACAAAGGGGACTCAAGTGAAGAGAAAGAAGAAGAAGAGAAGAAGAAGGAAAAGGAGAAAAGGAGAATCCTCTCCTCCTCGACCACCGTCGGAGCTCTTCCCGCCGCCTGAATACGCCGGAACTCTGCCGGATTTTCAGGAAACGACGGGATTCTATAAAACTTTGTAAATTTGCGTCAAGTTGTAATCTGATCGTCCCGATTTGTTCGAATCAGTTTCTTGTAATTTACAAAAACGCTAGTGGAATTTTGCAACTGGGCGAGGCCCCGTGGATTTTTCCCTTTTTGGGTTTTCCACGTATAAATCCCGGTGTTCTTTCATTTTCCTGTTTGTGTGTTAAATATGCGTGCATTGCTCGGACGCAAATTTACAAACTCTACCGCCGCGTATTTTCTAGCAAGCAACAATTTGGCGTCATCTGTGGGAACGCTATCCCACTACTTCAAGTATTGCTACGATGGTTAACAGGCGCAGCAGTCGTATAGTTGGAGCTTCTTGCTCCAACTCTCGTTAGTTCAGAAATCCGTCTATTAACCATAGACGACCAATGTCAGCATCTTTGCATCCTGGGGGGCACAATAATGCCGGAGAAGGGACCTCGGGACTTTCTTTGGAAGAAAGAATCCGGAAAATGGAAGAATCTCTGAACGAGATCCTTAAACTCCTGCGAGAGAATCGGCAGCCGGCATTAGCACAACAGGAGGAAGTTTTCCTCCCTCAGAATCCACCGCGGGTTGAGGATGTCCAATTTGAACATCTTCAAGTAGGAGTTCATCTCCCTCAACCTAGAAGATTTCCTCAGTCTCGACAGGATAATGAACTTGCAATACATCAAGTTCTACACATCCTCCACCCTCAATTCGACAGCCTTGCATCTTCCCAGATCTCCCTGAAGACTCTGCTCAACCACATGATGTGGAGCTCCCTCACGATGCCCTGCATCACGAACTACAAAGGTTGGTAAGGGAAGAATTCCCCCAAGGGGATGCGAGACAAACTCTCCGATAGAGAGACTTTCAGGAATCATCACCTCTAACTTAGGCCATACTACAACATCCCATTCTGGCTAGATTTAAGCTACCCAGCATCGAGTCTTATGATGGAACGTCCGACCCGTACGAGCATATCGACCACTATAGAACCATTATGCACATTCGGCGAGCCTCGGACGCTCTCCTCTACCAAGTCTTTCCTGCCACTCTCAAATGACAGGCTCGTACATGGTTCTACTCACTTCCGTCAGGGACGATCCCTTCATTTGTGAAATTAGCTAAAGCTTTTGTTGAGCAATTCGTAGCCAACCAAAGAATTGCTAAGAATTCCTCTCACCTCTCTGGAATCCGCCAAAATGAAGGAGAATCTTTAAAGGAGTATTTTCAACGATTCTCCACTAAAGCTCGACAAATCCCAAGAGTATATCCTAAACTATTTAGATGAGTCTTCCTTAGAGGCCTTCGCCCTTGCCCCTTCTATTCGGCACTTATGCGCGACACTAATCCTTCATACGCCGATTTAATTCACCGGGTAGAAGCTCAAATCTCGGCAGATGAGGCTATAAATGCCCATAGGAAATAGTTTGAATAATCTACCGTAAAGTGCAAGGGAGCACCAGGGACAGATAATTCTTCCTCGCAACGAAAGAAGCAAGGGAAGAACAATCTACCTCTGAGGCCTCCGTTGCCACGACGAGAACCTCGATAGGAGAAAGAGTACACTCCTCTCAATACGTCTCGAGCAAATGTGTTAATGGCTGTTCGAGATCAAGATACGGTAAAGTGGCCACATCCCTTGAAGCCGAACACAGGAAATCAGGACCAATACTGCCATTTCCATCACAGTCGTGGCAACACTACAGAAGCCTGTAGACAACTGAAGGAGGAAATTGAAAGGCTTATCCGCCAAGGTTATCTTCGGCAGTTTATTCGGGATCCACCTGCCCTAGAAGAAACTCGTCCCACTGAGGGGCAAGATCGATAATAGAGGCCACCAGTAAGTAATCAAATAGCAATTGGAGAAATTGAGACAATAGCTCGAGGCCCTCTGTTATCTGATAAAGTCTTTTTGGCTGTGGACGAAATTCTAACTCCAAAGAAAGCTCGTGCAGATCACACCATCACCTTTGATGATTCCGACTTGGAGGGAGTGAAAACCCCTCACCAAGATCCTCTTATTGTCAGTGCAGGCATAGGTGACCCATACTACAATGTTAAGAGAATTCTCATGGACAACGGTAGTTCTGTAGACATCCTGTTCTACTCTACCTTCCTCAATTTGGGTCTCGCCAGAGAGAAGCTTCAACCAGCGGAAGGTCCTTTATACGGATTTGATAATCGACCTGTACGAGTAGAAGGGATAACCTGTCTCCCAGTTATACTTGGAGAATTCTCCCAGCAATCTACACACTCGATCGGTTCAATTTGTCGTTGTAAAGTCCGAATTAGCTTACAACGCTATCTTTTGGAGGCCACTCCAATTAATTTTTGGGATTGTCACATCTATCCCTCACCTCAAGCTGAAGTTCCACACACCGACAAGAGTTAGTGTGATGTGTGGAGATCAACAAATAGCACAAATTTGCTATCTCAAGCAGGTCAAAACACACCCGACTGATACTCTAAACATTGAGGATTTTGATCTCCGGAATGAAGACATACCTCAGAGAGCCTCTCAAGTAGAAGAACTCACCACTGTATCTATCTCTGAAGAACATCCTCTAAAGACGGTGCAAATTGGGTCACTTCTCTCAGAAGACGAGAAGAAAATATTCACAGATTTTCTACAATAAAATTAGGATATTTTTGCATGGAGTCCGGCGGATATGCCCGGGATTGACCCTGAAGTAATTGTACATTCCCTTAAGGTCAATCCGACAAACAAACCAGTCATCCAGAAGAAACAAAATTTTGCACCAGATCATCAGCAGGCGATCGAATAAGAGGTGGAATCACTTCAGAAAGCCGGATTCATACGAGAAGTGCATTATTCTACTTGGCTGGCAAATGTCGTCTTGGTTCGAAAGGGGAGTGGTGCATGGAGAATGTCCATAGACTATACTGATCTCAATAAGGCCTACCCAAAAGATAGTTTTTCTCTTTCGCGCATTGACCAGTTAGTCGATACCACTTATGGGCATCAAATGTTGAGTTTCATGGACGCCTACTCCGGTTACAATCAAATCAAGATGAATTCGACTGATGAAGAAGCAACATCATTTCAAGCAGATAGAGGACTGTATTGTTATCGGGTAATGCCCTTCGGGCTCAAGAATGCTGGAGCAACTTACTAACGCCTCATGAATAAGGTTTTCAAAACCCTTATTGGGTGTAACATGGAGGTGTACGTTGATGACATGTTGGTAAAGAGTCTCGAAAAATCTCAATATATCTTCGACTTGGAGCAGTGCTTCCGTCTGTTGAGATGTTACAATATGCAACTCAACCCCGACAAATGCGTCTTTGGAGTTGATTCTGGAAAATTTCTGGGTTTTATGGTAACCCACAAAGGAATTGAAGCCAATCTCAAAAAGATCAAGGCGTTAAGAGATATGGTGCCCCCAAAGAACATCAAGGAAGTCCAAAGGCTGAATGGGAGAATTGCAGCATTGTCTCATTTTCTGGCACGTTCAGGAGACAAATATCTGCCTTTCTTTAAAATACTCAGAGGCGCCTGCAACTCTGGGTTCCAATGGACGAACGAATGCCAAGAAGCCTTTGAACAGCTACGAAAGTATTTGGCTTCCCCGCCGCTACTTTCTAAACCAACGCGCGGAGAAAAGTTGTATTTATACATAGCTGTTTCGGCCCAAGCCATCAGTTCGGTTTTGGTGCGATAAGAGAATGCTGTACAACGCCCCATCTACTATGTTAGTAAAATCCTATCTGAAATAGAAGGACGTTATCCCTTAGTAGATAAGACAGTATTGGCACTAGTCTATTCTGCCTGAAAACTACGCCCCTACTTCCAAGCCCACCAATTGGGGTTTACACAAATCTTCCGTTGAAAAATATTCTGCAAAAGCCAGAAGCATCGGGTAGGCTCGTCAAGTGGTCTGTAGAACTGGGAGAATTTGACATTCACTACTTGCCTAGACCCGATATCAAATCTCAAGTGCTTGCAAATTTTGTGGTTGAATGCACCGTTCCAGTGTCCGATATTCAACCAGGTACTTTGCCTTCTCCGCTGTGTTGGACGTTGTATGTTGATGGATCATCTGGAAGTTTTGGCACAGGGATTGAAATTCTGTTAATATCCCTGCAGGAGATTACTCTTGAGTATGGGCTACGAATCAAGTTCTAAGCAACAAACAACATGGTAGAATACGAAGCTCTTATCGCTGGACTAAGACTAGCAGTCGATTGTGAGGTACAAAATCTAGTAATCCGCACTGATTCATAACTAGTCACTTCTCATGTGGAAGGAAAATTTGATATCCCCAATCCTTAACTAGCCCAATATTTCAAATTTGTAAAACTACTTTTGGCCTGAGTAGAAGAATATCAAATTGTACATGTTCTCTGAGAGCAAAATGCAAGAGCAGATGCTCTTTCAAAACTTGTAACATCGACGACGGGAGACATCTACAAGAGAAAATGTGTTGAGGAGATCCATTTTCCAAGTATCCAGGGTCCATGGGTCATACAATCCATCAATGAAATAAGGGAGGAGTCTTGGATCAATCCCATTTTGTTTTTCTTACAAGATGGGGTACTGCCTGAAGAACCCATGGCTGCAACGAGACTTCAAAGATGAGCAGCAAATTTTACCATCATTGGTGGCGAGTTGTATAAGCGCGCTTTCACCGGGCCATACCTGAAGTGTCTCCCACCTTCAGAAGCTGATTATGCACTCCGAGAAGTTCATTCAGGAGTATGTGGCGAGCATCTGGGAGGAAGAGCTTTGGCTTATAAAATCATGAGGCAGGGGTTCTATTGGCCTAAAATGAAACAGGAAGAACTTGAGTTTACACGAAAGTGCATGAACTGCCAATTGCATTCCAATCTCACCCATACTCCAGCTCTGGAACTTGCATCACTTCAAAGCCTCTGACTTTCACCGAGTGGGGAATTGATATAATGGGACCCTTCCCAATAGTCACAGGACAACGAAAATTCATCATCCTGGATGTAGATTACTTCACGAAATGGGTGGAAGCAAAGCCCTCGACAAAAATTACTGAAGCAAATGCCAAACAATTCTTATGGAAGAATATAATTTGTCACTTCGGTATTTCAGCAAAGGTCATCACTGACAATGGAACTCAATTTACTGAAAAAATCTTTACATCTTTCTGTAAAGATTTTCACATTCAACTCGTCCACACGGTTGTCGCCCATCCTCAAGCAAATGGGCAAACGGAGGTTACAAATCGAACAATTCTGAAAGGGCTGAAGACACGCCTAGGCAAGCCTGGGGGGCAATGGGTTGAAGAACTCCCAAATGTCCTCTGGGCTTACCGTACCACGGCTAGAACTCCTACAGGAGAAACTCCGTTCAATCTCTATTTCGGTACAGAAGCAATCATACCAGTGGATATTGGAGTCCCAAGCAACAGAGTTCAGACTTTTGACTTCAATCATACCAGTGGATATCCTAATCCATCTAACAAAAACAATAAAACCATGATGAAAATATATAAACGTGTCTCCCAAATTAAGGTCTCTGACCATACATTACCAACTTCAAATAATAAACAAAATATTTAACTCAGCATACGGAAGTTCTTCAATGAACATACAAAAAGGCTCACAAAATTATTCAACAACAAAAATAATTAACAAACTACGAATACAACATTTTTCGGTCATAACACATGAAAATTATATAAACTATAAACTCTGCCAACTATTCAACAAAGATAAAACATAATTAAACAAAAAGTAAAGAACTAACCTTCTCTTCCTCTCTGGAGAATAAGTGAATAGCTAATGCGGTGCCTTCTCCCTAGCACTCCCCGGCTTTTATAGCCATTTCTGCTTATCTCCCCAACCCCCTCAATCACTCTACCGCACTGAATGCCACCAAACAAACCATCAACCACCGCACCGCACTGAATGCGCGGAATTTGCGGATATGGTCGGGGAAACGACATGTGCCAAGAAAAAAATAATGGAATGCGCCAACTATATAGGCGCATTATATGAATTACGCCAGATATTTTGGCGACGATTACGCGCATTATATAGAATACGCTACACGATAACGCGTTCTCTTCAGAATGCGCTTTTTATTACGACGCATTCTTTAAATACGCCAATTTTTATGGCGTAGTTGCTGCTTCTCAAATTATTATGAAACAACGCTGCTTCTCCTAATAACGGCATCAACCGTGCTGCTTCCGAAAATTAAGTTTCCAATAAAAAATCTCTTACTGAAACTCTTAAGTAATAGACCAATAAGAATTGCATATATATGAACAATTATTACGTCCTCTGATCGGACGTAGAGCTACGTTCGGCCGCCAATAATATGTCGCCACGTGCTCTTACTCTTTACCGCGCGGCCCGACGACTTGACCCGGACCGGAACCCGGGAATGCTATGTTCGTGTATTGCGATGTATTACTCGGTATTTGCTTAGTATTGCTAGGTATTTCTTGGCAATAACGAGAAATACCGCCTCTGTGAAGACCAAATACGAAGTAATACCGACAATTAGCCGAGTTGTACCGTTTTTTCTAAAAAACTCGACTCGGTATTTGCTCGGTATTGCTCGGTATTTGCTCGGTATTGGTTATTGTCGAGCAAAATCGACCAATACCTAGCAATACCGAGTATTACCTAGCAAAATCGAGAAATACCGAGCCATCCTGGGTCCGTTCCGGGTTAGGTTGTCGGGGCGTGCGGTAAATAGTGAGAACGCGTGGCGCGATTCTATTGACGGCCAAACATAGAGCTACGTCCTATGACCGGACCAAATAAAAGTTCCATATATAGTGAGAGCAAATTAAATAAACATGAAGGGTTTATGAGACGAGATTATCATCCCTAGATAGAACACAAAGATAAGTGACTGCAGAGCTTTTGCACATTTATTTATTTACTGTCGCTCCCCCAAAAAGAAGAAGAAAAAGTAGCTCCCTGGCGGAGCTCTATTGCGATACAAATGTACAAGAAAATTGAAAATCTTAAAAGGCCAATTTAATTTCCTGTTACAGTCATAAAGGAACCAGATCCTCCGGCCCATCGGAAGTAGCCACGACGGCGAGCGACTCCTCCCTTCGAAATCGCTGCTGCCTCGCAATGAACTCCTCGACCGTGCGCCGAAACTCCTCCGCGTCCACTTCATCCTTCAAACCGACACTATCCTGCGCCGCAACCTTTTCTCTATCGTGCGCCTTTCGCCCTTTTCGAAGACACTCCGTCGCCGCTCGGCGGAGCTTCACCTCCTCACGACGCCTCTCGTGTTTCTCCGATCGGCTTCGCCGGAAAGCACGATTCTCATAGGACGTCGTCTTTCCGTCCTCCGCCACCGTTCCTAAAATCGGTGGCTGCGAGTACGAAATCTCGCCACAGATGTTGCCGATTCCACTTCCGGCGGCGGCAGATTCCGGTGAGAAGTGGCAGGACTTGAGCAGGACGAGGACGATAGCGTTGCCTAAGAGGAAGACGAAGCGGGGGCTGATAAAAATGACGGCGGCGCGATGGAGGAATTCGCCGGAGTTCCGAGCGGCGGCTGGGATGTGGATGGAGGAGTAGGAGAGGAGGATGAGGGCCGCCGCTGCTTCGATGCAGCGTAGGAGCTGTCCGATCTGCCGGAGACGGCGAAATCGCTTCATGGCTATCTCCTTCTCCGCCTTGATAGCGTCCATCACGGGATTCGAGAGCTGGAATGGCGATACGCTGTGGGAAGGGAAGATGAGATGGTGAGCGGAGCCGAACTTCAAGTCTGATGGGGACTCGCCGAGCGTTTTTATAGCGCCAAGGATGGAAAATTTTCGAAATTATTTTTTTTACAAGTAAATTTATAGAAAAGTTGAAACGAATATTATTATAATATCTGTAAATATTTGATATAATATAACAGTTTATTTTTTAAATTATTTATTCGATTTGTTTAGAGGACAAAATAATAAAAGTTTAGAATCAAAATGCTCCATTGACATTTTATAAATAGTTAATATTATATTTGAATATTTAAATGTCATATTTTAGTTTCTTAACTTTTTAAGAAACGGCATAAATAATCTCATAGAATGATTAATTTATTTCATATTTAAGGATTGAAGGAACTATAATAATAGTTTTATATAATTGAAAATTATTTTGATCCTTAAAAACAAATTAACAGATTAATTAAATTATTTTCATATGAAAGGTCTATTAAAAGTTCTTACATTCATAATAATATTATCAGTCATTATCTTTCTTTGTTTATTAAATATAAAATCCGCTTCAAAAGATATTTAAGTATTTTAATAATTAGAAATAGATTGAAAAGTTTAACTTATCATTTAAGATATGATAAGCATGAGAATCTCCAATTGGATAATCCAATTGAGAAATCAAACTCAGCTTAGTTCAAAATAAAAAAGTAAAGACAGATCAAATGGAAAACGAAGACCAACAAACCAAACTCAACTTAGCTCAAAAGAAAAAAAAATTATCGACAGAAGGAAATTTTCAAAATGAACAAAAGCCCCTACAAAATAAAAAAACACCAATATAACAAGTTCATCCTATCAATAACAAGAGAATAGATAAATTTACACTTAGAAGAACATATGACCAGCCAAAAAAAAAATCATACACCAAGAAGATTATAAATTACATAGCAGAGAAATATCAACCTTTAAATAGAAGAACACCATCATTATTGTTTGCTTGTACATGCTTATGTAGTTACTTTATAATCATTTAATATGTTCTCATTGAGATACTTGGTCTAAACGATCCCATCTCTCAAGAGAAGCACTCGCTATGAGGGAAGACACATCGCGAACAAACTGTCATTTCTCGATCCCCACTTAACCATGCCTCTTGAATCCTACTCAATCTCTTAACTCGTATATAGTGGTTACCTATCAGTATGGTTGGATATCATCCTTGGTCAAATTTAAATCCAACATCCTTGAAAGTATAATGAGTGTGAATTGATGCAAATGATAAGAAGATAGGCACATATTGAAGAACATCATAGTCTATTCTATTAGTTAACATAAAGAATCCAAACTACAGCACACACCATGACCTATTGGATATGAATGAAACTCTCACAAAATTTAATTGAAGATGCACTTGAAGAACTATAGAGAAATGCTCAATGAAAAAGTGAACCTTCATCAGCGTTAGTGCAATAGTTCATGGTAGGACTAAAATGAGGTTACTTACCTCAAAACCTAATGCTAGCCCCACACATAGTCACATCAATGATGAATAGTACAATTCCAATCCTCAATGATTGTGAAGATGTTAACTTGAGCATATCAACACATTCTCTCGAGGAATAGTTGAAACAAGGTCATCTCTGAAGTTTAGGATGCCCAACCAAGTGTCTTACTAAGGAGAATCAACCCAACGGGCTGTCTTATATTTCAAGTTAGTGACACCATTCCTTTATATTAAGAAAGCCTTAAATGTGTATGTTATTCTTCTTTTCCTTCGAGGAGTCTTTTTTTGGTGGTTCAACTACCTACCACTCGGCATAATTAACTCATTCTTTGAATTTAACAGAATGTTTATCAAGCAATTTCTAAGTGTCCATAATCATTTTATACGGTTATGAAGATACTTTATATGTATCTAATAGGTCATTATTGGGTGAATTTACTCAAATAATCCCATCCCTCAAGAAAAGCATTCACCATGAGGCAAGGCGCTTGGCTAGCAAACTAGTATTTCTCGATACCTCACTCATTATGCTCACTTGAGTCATACATAATTTTCCAACTTATACCCAGAGGATACCTATTAGTAAGGTCACATATCATCGATGAACAAATTTAAATACAACATTCTTAAAAGAGTAACGAGCATTAATTAATGTAAGTGATAAGATGAAAGTCACATATTGAAGAACATCATAACCCATACTATTATTAAAAATAATGAATCCCACATACACCACTCACCATGATCTTATGAAGATGAAAGAAAGACTAACAAAAATGTTTTGAGCAGAACTTAAAGAACTATAGTGAAATGCTCTATGAGAAAGTACACCTTCATATGGTAGAAGGCAAAAAATTAGGCCATTCAACTAAAAACCTATTACTAACCCCACTTATGATCACAAAAAATATGAAGAGTACAATCCCAGTCCTTGATGACTACAAATAAGAAAACTAGAGTAGATAATCATGTTCTTTAAAAAAGAAGCGAAAGCAAGGCCATCTTTGAAGTTTAACATGCTCAACCTAGAGTCTTACCAAAAAGAACCTGCTGCAACTTAGGAATCAAGATTGAGATTATAATTTTTTATGATAGCTAAATATTATTACTCTATTAATTTTATTATTTCTCCTGTCATGCACTGGATATTTCTATTTGTTTTTGTTTGTACTAATATTTCAGGGAAATCATACTCCAGACTACTGAAGACTTTAAGATAGAGTAAAATAGGATTTAATGTTATAAATTTTGTAATTTTTTTTATTTTTTTGAGTCTAAAATGAGAGAGTGTGATTGTAATTGGGTAACCGTGCACACACACAAGGGGAGAGTTAAAAATTAAAAATTGAAAACTAATCATACTCTACGATATATATATATTATATTGTATGATTTGTCATTATTTTTCCTCCAGAATGCAATCAATTAAATCATGGCTTTTACTTTTGAACCTTTTGCACAGTACGATCTTAATTCATATAAACCACTAACAGTATACGAAATTAGGTTCGTACTAGACCGTACAAAATGACCACATTGATTTTTGAGTTGTTCATACATTATAATCTTAACTCATCCAGATGACTAATAGTGTATAAATTAAGGTTCGTACTAGATCGTACGAAATGAACACACTATTTTTGAACTGTTCATACAGTACAATCTTAATTTGTCCAGATGACTAATAGTGTATGAAAATAGGTTTGTACAGGTTCGAACCAGGATTTTTTAAACTGTTCGTACAGATGATCCATGATCTTACTGTACAATCTGAAGTCATTTCACTTGTATTTGTTAGGTTTTGGATGGTTTTTTTAATGTTTCCTATATAATAACTAAAAACTAATATTATGATTCTTTTCTTTGAATTTTCTCTTGAGAGTGACTTTTGGGACTATGTTTGGGAGAGAATTTGATATTGGAGAGTGAGAGATCTAGTGAAAGAAAATTATGAGGGATTTACATGGTTGCCCAAAGTGAGCATCTCTCTATTCTTATTCTAAGTTCTTCTCAACTTTTTTAGAGTATCTTAAGAGGAGATCTTCAAGACTAGATAAAGTTTCTGTTCCTTCACTAAAAGGGTGAAAAAGACTTGATGGTTCTTAGCCTTCACCAGGAGGGTGAAAAAGGATGCTTGGTTCTCTACCTTTACTAGGTGGGTGAAAAAGAATGTGTAGGTACTCTGTGTTGTAAATCTGATTTCAGGAATTATAATTTTAATGATAACAAATATTTTCAATACTTCTATTTTTTTATGACTACCTTTCCTACTAACATTTCAGGTCCACAAGATCAAATTGCAAATCAAACTAGCTTGTAATATACATCAAGTGTCTTTTACCTTTTCTTGAGTCTATTATAACAATGTGGGTTCTGATGCTAAGTAACCTTGCATACACACACACTTGGGGAAAAAATTTTTGATTGTTTTAGAGTTTCTGATTTCGATCACATCATCCGAAATGATAAAAAATTATCATGGACGATCACTTAAAAATAGAAACTCTAATTAGGGCATCCTGGTTAAGGAAGCCGCAATTAAGCAAATCATCCTGGATGATATTATCATCGTATGGGATGATGGGATTATCATCGTACGGGACAATGGGATCAAATCAGAAAGAATCAGCCACCACAACCTTTTAGGCATATTTTATTTTTGGACATCGTCCTAGACGATGCACTATAATTATGCCTAAATTAATTTGGTAATTAAGAAAAGTAATTAAGATTTGATTGCTCGATCATACCTTCTTGGCTAATCACAAGATTATTCAGGATGATCAATTAAACAAACCTTAGTTCTACCTAGACGATCCATAATCTGCCTGGCTCCATCTAGGGTGATATTCTGACTGATATGTGATTTTTTGTACTAATCATCCAGGATAATCGAGAGATGGGTCCGGATGATCTAATTATTTTTCATCATCTAGACATCCATCTAGGGCAATGTTCTGGATGAAATATAATATTTCATACTAATCTGCCTGAATAATTGTGAATTATCCAGGATGATCAAGTTACTTTTTAATTATCCAGACATCCATCTAGGGTGATGGTCTGGATTATATTTGTTGAGTTGAACTAATCATACAGAACGATAGTCATCCTAAACAATTTGAATAAAGAAACCTTCTTATCATCCAAACTTTCCCAAATCATCCTGGCTGATTAAAGCTAAATTTGAATTGGTCATACAGGATGACCGGGCAATCAGCCTGTATAATATTTGATAATTAGTTGCAAATTAGGGCAAATTTGAAGCCTTCTTATATAAGATCTCTTATTTTCTCAAGAGCAGATCTTTTGCTACTGTCCTGACCTATGAGAGAGCTATGAGGAGAAGGAGAATAAGAGAGAGAGAGAGAGAGAGAGAGGATCTTATGAGGGAGAGTTTATGAGGGGTTTCACAAATATTGCTTCAAGCAAGGATCTGTGTCATCTTCTCTGGTTGTCATCCCTGGTTCCTTGGAGGTTCGAGAGAGGTTTACTTCAATAAATGATCGAGGTTCTCTTCTTGCTTTAGGAGGAAGCAAAAGAAGTTGGGTTGTCTACCTTCTTCATGAGGAAGCAAAAGGAGTTGAGTTCTTTGCCTGCTTCAAGAGGAAACAAAATAAGTTGGGTTCTTTGCCTACTTTAGGAGGAAGCAAATGGAGTTGGGTTCTCTCCCTCACTGGGTTAGTGGAAAGGAGGGATCTATATGCTTCTCTACCTTATTATGGGAGCAAAAGAAGAGTCTCTAAGTTTAGTGCAATACACAGAGGAGAGGCTCCGGGGAGTGGACGTAGGTCAAGTTGATCGAACCACTATAAAATTCTATGTGTTATTTCTTACTGCTTTTCTGTATTTAATTTTCACACTTTAATTCTTGTGGTGATTACTTGGTTGTGATTTTGATTCTGTTTGAGAAATTTTTTAAATAACCAATTCACCCCCCCCTCTTGGTTTGCCTCGGGCTAGTTCACAAGGGCTTAACATCCCTGATGAACTTTCAAGTGGTATCAGAGTGAGATTCATAAAATCTAGTTTTTAAAAACTTTTGAATTTTGATCCATATCTAGCTTTGATAATCATAATATTACGAAAGGGTATTATATTACCCGACCACCTTTGTTTTATAATATACCTTTTGGTTTTTTGGAAAACTTACATGTCTATATTTTTACAATCGATTAAGTATCATTTGTGGATACTTATTAAAGAAGGTTATTCACCTCCGACACTTGAAATTATTGGCATTAAAACAAAAAACTTCCTTTTACTTAATGAACTTTTGATAATAGGGATTTAGCTCAATTTAATGTAAAATGCTTAAACTATTTTTTCTGTTCTTTGAAATCTGAAGATTACATGCGTGTTTTAACTTGTGTTACCGATAAAGAAATTTGGGATAGATTATGTATTATTTATGAAGGAATAAATGAAGTTAAGTAATCTAGGTTGAATATTTTACTGCATGACTATGAACTTTTTTGTATGAAACCTACTGAACTGATTTTTTATATGTATACAAGGTTTACTCAAATCGTCACTTTACTGCATGCCTTAGAAAGAGAACTAACTAATTATGAAAAAGTTAACAATTTTTTGAGATGTTTGCCTTCTTCCTTTCATGCTAATATTACTGTAATTATTAAATCTAAGGATTTGAATATTTATTCTATTGATAACTTACTTGGATCACTCATTGCTTATGAATAATGGGTGAACTAAAGATAACTTGATGTAGGTGAGCGAAAGAAGGAGAAAATTATGGCGTTGAAGGCTAATGATACTGATACTAATTCTTTCAGGTCTAAAAGTGATAACTTTGCTTTAATCACTAAGTAGTTGAAAAGCTTTCTAAGGAAGAATCACTAACATCATCAGAAATGGAACAAAGGTAAGGGTAGAAAAAATTTTAAAAGTTTTTCTGATATTATTTGTTTTGAATGAAGGAAACTTGGACATATCAAAGCTGATTGTCCTACACTTAAGGATCACTCAAGCAAGGAGAAGAGTGAGGAAAAATCCAAGTACTTGAAGGATAAGAAGCAGTTCTAAAAGACGTTCTAGCCGGATTCTATATATGACTCCTCTGAGACTGAAGCTGAGAAGGAGATAACAAACTTGTGCTTGATGCCCGGTGATCATCTTGGTTAGTCTGACCAAGAAGAGGTATGTGAACTAAGTTATAAATAATTACTTGAAGTTTGTGAGAAAATTCATGCATCATATATGAAACTTAAGAAATCGCATGCTAGTTTGAAATTGGAGTTTTTAAATTTGTAAAAAGAGCTTGAAGTTTTACATAAAGATCATGCACAAATTGATAGTAATCACATGTCATTACTTAATGAGTTTGATGAGTTAATAAAAACCATTCTAAGTTGGTCATTGAGCATGATTCATTGAAAGTATCCCACACCTTACTTGAAAATGATTTTAAAATATATATTAATGAATCTGAGCATAAGGAGCACTATTTGAATTTTAATAATGTTGTTTTAGAAAGTGCTAACTCATTTTTTAAAGCTCAATGAATGCACTTGAGAAAAATAGGATTCTACCCACACCTGAATAGATTTTCAATCCGGATTCGAAGCCAAAAGTTGTGAAACCTAGGAAGAGATACTATAACTCGAATAGATTAGTAAACCCTTTTCTTGATGTTAGATATTTTTCATGTGTCACTCTAGGACACACTTCACACACTTATACTGTTCACCATATTACACATTGGGTGTGAAGATCAAAATTACATGATTCACAACATAACACACATACATTGCATTCTTCTTTCTATAAGAATGGACCCAAACCTATTTGGATTCCTAAATTTGATGTTTGATGATTTTGTAGGTTGCTCCCATAAAAGGCCTCGTGAGAGCATATGGTACTTGGACAACTGAGGCTCACCACTCATAATTGCATAAACTTGTTGTTTAATAAATTCGAATTTGCATGTTTTCTGATCAATTGCTTGTTGTTAATTTTTTATTCTTTCTTTTTAATTTTGAGTGTAGATTTTTATTTGCTGTTATTTTATAGTATTTTCATCTATGATGTTTTCTTTTTAGTCATAGCTGAAATGATATTTTATGCCGTATTTTTATTTTTGAAAATTTATAGTCAATATTTTACATCTCTAAATCAGTTAAAGGGAGAAACACCTGTTGATTGTTTCCCTCCCTCTAACCTCCTTTAGCGGTATAATTTTCTTTTCTAAACAAAAATCTATCTTAAATTAACAGCTGGACTTTACGTTTAAGATCTTTTCTATTATGCTACACTAATCTAAATTATATATATAATATTCAAAGTCTTTATATTATTTTCAAATTTTTTGAAATCTTGTCATTACATTTATGATATGAATTTGATTCTTTTTTGTGATTTATTCTTCCTTATAATAGAGAGTGTATTCTTCTTCTCTAATATCTAGAAGATATACTCACAACTGAGAGTATTTAAGAGTTTCAAAAGAGATATTGCTTGCAAAAATTTCAAGGGCATAAAATGTGCCATAAAAGTAGAAAAACTGAAAAGATGTGCAATGACTGCAAAAAAAATTGAAAGATACACAAAGTGTATCAAAAATCAAAATATACTTTGATAAAAGGCATAAAATGAGCCCACAAAAGTCAAGCTTCCTCTCTTTCAAAACTTTTAAATCTTAGAAGAATATATGTGTCATTTGATAGTTTCAAAGGCTTGATTTCGAATTGCAAGATTTTCACAAATTACTTTGGTATATTATTCTATAAGATGTTTTTTTAGAACCAAGTTTTGAGCGGATCTCTTTTTCTTATCCAATTAATTTTTCTGAGTTAGGTCTTTTGTTTTTAAAAGATGATTTACCTTGAGAGAAGTCTAAGCTAGGGCTAATATGATCGATAATTATATAATTTTTTAGATTTTGACGATGTTAACTCATTGTTCTTATAAATTTTTAAATTAATCACATGGAAAATTTATCATTTTTTTGTGCTTTGATTAAAAATAAAAAATAAAAAAAAATGTTATTTTCATTTCTTTTATCATTTATTATATTTTTCATATTTTATTTTTATCTTTTATTGTTATATTTTTTTTTTGGGCCTTCTCTGATCATATTCATCCATATTCAGATTTTCAATCTTTGGTCACATCATCCTGGATGATATTTATATCATCCTGTACGATACATTCAATCCACTCTTGAAATTCCTTCCGATGGATGATATGACTTCTCTATTTCTAGTCATCCTGGATGATCCATTATCATCCTGGATTATATAATCATCTTATGCTTCAATTATTTGTGATCGTCATGGACGATCCTCCTCGTCCTAGATGATTTTCACTATTTCTGCTCAATTATTGGTGATCACCTTGGATGATCCACCTGTTTGTCCTAGACGATCCACATGGAAAATTTTGGTACACGTTTTATATTCAGCCAGAACGATCCATTATTGCCTATCATCCCGGACAATCCACTTAATCATTCTGGATGATACACTTTTCAATGGGCATCCGGTTTGACTCCTTGGGATGATCGCATGTGTCTAATTGTCCTATATAATATTTGATCATCCTAGACGATATTACCACCTTTTTGGCCAATCATCCTGGACGAAATTATTTCACCAGGTCATGCTGGATGATTCTGTAATCATCCTGGATGATCGGTTCACTTCTTTTTATATCAAGACTGTGAATCCATTTTTTCTCACTAAAACTTCTCCTTTCATCCTTGCCTCACTATTTCTCCATTTTTCATACTCATGGTTGGAGGAAAGAGATCTAGAATGCCTTCTGAAAGCTCCTCGAGGGCTAATCTTGACCATCATTTCACTGAGGTGGCCGATCAAGCCGCCTATCTGTGATACAAGATAATTGGGATCACTTTATCCTGGATTATCAACCCACTCACACTTTCTTATCCAGTTGTTCACTTGTTTGCGTACACATTGTTGAAACTAGTTCACTATGAATTAGGTTGTTAAAGCTAAGCTAATGTCCTAGCGGCTAACCAAGGAGGGGGGGGGGGGGGGAATGGGGAGTTAAAAATTTTCCCCCTGGGGGGGGGGGGTGAATTGGTAATTAAAAATTTTACCCCTCTTTTTAAAATTTAAAATAAAAAAAACCAACTTTAGTGAATTTTATAGAAAATGTTTTTCAACCACAAGTTAAAAATAGAAAAGAAAAAATAAAAGCAGCGGAAAATTAAAAGACACGAGATTTATAATGGTTCGTCAAACTTGACCTACATCCACTCCCCGGAGGCACCCTCCGAGTATTACACTAATACCACTAGTGACTCACCTTTTGCACCCACAACAAGGCAAAGAAGCCATTACAAAACTCTCTTTCACCACTACCCAGTGCGGTAGAGAACCGTCGTTCTTTTACACTCGTCCTAGTGTTGGCAGAGAACCGTCAATCCTTTCATACTCTCCAGGTGTAGGCAGAGAACCCTTCATCCTTTCACACTTTCCTAGTGTGGGAAGAGAACCCTTCGTCCTTTCACACGCTCCTAGTGTGGGTAGAGAACCCTTCGGCTGTTCACACTCTCTAAGTGTCGGCAGAGAACTGGATCTTCTTGACAGATCTTCTCACAAGAAATCTAGAAAGAAGAGAGAAAATAGTGAAGTAATCAAAAATCAAAAGTAGAGATTCTCACCTTTGAGTTCCAAGTGAATCCTTCACGCTCCAATAGTAAGAAATCTCCTACAAACACTCTCTCACACTCTCTCCTTGACTCTCCTTTTAATAAGCACGAAGATCAGTAGGCAAAAAGATTAAGTGGCAGTCTAAATTGGACTATTTATATGAAAGATAAGAAAAATCGCCCAAAAACTTCAAATTTTCAAGTCAACACAAAGTTGATCGTCCCATACGATCGTGGATCATCCTGGCTGATTTTACTTAAAGGTATGGAAATGAACCAAATGTATATTGGTACTAACTGAAATCATACCCGAGCATCGTCCCGTACGAACTAGGTTCGTCCGGTACGAAAAGTTATACATAAGTCGGTTCCCAAAAACTGTAGGATGTCACCAAAATTTTAAGAGTTAGTTCACTTCGTCCTGGGACGAATATGAGTTTGTCTGGATGAGATTTCTACAGAGAACAATTCGTCCTGGGACAAATTTGCGTTCGTCTGGACGAAAATTTTCCAGAGAGCATTTCTTCCTGGCACGAATAAGAATTTCATCAGAATAAAAATTTTCCAGAGGACATTTCGTCATGGGACAAATTTGAGTTCGTCTGGATGAAAATTTCCCATATAGCATTTTGTCTTGTTACGAATATGAATTTCATCTGAATGAAAATTTTGCAGAGAATGTTTCATCCTGGGAAGATTAACATTCGTCCTGGATGATCAAGACTTAGAGAAAAATTTTCTTTGACTCCTGTTCGTTTCATTGCTTTTTAGAGGAGATAACTGACTTGATCGTCCCGTACGAACTATGTTCGTCCTGTACGATCAGTATATAATTTTAAAGATCTCCTTAAGTGTGTGTGTGTTTATTCACTCAATTACAATCACTCAATCTCAAACTTAATTCAAATAAAAGTACAAGCTTCAATTCACAAAAATCTCTCATGCTAAATTTGATTTGAAGTCTTCAGTAGTCTGGAGTTTGATTTTTCTGAAATGTTAGTTCACGCAACAACAAAAATAAATCTTCCAAAAAGTGTTAGGAGATATCAATATATAAAATAATAATATTTGGAATCATAAAAATATAAAAATTGCAAGAATGTAAAACATGCAAATAGCAACTCTCTTAACACTCTCCCCCTTTTTTGATGATGACAAAACAATTATTATTTGTATAATTTTAAATTCTAATAATTTCCTAAACTCCCCCTGAATTGATGAACACATAAAAATAAGGAGGCATTTTAATCATAATTTTTTTTTTATTTTTCAAATTTTTTAGAAATACAAAATAAAAACAAAAACACATCAAAACAAAACAAAAATACATAAAATAAAAACACATACGAACAAACAATTTCTCCTCCATTTTGACAATAGGAAAAAGTGAAGAAGAAATAAGACCTGAAATGAAAACAGTCATATGAAAATCATTTGATAATTGAGTCTTGAAAGATATTGAAATAAATTTTATAAACAAAATCAAAACATTAGACAAATCAGAGTAATTCTAGAATTTAAGAAGAGATATAACATTGATAATAAAAAAGTATTTATAAAAAATATGAGTCAATTTAGACACTAAGATAGAGAAAATAATTGCAAAAAGGATGAATAGAAAATTTGTATATTTCAAATTTCAATACGGAATATAAATATACAGTAGTTCAATTTGAATTAAGAGATTAAAAGATAGTGGAAAGAAATAACTACCACATGTGACGATTTGCGCATCTTTTTCAAATTTGTGGCACATTTTTGTGCATCTTTTTACTCGTGGACTTATTTTGTGCATCTTTTTCAACTTGTGAACCATTGCGCATTCCTTTTGATTTTTATACATTTGTACATTTTTTTCAAGAGTAATTTTGAACTTTTCAAAATCAATAATAAAAAATTTTAAATTTTTCTAAGTACATAAATATTTATTGATAAGTGAAATACAAAATAAGAAAAACATCATAGTTGCAATAATAATATTAACATTAATGTAGTCTAAATAAGATATATGAAATTGACAATCTTAATTACATCAAGTTATAAGCAATACTTAAATTTAGAAAAAATAGATTTTCTAATGAATATAATTTTAACTTGCATTTCAAAGTATAGCACTTTTAAGATAAAAAATTATAATGATTGTCATATAGCTAACACACATTTCAAAAACAAGATTAAAGCCAAAATAGGATAACTTATATTGATATCAATATGAAGGATATTACAATCTAAGCATGTGATATCAATACATCATAAGATTTAAAAACAAAATATCTACGAAAAAGAAAGTACAACACATTTTACTAACTCACAAAAACAAAAAATAATAGCTAAAGAAACACATAAAATCTAATACGAGTGTCACTCAGAAGGACCCTGATCTGAAGGAGGAGTAGCAGCAGCACCAAAGATGTTAAAATAAGTACACATCATAAGCACGTTGGTACTAATATCATTCATTTGTGCTCTCATAAACCCCATGTCTTGAGTGTAATGTATATCCTGCTGCTGCATATGAGCTTCAATTTGATCAAACTTTTGATCAAAGTGAGTCTCTAAATGGTCAAATCTTTGAACCAAATCCTGATAATTTGGTTCATTAGTAGGTCCAGGTGCAGCTTCATGTTCTTCCTCAATATCACTAATGACATGTGTTTTACTTGACTCTTATTTGAAGATTGCTCTAAATGATCCGTCGTTGTAGTAGAGCGGTTCTTCAAACTCTTGATCAGGATGAACAAAATTATATTTTTTATCCAGAATGTAGGCAACCAGATGTCCTAAGACAATGTTCTTCTTTCTTTTATGCTCGACATAACCAATTTTAGAAAGTTCATAAAGATAATTAAGGATTAGTTGGGCTTCATCTATAGGTTCTTCAGTCATGATTAAAAAGGTTACCATATAAAGAAGAGGAGTAATATTGATTCTATCACCAACTTTAGGAATTATATAAGTTATAAGAATATGTTGGATGATACGAGCATTACGAACAAGACCAGATACCTTAGACATATGCTCATTAAAATTGATTCCTCTAATCACTTTATTAATTTCATACCATTGATATTCAGTTGAGGTGATCAAGGTATGTGCTCTAGCTCCCTCAGTCCATAAGTTCATAAAGGCTCCTAAGTCAGCTTTAGTGATTTCAACTTTTTTCTTAAAGATAAAGGAACAGATAACAGTATGGTCGGAGTTGAAAGACATGTTTGTCAGGAAGTAGTGAAAGGTTTCTTTATTGTAGAGAGAAACTAGGGTGAGGATAAAACCAAACTGAGTTGAGGCAAACAAGTTTGTCACCTGAAAGGTTAGTTGCTCCTGGACAAGAATTCTAGAGGGTGTGATTTTGGTGGAGACAAACCTAGGAAAGGATTCTTCATTGGCTTTAGAAATGAAGTTTTCAGATGAATTCTTTGGTGGACCCTTGGCTAGAGTCTTTTGACGCTTACTTGAACTTGCCATTGATAGGATCTAAGGAACGAAAAGATTTGAAAGTGAAGTGAGAGTGTGACTGTTGAGTTCAAAAGCTCTTCTATTCATTGAATAAATGACTGTTCGTATAGACAAAATTTTACGTTCGACTCGTACGAAAAAATTTTGTATGGACGAATGGATGTGTCCAAAATAAAACGGCTTTTCGTAATCACACAACTTACGAAGTATCCTTTTGTACAGACTTTTGACCAAATTGATCGTATAGAAGAACACGTGTTTATCTCGGGATGATCATAACTTATGATCATTTTAATGGAAGTTGAAACCGTCCCCTCCATCGAACCGACATGTGTTCGTCCGAACGAACCAAAGGTTCGTACGTACGAAATATAGCATTAAAAACTACCTTATCCATTTAACTGTCATTCAATCATCCTGTTATTTGAACAAGTTCGTCCTGGACGATCGTGACGATCGTACAGACGAAGTGAAAATTAAAAACTGAAAAATTGCATGCAAATGGTTCAAAATCCGACAGTTTGACACATGACACAATTCGTCCCGTACGAAGAAATTTTGTCCTGGATGATTGTCACTCATAATTTTTTAAAAATAAGAACTCAATCAAAACTAAAACACAAGCACACTAAAAACACAATAAAAAATGAAAACAAAATCTCAAGATACAAAAAAAAATCACAAAACATAAGATCAAAATCTTATAAAAAACACACAAAAATATTAATTAGAAAATACATATCAATATTGCAGAAAACATTTTTAATTAAGCATTCAAATCAATCATACCAAGCCTTGTTCTTAATGCACTAAAAGTATCAAAGACTAAAAGTTTTGTAAAAATGTCTGCAAGTTGATTTTCAGTAGAAACATGAGTGAGTTCAACTTCTCCTTTGGATACATGATCCCTTATGAAATGATGTCTTATGTCATTATATTTGGTTCTTAAATGTTGAATAGGATTTTTAGAAATACAAATAAACTGACATGTTCCAGAAGTGCTCTTTCTATCCACCCTATAACCTGCAAAGTCAGAAGCTGAATAACCAATTATTTCAAATGAAGAGCTAAACTTAGGATACCAAATTCCTAAGTTCTGAGTTCCAAACAGATATCTTAGAATCCTTTTTATGCTTAAATGTGATTCTTTTGGATTTGTATTAAATCTAGCACATTGAACAAACACTAAATATAGACAGTCAGGCCTAGGCAGTCAAGTAAAGCAAAGATCCAAAATCCCTTAAATTATTATTCTTGATCAACATATTTTCCCTTAGGGCTTCTTATTATCCAACTGACTGAGGTGAACTCATAGACTACAACTAGCGAGTTAACTTGTCATTTCATACTTTTTGAGAATGACCTTAGCATACTTTGACTGATTAAGAAATGTATCTTCATCAATGAAATTGCTAAATCCTAGAAAGTAACTTAAATCTCCTCATTAGAGACTCATCAAATTCACTATCCATTATTTTAGGAAAAGTCATCACAAGATTTTTTTTGAAGATCCAAAGATGATGTCATACACATAAATGTACAATGAGTATCATGTCACTTTCGTTCAAAAAGAGAGTTGTATCCCAGACTTCCTTTTCATAAAAATCTTTTCAAATAGGAAGGTGCTCACCTCCATACCAAGCCCGGTGCATTGTTTCAACCATATAATGACTTTTTTCAATTTGAAAACATGATTGGGGTATTTAGAATTTAAAACCTGGAGTTGGTTTCTACAAAAAATAACCTCTTGAATCACCAGCATTGTAAAAAGGCACTTTCTTAATCTATTGGTTACGTTTAAATCCTCTAAAACAGGCAAAGGCTTAGCAAAACCCTTATTATTTGGCTTCAAGTCTAGCCTACATGGGCAGGCTCCCAAAATCAATCCTTAATCATAACCCCTTAGCAACGAAGAGTCTAGCCTTATTTCCATTAGATTACTCATCTGAGTCATTCATTTTATTTTTGAATACCACTTAGTCATACTTGATGCTTGGTTAACCCAAATTGATCAAATATCTCTTTTGCCAGGAATTCATTCATCTAAAGTGGACACTAGTGTGGTTTTATTAAAGGAAATTGAACTTCTTTTTAACCAACACTTTACTTAGTTCACCATTATCAACTACTTGGTGGATTTTTAGAAAAATCTCAATTCTATTCTATTTAATTCATTTACATTCTAATTACTTTTCTTTGCCTACGATCTCATCTACACATTTGTCTTAAAATTTCATTCATCTGCAAAAAGTGTTGATCAATAAAGCAGTAGGAGTTTATAATTCAGTCTATAAGATATTATTTGACAGCAAAATTCATTTATTGCCTTTAGTTGAGCTAAGAAAAATCACTATGTCCTATATAACTAGTCGCTTACACCTCAGCTAGGTTATGCTTTAAGCCTCTACGCAATAACACATTTTTAATGTAAAATTTCTTGAAGATTTTCCAATCATATCTTATCCAATCACCTTTCTTGTGGTTCTCCAAGTGTAACATTGGCTGCCAAACTCCTAGCTTTCCAGCGATATGAATTGTGTGTTATCTCCATTCATATGCTTTGAGCATCTGTTGTCCAGGTACGATATGCTCTCATGAGAGTCTTGTGTGAGAGCGATCATGCAAATTATCAATAGTGTGACATGCGGAAACAAACAGATTTGGTGTTCTCCTTTTGGAATTTATAATCAAATGCCATGTTCATATATTGTCTAAAGGTTTATGCCTCTTAGGTCTTCAACTCAAATAAGTCTCTCAATCTTCAAAGTATAGGTGTGAGCTATATGTCCAAACAATCATTATTATTACATTTGACCTTTGGAAAAGAGATTCCTAAGTCTTACTACCATTCATCTGCTATTTAGTGATTGCAATAAATTAGGATACAATATAGAATTAGTAAAAATCTTCAATGTCCGGGGGAGTATCCTATTAATCCTCGAGAAGCTTTTATCTTCATATTATAAAAAGAAATTCATATCTTTCAAGATTCAATTTGTATATTGATTCGATATATTTTTTGCTCTAAGATTGATTCTTAAAATTTTTTAAAATCTTTTTCAAGTTCTGCATAGGATGATTTTAATTTTCATGACTTTGTAATTCAAGTCATTCAAACTCATCAAGTAATTCATGTGGTTGTCATCATTAAAGCATGATCTTTTCTGAAACACTTCAAATTTGTTAGGATGTTACACGCCATATGAACTGGCCCAAGCTAACCAAGAGGGGGGGGGTGAATTGTATTTAAAAAATTTTCTTTAACAAAGTCGAATTGCAAACTCAAATCACCACAAAAAAATGGAAGAAAATAAATCGGAGAAGAAAAAAAGAAACAAGGGTTTATAAATTGTTTTCAACTCGACCTACGTCCACTCCCCGGAGGTGCCCTGATATTGATTTACAAATGTGAACTCTCATTTAGCCCCCACAGCTAGGCGGAGAAGCCTTTACAAATACCTCTTTTTGCCACACCCAGCAAGGCTGAGAACCTTCCTCCTTTTGCTTCCTCCTGAAGCAGGCAGAGAACTTCGATCACTTGCTGAAACTTACTTCTCCCAACCGTTCCAAGGATAAGAGACTCTAGGGAAGAAGAAGTGGAACAATGCTTCGAGCAACCCTTGTGAATCCCCTTACAAGCTCCCCCTCATAAGATCCTCTCTCTCTCTCCTTTAGGTTTTCTCAGGTCAAGATAGTAGCCAAGGATGTTCAAAAATGTTTAATAAGAGCTCTTAAATAGACGAGCTTCAAAGGAGCTCATTAATTATAAGTTGCTGACTATATCGTCCAGGACGATATGGACATCATCCTGGCAGATCAGTACAAATCCCATGAGATCGGCCAGAGCATCTCCCTGAATGCAAACTAGACGATTGAAAATTGGCTTGATCATCCAGGATGATCTTACGAGACTGATCAGTTCAAATAAGGAAAAAATAGTCTAAGGCATCACCCTAAATTTAAGCTGTTCGATCCAGATCGTCCAGGAGTAACTAAGATTTTTTTTACTAGATCATCCTGGCCGATCCTGCAATCTTCCAGGATGATGTGATCGTATCAATCATCCTTCATTACATCCTTGATTGTCTGATCAATTAAGGCATAATTGTGAATATCGTCCAGACAGATCCAAGATCATTCTGGCCGATTACCAAAATACAAAATACCTTAATTATTTATGGCGACAATTTCTTTATGTTTTGAGCCTATCATCCAGGCTGATACAAGTATCGTCCAGGCCAATTGGCTAATGAAGGCCGCCTTAATTAAGAAACCATGATTAGATTTTTTATTTTAGGCCCGATCATCCAGGACGATGTAAATATCGTCCTAGACAATTTGAGTAAAAACATAAATTCTAAGTCTCTCATATTTTTGTGTAGGGTTACTTTGCATCAGTCACACCAAAGATTACAATCAACTCAAGAAGGGAAAAAATAAATTACAGACTGACTCAACCAAAATTTACCCAATCTTGAGCTGATTCTGATTTCCGTTCGATCTTTGAGTTCTGAAAAGTCAGAAGAAAAAAGGAAGTCGTAGTGAAACAAGATTTATTTTCTATCATCAAAATTATAATATAAAAACATGTTTGTAACACTTTCCTAAGGATTTCATGTTCCTTTTGTAGTTCTTCAAACTCTAAACTTAAACTAGCTTGCATTTTCTTCATTTTCTTATATGCATCATGCATGTGTTAAGAAACTTCAAACAGTTCATCATAAGTTAAGTCACATACCTCTTCTTGATTTGACTGATCAAGACTATCGGCCATTAAGCACAGATTAGTGACTTCCTTTTCCTTTTTAGTCTCTGATGAATCTGAAGCTGAGTCTGCCCAAAAAGCTCTTTGAAACTTCTTTTTTCTCTTCTTTACAGTTGGTTTCTCCTCTACCTTCTCCTTGCTAGGAGTGGCTTTATGTTTTGGGCATTCAGTCTTGATATGTCCAGGTTTCCTGCACTCATAGCAAATTACATCATTTGAAACCTTGACATTTCTATTAAATTTACCTCTATTTCAATAATGACGTCTCTTCTGCTTCCTCTTCATAAAGCTTCTAAATTGTCTAGTCATTAGAGCGATGTCATCTTCATCCTCAGGTTATGAGTGTTCACTTTCAGATTCCTCTACTTTTAGTTCTATGTTCTTCTCCCTCTGTGGTTCACCTGCATCAATCTTTCTTTGGCTAACTCCTTGCTCGTAAGCAATTAGTGAGCCAAGAAGATTGTTAATAGAGTAAATAATTAGATCTTTAGACTCTGTAATTGTAATAATTTTAGCATCATAAGCTGTAGGCAAAGAACGAATAATTTTATTAAACATTTCAACACTCATTAGTTCCAAAAGAGGTGACTATTTGTATACATCTTGTGTACATATCAGAAATGGATTCATTAGGTTTCATGTGAAACAGTTCATAATCATGTAATAAGATATTAAGTCTAAATTGCTTAACCTCATTAGTCCCCTCATATATTATACAAAGTTTATCCCATAAGTCCTTTCCACTCTTGCAAGTAGAAACCCACATCTAATCTTTTGATTTAAGTGCACAAAAGAAACTGTTTAAGCATTTGGCATTTAGTTGTGCTAAGTCATGTTCTTCTACTATCCAGTCCATAAAAAGAGTTTCAACTCTAACTCCGTTAACTAGTCTAGTTAGTTTTGTGTACCCGTCCTGAACTAAGATCCACATACGATAATCAAGTGACTATAAAAATGTAGACATGCGTGCTTTCCAAAAATCAAAAGGTATATTGATGAACAGTGGAGGTCTAGTTATAGAGTAACCCTCAGGTGTATTTCAGTTTCCAAATATAGCAATCTATGTTAATCAAAAATTAGTCTAAACTTATGATTTTGAAACTACGCTATGAAACAACTTGTTAAAACTTGTTCACTATGAATTAGGTTGTTAAACTTAAGCTTATGTCCTAGCGGCTAACCAAGAGGTGGGCTGAATTGGTAATTAAAAATTTTATCCCTCTTTTTAAAATTTAAAATTGAGAAAATTAACTTTAGTGAATTTTATAGAAAACATTTTTCAACCACAAGTTAAAAAAAAAAACAAAAAATAAAAGCAGCAGAAAAATAAAAGACACGAGATTTATAGTGGTTCGGTCAAACTTGACCTACATCTAGTACTCGGAGGCACCCTCCGTGTATTGCACTAATACCACTAGTGACTCTCCTTTTGCATGCACAACAAGGCAGAGAAGCCTTTACAAAACTCTCTTTCATAACTACTCGGTGAGGCAGAGATCTGTCATCCTTTTACACTCATCCTAGTGTTGGAAGAGAACTGTCTGTCCTTTCACACTCTCCAGGTGTAGGCAGAGAACCCTTCATCTTTTCACACTTTCTTAATGTGGGTAGAGAACCCTTCGTCTTTTCACACTCTCCTAGTGTGGGCAAAGAACCCTTCGGCTATTCACACTCTCTAAGTGTCGGAAGAGAACTGGATCTCCTTGACAGATCTTCTCACAAGAAATCTAGAAGGAAGAGAGAAAAGAATAAAGTAATAAAAAAATCACAAGTAGAGATTCTTATCTTTGAGTTCCAAGTGAATCCTTCATGCTCCAGTAGTAAGAAATCTCTTACAAACACTCTCTCACACTCTCTCCTTGACACTCCTTTCAATATGCACGAAGATCAGTAGGAAAAAAGATTAAGTGGCAGTCTAAATTGGACTATTTATATGAAAGACAAGAAAAACCATCAAAAAAATTGCAAATTTTCAAGTCAATACAAAGTTAATTTTCACGTACGATCATGGATCATCCTTGACGATTTTACTTAAAGGTGTAGAAATGAACCAAATGTATATTGGTACGAACTGAAATCATACCCGAGCATCATCCCGTACGAACTAAGTTCATCCGGTACGAACAGTTGTACCATAGGTCAGTTCCAAAAACTGTAGGACGTCGCCAAAATTTGAAGAGTCGGTTCACACATATCTCATTATGAATCTGATTTCAGGGAATATAATTTTGGTGATAGTAAGCAATTTTATTTCCTTACGACTGTCTTAATTACTAACATTTTAGGTCCACAAGATTAAACTGTAATTTGAACCAGCTCAAGATTGGGCAGATTAAGTCTGAGTCAGTTTATTATCTTTTTATTTTATTGAGTTAAATGTAAATAATGTGATTCCTGATGCTAAGTAATCTCGCACACACAGACTTGGATGGAAAAATTTCTATCTATTTGATTAGAGTTTTCTATTTTGATCACATCAATTTGGATAATCCAAAAATCATTCTAGACCATCAGTTAAAAATAGAAACCCTAATAAGGGTATCTAGATTAAGGCAACCGTCATTAAGCACATCATCTTGGATGATATTCTATCGGCCGGGATGATATGCTCAAATAAAAAAGAATCAGCTGCCAGATCTATTTAGGTATTGTTTATTTTTGGATATCGTCTAGGATATCATCCTAGACGATATAGTGAAATTATGTCTAAATTAATCTTATAATTAAGAAAAGAGATTAAGGTTTTATTGTTCGATCATATCATCTTGGACGATCGTAGGATCGCCCGAGATGATCATTTCATAAACCTTAGTTATCCCTAGATGATCAAACATCGGCTAGCTTCTATTTAGGGCGATGCTATGGATGATATGCATGGATTTGAACTAATCATCCGGGATGATCATGAGATTGGCTTGGACGATCAAGCTATTTTTTCATTGTCCATACATCCATTCAGGGCGATAGTCTAGATGATATTCAACGACTTATACTAATCATACATGATGACAAACTATCATCTTGGATGATATGAACAAAAACCTTCTGATCGTCCTAAATTATCCATGTTATTTGTGCTAAATTTGTATTAATCGTACAGGATGATCTCTATATCATCTTAGACGATAATGTTAGTTTTTTTGTAATTAAGAGCTATTCTGAAGCTCTTCTATATAAGATATCTTATTTCACCCAAAAGTGTATCTTTTATTGCTGTCTTAACCTGAGAGAGCTTAGAGGAGAGGGAGAAAGAGAGAGAGAGAGAGAGAGAGAGAGAGAGAGGATCTTGTGAGGGGAAGTTTTTGAGGGGTTTCACAAAGGTTGTTCCAAGCAAGGATCCAATTATTCTTCTCCAATCATCATCCCTTATCCTTGGAGGTTTGAAAGAGGTCCAATTTAGCAATTGATCAAGGTTCTCTACCTGCTTCAGGAGTAAGCAAAAGGAGTTGGATTCTCTGCATGCTTCAAGAGGAAGAAAAAGGAGTTGGGTTCTCTACCTCACTAGTGTCGATGGAAAGGAGGTTTGTACACGCAGAGAATAAGTTTAGTGTAATAGTAGGAGGGCACCTCAAGGGAGTGGACGTCGATCGAGTTGACAGTGTGTTCTTTAATTACTATTTTTTTGCATTTAAATTTTGCACTTTATTTCTCTTGTGGTGAATCTTAGTTTGATTTAAGATTGTGCTTTTGCTTAAAGAAAAATGTAAATACCAATTCACCCTCCTCTTAGTTAGCCTTGAGACTAGTTCATAAGGGCTTAGCATCCCTAACGACTTTTAAGAGTTATCACAGCAGGATTTATAAAATTGAGTTTAAAAATGAGAGATTTGGAGACTTCTATGAGGATATGGGGATTAGTCACAACTTCTCAGCTCCTAAGACCCCTCAACAGAATGGGGTAGCTAAAAGAAAGAATCAGAATTTAGTTGAAGCCACTAGAGCCATGCTTGTTGAGTATTCACTTCCAAAGTACTTTTGGGCTAAAGCGATAAGTACATCTTATTATGTGTTGAATAGGGGGAATATTAGTGCCACAATTGATAAGACACCCTATGAGATCCTTAAGGGTAGGACACGCAATCTTTCCCACCTCTATGTATTTGGCTGTAAGGTTTTCATTCTTAATAATGGGAAATCACACTTAGGAAAATTTGACCCAAAATCTGATGAAGGAGTATTCTTAGGATATTCAAATGTGGGAAAATCCTTTAGGATGTTTAATAAAAGGACATTGGTGGTGGAGGAGACTACTTATGTAGTGTTTGATGAATTTGATCTTAATAAGTCTATAGTTTAGGATGAAGATGAAGTTAGAGAGATTACCACAGGAGTTAAAAATTTGGAGAAGATGGTAGAGCCCCAAAACACTGAAGCGGTAGGTGAGATTACCTAAGGAGTGGAAAATGTAAATCTGGAGGAAAGGATTGTACCTACACACACCTTGCCTAGAGATTTTCTTCAAGTCATCCTAAAGAACTAATCATAGGAGACCCTTCTAAAGGTGTTAGGACTAGGCATGGACTTAGGAAGGAAGTGAATCACTCTTTCTTTACTTTAATGACTGAACCCATCAACATCAATCAAGCCCTTTCTAAAGAGTTTTGGATCTTAGCCATGTAAGAGAAATTAAACTAATTTGTTAGGAATGATGTTTGGGAGTTTATAGAAAGACCAAAGGGATAAAGTATAGTTGCAACCAAATGGGTCTTTAAGAATAAAATGAATAATTCTTGTATGGTGGATAGGAATAAGGCAAGATTGGTGGCTAAGGGGTACAACTAAATAGAAGGGCTTGATTTTAAGGAGACCTTTGCCCCTGTAGCTAGATTGGAAGCCATTAAAGTGCTACTATCCATTACCTGTTATAAGGGATTTAAGCTTTTCCAAATGGACGTTAAGAGTGTCGTTTTAAATGGGGTAATAAAAGAAGATGTGTTTGTAGAGCAACCCTAATTTTTTAGAGTTCCCAATTTCCAAATCATGCTTTCAAATTAAAAAAGGCATTATATGGATTAAAGCAGGCACCTAGAGCTTGGTATGAGAGGCATATCACATTCTTACTAGAGAGGGCGTTTATTAATGGGAGCGTAGACACCACCCTTTTTTTAGAGGAGAGTAGTAGATGAATTACTCATTATTTAGATCTATGTCGATGATATACTTTTTGGATCTTCTGATAAAATACTATGTGATGATTTCTCTAAAATAATAAGGAATTTGAGAAGAGTGTGAAGTTAGAGTTGTTTTACTTTTTGGGATTTAGCATAAGACAACTAGATGATGGAACCTTTCTAAATCAATCAAAGTATATAAATGACATCTTGAAGAAATATAAAATGGATAAATACAAGCTAATTAATACTCTCATGACCTCTAGTGTTCAGTTGGATAAGGACTCAAATGGAAAATCTTTTGATCAAAAGAAGTATAGAGGGATGATTGAATCTTTACTTTACGTAACTGCTAGCTGACCTGATATAATATTTAGTGTTTATCTCTGTGGTAGATTTCAAGCTGATCCTAAAGAATCCCACCTGACTGTAGTTAAAATAATTCTTAGATATCTCTTAGGGGCTCAAAACTTAGGAATCTGATATCCTAGGCACAACACTTCTTTTGAGATTATTATATATTCTTATTCTTATTTTGTAGGATGTAAGGTGGATAGAAAAATCACTTTTAGGACTTGCTAATTCATAGAACAATCTTTAGTTTCCTGGTCCAGAAGAAAGCAAAACTCTATTGCACTTTTTACTGCTGAAGCTGAGTACATTGCCTTATGAAGTTGTGTGGCCTAAGTCATTTGGTTGAAGCAACAAATTCTGGATTTAGGATTACCTATAGGCACAATTTCAATCATTTATAACAACACTAGTGCCATTTGCATCTTAAGAATCCTATTCAACATTCAAGGATGAAACACATTGACATAAGGCATCACTTTATTAGAGACCATCTGACCAAAAGTGACATTGAGTTATACCATGTGATAACTGAGAATCAATTGGTTGACATCATTACTAAACCACTGGTTTTTTTGACACTTTCAACATCTTAAGGACCAGATTGGGAGTGATTAACATACATGCATGAACTTGATGTTTATTGATTTTTTTTATTTTTCCTTTCTTTTTATCTGTTTCATATTTTCTTGTCTTAGTTTTTACTTACTTTTGTTCTTCATGTTTTATTATGTTAGTTTGTTTTCTTTTTATGATCACTACATGAATGATATTTTATGTCATATTTTTATTTTTGAAAGTTTATAGTCAATATTGTACATTTATAAATCAGTTAAAGGGAGAAACACTGTTGATAATTTTCCTCCCTTTAACCTCTTTTTTTGTGGTGTAATTTTCTTCTCTAAACAAAAGTCTATCTCAAATTAAAGACTTGATTTTGAATTTAGAGATTGTGATAAATTAATTTGATATATTATTTTATAAGCTAATTTTTCTCTAAAACCAAGTTTTGAACGGATCTCTTTTACTTATCCAACTAGCTTTTCTGAGTTAGGTCTTTTGTTTTCAAAAGACGATTTTACCCTGAGAGAAGTCCGAGCTAAGGTTAACAGGATCAGATATTCTATCTTTTTTGGATTTTGGTGATGTTATTTCGTTAGTTTTACAAGTTTTTTCAAATTCAATCATATGGAGACTTTATCATTTTCATGCTTTGATTAAAAAAATGCTTAATGCTTTCATTCCTCTTTTTCATCTTTTATTATGCTTTTTCTTTTCTAGTTTTTCCTCCTCTTTTTTGTGATGTCAAAAGAGGTAGTAGTGTTTAAGTTATTTTTGTCGTACTGTTCATTTTTTATTTTGTTGTAATTGTTTGATTGTTTGCCATCATCAAAAAGGGGGAAATTATAGAGAATATGATTTTAGAGAATAGAATTTTGATGATAGCAAACACTTTTGTTTGTCTATGACTATCATACCTACTAACATTTCAGGTCCACAAGATCAAACTATAATTTAAACCAGCTCAAGATTGGGCAGACTAAGTTTAAGTTAGTTTATAATATTTTCTTTTTTTTTGAGTCAATTATAATTAATGTAGTTCCTGATGCTAAGTAACTTTGCACACACACACTTGGAGAGAAAATTTTTTGTCTATTTGATTAGATTTTTTTATTTTGATCACATTGTCCGAGATGATCCAAACATTATCCTAGATGATCTGTTAAAAATAGAAACCCTAATTAGGGCATCTAGGTTCTAGAGAGATAAACTTCAGCATCTGATCAAGGTTCTCTGCTTGCTTCAGGAGGAAGCAAAAGAAGTTGGATTCTTTGCCTGGTTCTGGAGGAAGAAAAAGGAGTTAGGTTCTCTACCTCACCTCGGTTGGTGGATAGGAGGTTTTTAAAGGCTTCTTCACCTTACTGTGGGGGCAAAAGGAAAGACACTTAGTTTTAGTGTAATACTCGGAGGGCGTCTCTGAGGAGTGGACGTAGGTCGTATTGACCGAACCATTATAAATTTTAGTGTTCTTTATTACAGCTTCAGCATTTAATTTCCGCACTTTGATTTCTTTGGTGAATCTTGGTTTTTGTTTTAAGATTGTGTTTTTTGATCGAAAGATTTTTAAAATACTAATTCACCCCCCTCTTGGTTAGCTTTGGTACTAGTTTATAATGGCTTAACATCCCTATCGAACTTTCTAGTGCCATCAGAGCACTTTCACTCCCTTCACTCACTTCGTATTTTTATTTCTATTTCTTTGATTAAAAATTTATTTCAATACATGAAAATACCTTGTGTCCAAATAAAAATATTAAAATTACCCACTCATATAAATCATCACTTCAACATGCTTGGGGAACTCGGGAAGCTGAATATGAACACCTAGACCATATAATGAGAACTCCTCGAGTGAGACTTCTTAGGAAAAACCTATCTAACCATAGTTTCTTGACTATTTAATAATTAATTGTGATCACCCAAGTTGTGTGGGAATATCAAGTTTTAGTCCAGGCCCAAATTGAGAGAATTATGGGACTACACCTTGTGCAAGCCTCCCCAAAACACTCAAGACCTATGCTTGCATACCAGAGACCCTAGCATGAAGGAAAGTCATCTTTTTATCATGATCTACTCCTTATTCTTTTTGAGGGACTAATGATAGACTACGTTTTGAATCCTAGTGAATTTAAACTTTAAATGAGTCCCCTCCAATCCTATAATGACCTACCAAAACTTAGTATATTGATTGCATAATTATCTACAAAGTAGTGCAAAATCGATAAGGCCCCCTCTGGGTTTGAATTGAGAAAAAAGACTGGAGTATTCATTATGATGCATTGAGGTCCCTAGGCACTTAAGACCTACCCATGTACAAAAGCTCGAGAGTAAAGGAAAGTTATCTGTCTATCAGCTTCCATTAACTACTCTTTGGTAAGCAACTAGTGACACACTTATATTCTAATCCTCAAATTATCCCAGACATTGAAACAAAATGAAATAAAAATAAAATTTATTAAAGCTTTTCCCGACACTTGAGAAATTAGGGAGAAGGCATAAGATCTTTGATACAAATTTGAATATATGAGAATAAATCCATATATTCTGTAGAATAAAGTTTTATCTAAGTCGCCCACACACTAAGAGTACAATATCAGTCACCAACATCAGATAAAAAGGAGAATAGATTTTTATCAAAATTCCCCTCACACAAAGATTACAAAATTAGATACTTGAATCAGGCAAAAATAAGCATCCAAACTCATACATTCCATAGAAAAATACCTCAATAGAAGGGTAAAAGATAAATAGAGGTAAAAAAATTAACCTTTTATTCCATGTCCTTTATTATAATCATATTCATTTATTCACACAAAGGACTTTATTTAGTTTCCAGTAAAATACATAGTAACTGAATGAGCAATTCTAATAAGTAAAGTCGAGATGAATGGGAAAAGTTTTATACCTATTTTACCCCACTTAATGAGAACTTCTTCGAACCAATATTTCCACCAAAAAATGAGCATGAACACTCTAATACAAAATAGTGATCTTACCTAATCGGAGGAGTAAGGTGAAAATAATGGCCTTCCCGACTTGCTAGAGGAGACTCTCAACTCCTAAAACTCCACAATGATAGAATCATATGAGGAATGGTCTTAGATCATCGTCAACTGATTTTAGTCATCCTTAAGAGAATGAAAGAGAAAAAAAGGATAGAAGGTCATTATGTATATCCATTACACTATAGCACCCCATCCATCCTCTCCCTTTCTCTTACCAGAGCTTGGAGCTACGATAAGCTTCGTACATATAAAATCATATATAACTTAAGGCTAACATTAGGAAGGTACATTTTCTTTCTCTTTCATTTTCCTCCACATGTCATAATAAGAAGGATCGCCAAGCTGACAAAAGCTCATAACCACACCTATCATAAAAAAAGTAAGCACACTTTTGAAAGATATACTTATGGAATATCACCATCTCCTTAGATACCCTTAATGTGCAAGCTTATGTGCTTTAGAGCACCCACTCGCACTATTTATAAGAATATAACCATGAAGTGTGATGCCATAAGACTTAAATGATAATAATGTTTCAATAAAAAGAGAATACATTGATAACATAGATTATAATAATTTCATCACCTACCATAATGAGGTATCCCTTTCCACTTCTCCAAAATATTTATTATTTGGTATAAACAAGATTGACAGAACCTTGACAAGATAGCGATCACATCATCAATAGTAAATTAGCTTAGCCATTGTTTGCGGACTTCCCCATTTGTAATAAGCTCTATAATTAGAGTGTCCATGTCCCAACAGATGCCTTGTCTTACAAGACTCGACGTTATAGGAGACCATAGACAACATACCATCATCAACATAAAAAAGCCTCAACTATTATAAGTCGACTCCCCAGTTTATGCTATGCTCCAAAATGATTAGCAAGTGAGTGCCCAATAGATGACGAGTCTTACATGCCCCGACGCCATTAAAGTCAACAAGCAATATGTTGTCATCAATATAAAAATGCCTAAGTCATTATTAGTAGACTTGCACTTTTTAACAAGCTCTAAAATGAGGAACTTGAGAGTGCCAAACAAATTATGTGTCTTATATACCTCAACACTATAGGAAACATGCCATCATTAACATTAAAATGCCTAAGCCTGTACCGATGGACATCCCTCTTTTTGACGAGCTCTATAATGAGAAGAATGCAAGCCCCTAATAGATAGTAAGTCTTATGCACTACAGCATCTTAGGTTAATATAAACATCATGCCACTATAAGGGTATGCCCCCTCTTTTGCAACAAGCTCCTCAAAAGGATTGTGTTAGTTAGTGAGATATTATACCTAAGACGATGGTAACTAACTGCCCTGATGGGTGACTACATTTACCTATATAGTGATAAGATCGATAATGGCATCCAACTACCCTGATTGGTGAATCCCTCTACCTTTAAAGTAAAAAGATTTTTAATTCATAATGTGCCTCCTCAATTAGCAAGTCTTTATAGTTACCTGCATAAAGACTAAGAGTATGGCGAAAGGCAAGACCTATCATAGGTGAATTCACATATAAATTAAACACAACTCCACCGTCAAGTACAAAAAATTAAATTTACATCACAAAAAAGAAGGATAAAAAATCAACTCTTTTCCTCATAGAACCTCAACATGTTTTCGGTTGGAATTCAAATATTAACCAAAACAACTACATAAAACAACAATTTCTTTATATCTTGATATCTACAAAACATAGAAAAGTATGAAAAAAAATTAAAAATTATGATATCAACGATAATGCAACTCATTTATAAGTCACACTAGAACCGTCACTCTCTTATTCATTATTACCTTAAGAAATTCCTTAAAGTAATATGAAGGATCCCCAAAGTAGGAATCAAGCTCACTCCTAGCCACCAACCTCCGAGCAGAATTTATGACCCAATAAAAATAATATTCACCTAGCATACATTTAAAGCCTCTGCCATGCTCAACATAAAGGAATGCATCTAGTTTTCGGTTAACTCTGTAATAGTCGTATTAGCCTAAGAATTAGCCATGATGATTGTATCATGATTGACAATAATCGCCTCAGCATGATCCTTGGCCTCTACGACCGACATTATCTCAACCTTATTGAGACTAGCTCAAACTGATGTTATTTCCTCATCCAGATGATCTCCTCTTCCAACATGTTCATCTTAATCACAATCTCCTGGTATATCTTCCTTTCCTTATCAAGGGTGAGCTTGGGATATCTCTTATCATAGCTCACTAGCTCAATCTTGACAACTTTGCCAATATATTGATTAATAAGAAATAAAATTTTTCTACCAAGAGTCCACCAATAAATTCATCGTGAACAGACCAAGTTATATGTATCCAACATGAAAATCTCTCATTCTATTGTTGATTCATGAAAAATTATGCCATTCTCTTTGTACTAGCAAGATATTATAGTGTCACCCTATTCTTTACTTGAAAATGACTCTCTCTTGTTAGAAGATGAAGCCTCATCTGTTACAAATATGGATTCAAGAATTATAATTTTGATGATAGCAAACATTTTTGATGCTTCTATTTTTATGGCTGCCTTGCCAACTAACGTTTCAGGTCCACAAGATAAATTTGAAAATCAAGGCAGCTCAAGATTAGGTAGACTAGGAGTGAGTCAGTCTGTAAGTGCACATCAAAAGTTTTTACCTTTTCTTGAGTCAACTGTAACAATGTGGGTTTTGAAACTAAGTAACTTTGAGCACACACACTCAGGGAAAAACTGTCTATTTTTAGAGTTTTTTAAATTTTGATCATATCGTCCAGGACAATCTCAAATAATCCTAGAAAATTAGTTAAAAATAGAAACCTTAATTAGGGCATCCTGGTTAAGGTGGCCATAATTAAGCAAATCATTATGGATGGTAGGCTCAAAATAGAAAGACTCAATCGCCAAAACCTTTTAGTCATGTTTTATATTTGGACATCATCCACGATATTATCCTGGATGATGAACAACAATTATGCCTAAATTAGTGTGGTAATTAAGGAAAGAAATTAAGGTTTGATTGCTCGATCATTTCATCCGGGATAATCTCTATATTGTTTAGGATGATCAATTAAATAAACCTTAGATTCTCCCTAGATGACCAGAATCATATTCTGTAGGATGTGTATGGTTTTGTACTAATCATCCGAGATGATCCAAAATTGTTTTGGATGATTTATTATTTTTTTATCGACCAGAATTGTAATCAGGGTGATATTCTTGATGATATTTGACATTTTAAACTAATAATCAGAGATGACCATAAAATCATCTAGGATAATCTGTTTAGTTTTTACCTCATCCAGACATATATCCAAGGCAACGTTTAGGACAATATTCGATGACATGAATTAATTGAAATTACTAAACGACAAGAGGGGGGGTGAATTGTAAAAATCTTTTTCTTTATAAAAGTAACCCTAAACAAGAGTTCTTATTTTTTTATTGTTTTTGAAATTTTATAACAAAATATTAAGCAAGTTTTCTTCCACAAAATTTCACCATGCCATAGTTATGAAAATTAAATGCAAGTAAAAAGTAAACAACAATAAGAAAAAAATACACCAAGAATTTTATAGTGGTTCGGTCAAAATATGACCTACGTCCACTCCCCGGAGTCCTCCACTCCGGGATTTTCACTATCAAAATAGTTCTCCTTTTGCCCCCCTCGGCAAGGCGGAGAAACCTTTACAAACCTCCTTTTCACCAACCCGGCGTGGCGGAGTGCCAACTCTGTTTTTCGCCCTCCTGGCGACGGCAGAAGGAACCTTCTCTTTTTTCTTCCTCCTTGGAGAAGGCAGAGAACCTCGAAGGTAACAGATGTAAACGAGCCTTTCCCCTTGGAGATCCTCCCTCAAATCCTTCTAGGGCCAACAAGAGGAAAGCAAAGAATGCAGCAAGCCTTTGGAGCAACCCGGTGCTGATCTCCCTCAACATGCTCTCTCCCTCAACAAACGGTCACCTCCTCCTTCCTCTTCTCAACCCTCAAGAATTTCTCTAGAGCTCTCTCCCTTGGAATCCCTCTCTAATACCCCGTTCACCTCCTCTGTAAATCTTACTGAAAAAGGACTGATTGACGCGAGTCTCTTCAAACGTGGGGGCTCGTGACCAAAACCGGTCATGATCTGTTAAAAAAGTGCATTACGAATGTCTATGATAGCTCTGATGTCACAGTGACGACTATCTCACATAAAAATAACGTCGTCCATGGGTATCGAAGAGTGTAGGCAGGAGAGTAAAGTGCCCTCAAGGAAAACAGATCGTGTGTACGTGTGGAGAGGGTGTATGAATGCGCGCGAGATCATACTAATCGATCGTATCTAATGTACGGGGGGCTACACTATACTGCAAGAGTGCGAAACACATCCAAGATAAGAAACTTCGTGACTGTCATAGTGTATGGAGCCGTCCCGTACATAGGGAACGATGGTCTGGACCGAATCAGTAATGTCATCTCTGTCTTCATGCTGAGGTTCTAGCGTATGGTACGATTACTAATCGTACAATAGGATGTGACAAAAACAAGAGATCGTCAGGACGATAAAATTCCGGGGCCGATCAAAAAACTTCCGTCTCTGTTCACGTAGTGGTTACGATCACGGTTCGTACAGTACGACGTTCAAAAATTTAATATTAGGCCTTGATTTCAATGGCACTAATTACGGGTTAATTTAAGTAAGTATTAAAAATGGATCGTAACAGTACGCCACAAGTTCATACAGTACGAACGGCGCAAAATCCAACTTAGCTCAAATTAAACTACGCTTAGGGTTTTGGATCTGAAAACCATTATACTTCCGTTCGTACAGTACGAATATAATTCGTAACAGTACGATCTTATCAACGAAAATCATCCACATAGCTCTGATCGTACGGTACGAAATTTAAAACTTGTAGCAGTACGATCTACAAAGAAGAATTTCTTTATGACATTTTTGCATTGGTTAAAAAGGTAAAACTCTCCCCCTGTGTGTGTGCATGGTTGCTCTTACTCTTATGCATTTTGTGGCCAGACTCAATAAAATAAAATAAAATAAATAGAAAAATACAATGTTTGACTCATACTCCTTATCTACCCGGTCTTAAGTCTTCCTTTCGTCCTGAGTCACTTGTGATCTTCCTGAAATGTTAGTACTCAAGGACAATAGCAAATAAAATAATATTCAATGAATAGTTGTTCCAAAACACTCATTTTTTGGCATCATCAAAATCTCAAACTCGGGGTCATGGGTTGCAAAATTAATCATATAGGATGATAACCAATTATTTAGAATGATTAGAATAAATAAACCTTCTAATTTTCCAGACTCTCCCATATCATCTTGGCTGATTGAGCTGAATTTAAACTGATCATACAGGATGATTAGTTAATCGTCCTGGATGATCTTTAATGATTAATTATAAATTAGAGAAAATTTGAAGCCCTTCTATTTAAGATCTCTTATTTACTTAATTTCCTAACCTTAGAGAGCAAAGGGGAGAGGGAGAGAAAGGGGGAGAGAGAGGATCTTGTGAGAGGGGGTTTATGAGGTTTTCATAAAGGTTGCTCCAAGCAAAGATCCATGTTATCTTCTTTAGACATCATCCCTGGTTCCTTGGAGGTTCTAGAGAAGTCTACTTCAGCAATTGATCAAGGTTATCTGCCTTCTTCTAGAGGAAGCAAAAGGAGTTGGGTTCTCTACCTGCTTCAGGAGGAAGTGAAAGGAGTCGGCTTTTTTGCCTCACCGAAGTCGGTGAAAAGGAGGTTTGTAAAGGCATCTCCACCTTTCTATTGGAGTAAAAGGAGAGTCACTAAGTTTAGTGCGATACCCAAAGAAAAGTCTCTAGGGAGTGGACATAGGTCAAGTAGATAGAATCACTATAAAATTCTATGTTCTTTCTTGCTACTTTTTCGCATTTAATTTCCTCACTTTAATTTTCTTGTGGTGAATAACTGTTTGGTTTAAGGTTGTGATTTTTGTTAGAGAAATTTTGAAATAACCAATTCACCCTCCTCTTGGTTAGCCTCGGGCTAGTTCACAAGGGCTTAACATCCCTAACGAACTTTTAATTGGTATTAGAGCGAGATTCATAAAATTAAGTTTGAAAACTTTTTAAATTTTAATACATTGCTAACTTCGGCAATCGTAATACTGTGGAAGGGTATTCTATTACCCAACCACCTTTGTTTGATAACATACCTTTTGATTTTTGGAAAACTCACATATCTAGATTTTTACAAATAATTGACTATCGCATGTGGATGCTTGTTAAAGATGGATATTCACCACCAACTCGTGAAATCAATGTAATAAAAATTGAACTTCCTTTTACTTAATGGACTTTTTATGATAAGGATTTAGCACAATTTAATACAAAATGCTTGAACTATTTTTTCTGTGACTTTGAAATCGGAAGATTCCATGCATGTTTCAACTTGTGAATCTGGTAAAGAAATATTAGATAGATTGTATATTACTTATGAAGGAACAAATGAAGTTAAGCAATATAGGTTGAATATTTTATTACATGACTATGAACTTTTTTTAATGAAACCTAATGTATCGATATTTGACATGTATACCAGGTTTAGTCAAATTGTCACCTCATTACATTCCTTTGGAAGAGAGCTAACTGATTATGAAAAAGTGTATAAAATTTTGAGATGCTTGCTTTCTTCCTTTGATGCTAAGACTAACGTAATTATTGAATCTAAGGATTTGAATACCTATTCTATTGATAACTTAGTTGAGTTACTCATTTCTTATGAGCATGGAGTGAACCAAAGATAACTTGATGTCGGTGAGAAAAAGAAGGAGAAAATTGTGGTGCTGAAGGCCAATGATACAGAGACTAATTCTTCTGAGTCTGAAAGTGATGAAGTGGCCTTAATCACTAGTCAATTCAAAAGCTTTCTAAGGAAGACATAAAAGCACCATCAGAAATGGAATAAAGGTAAGGGAAGTAAAAATGTTAAAAGTTCTTCTGATGTGATTCGTTTTGAATGCAAGAAACCCGGACATGTAAGAGCTGATTATCCTACTCTTAAGGCTCACCCAAGAGAAAAAAAGGTGAGAAGAAACCTAAGTTCATGAAGGATAAGTAGCAGCTCTAAAAGGCATTATGGGTTGATCTACATCTGACTCCTCCAAGACTAAAGCTGAAGAGGAGAGAATAAATCTGTGTTTGATGGTGGACAATCATCTTGGTCAGTCTGACCATGAAGAGGTATGTTAACTAACATATAGTTAATTATTTAAAGTTTCTAAACAAATTTGTGCATCATATAAGAAACTTAAGAAATTACATGTTAGTCTAAAATTGGAACTTTTAAATTTGCAAAAAGAGCATAAAATTTTACTTAAAGATCACTCTATAATTGATAGCAATCATATGTTATTACTTGATGAGTTAAATAAAAAGTATTCTGAGTTGTTATTGGGCATGATTCATATAAAGCATCCCACACTACACTTGAAAATGATTTTAAAACTTATATTAATGAATTTGACCATAAGGAGCACTACTTGAAAGCTGATAATGCAGTTTTAGAAAGCGCTAACTCATTTTTTAAAGCTAAATTGAATGCACTTGAGAAAAAAAAGGATTCCACTAATACATGAATAATTTTTCAATCTTGAACCAAAGCCAGAAGTTTTGAAACCTAGGAAGAGGCACTATAACCTAAATAAATTAATAAACCCTTTTTCTAGGGTTAGATGTTTTTCATGTGACATGTTGGATACATCTACCACACTTACACTTTTCACTGTAGTACACCTTGGGTGCGGAGACCCAAATTATATGATTCACAGCATAACACACATGTATTGCATTCTTCTTTCCATAAGAAGGGACCCAAACTTGTTTGGATTACTAAATCTGACGTTTGATAATTTTGTGGGAATGCTCTCACCAAAGACCTCGTGAGGAATATGGTACTTAGATAGTTGATAATCATGACACATGACTAGAGATGCTGATCAATTCATTTCACTAGAGGCCAGAGCTAGAGGACTCTTGAAGATAACACCACTAAGAAAGTGGTGGTGTAGGTATAATCAAAAACTCTAAGAACCTTCTGATTAAAAATGTTTTGCTTGTAGATGGACTAAAATACAACTTGTTTAACATCAGTCAGCTTTGCGATAAGGGCTTTATCATAAATTTTTTTGACAAATATATGCATTATGAACTTGATTCTTACTGATTTTTAAAGTTTATTTTCTGATCTGTTGTTTGTTGTTTTTTACTTTCTTTCTATTGACTTTAGTTTTATTTGTTTATTTTTATCATTTTTTTCATATTCTTATTTCTATTATTTAATTTTCTCCTTTTTTATTTTTCTTTTATCACTACTAAAATAATATTTTATACCTTATTTTTGTTTTTTAAAATTTGTAGTGAATGTTTGACATCCCTAAATTAGTTAAAGGGAGAAACACCGTTGATTGTTTTCCTTCCTCTAACTTCTTTCACTGGTGTAATTTTCTTTTCTGAATAAAAGTTTATCTCAAATTATCAACTGGATTCTATGATTAAGATTTTTTCTATCTTACTAAAGTAATCTATCTTATATATATAATGTTTAAAGTTATGAAATCACTTTCAAGCTTTCGTAATCTTATCATTGTATTTATCATATGAATTTGATTATGTTTTATGGTTTACTCTTCCTTATATTACAGAGTGACTTTTTCATCTATAATATTTAGAAGATATTCTCACAAATGAGAGTATTTAAAAGAAAATGAGGTATAAAAGGAACCCAAAAAGAAGAAAACTAAAAAGATGTGAAATGACCACAAAAAAAATGAAAGATACAAAAAGTGTATAAAAAATCAAAAGATGCGAAACGAGTGCCAACCAATTGACAAGTGGCATAAAATGAGCCAGCACGAAAGCAAGCTTCCTTCTATTTCAAATCTTTAAATCTTTGAAGAATTCATGTGTCACATGATATTTTCAAAGGCTTGATTTCAAATTCTATGATATTGACTAATTACTTTGATATGTTAGTCTGTAGAATATTTTTCAGGAACCAAGTTGTGAACGGATCTCCCTCTCTTATCCAATTAACTTTGTTAAGTTAGATCTTTATTTTTTAAAGATGGTTTACCCTGTGAGATGTACGAGCTAAGGATAACAGAATCAACTGTTCTACCATTTTTTAGATTTTGATGGTATTAACGCATTTATTCTTACAAATTTTTAATTCAATTACATAAAAAAATTATCATTTTGAAGATTTTGATTAAAAAAACTTATTTTCATCCTTTTTCCATTTTTATCATCTTTTTCGTTGTTTTTTATCTTTATTTTTTAATATTATTTCTTATTTTTGGGCCTTCTCTGATCATCTCCATCCACCTCTAAATTTTAATTTTTGGTCACATCATCCTAGACGATATTCATATCATCTTGGATGATATATTCAATCCACTCTTACCCTTCAATCTGATGGCTGATATGACTCTCCTGTTTAAAATCAGCCTAGACAATCCATTATCATTTTAGAAAATCTCATCGTATTCTGCTCAATTATTTGTGATCATCCTGGATGATCCTCCTCATCCTGGATGATCTTCTAAATCTCTGCTTAATTATTAATGATCATCATGGATGATCGACCTATTCATCATGGATGATCCACCTATTCATCCTGGATGATCTATGTGGCAAAGCCATTATACACTTTAAATTTTATCAGTATGATCCATTATTTTAGATTGTCCTAGATGATCCACCTAATCATCCTAGATGATCTACTTTTTCAATGGTTATCCAGCATGACTTCTCAGAATGATCGCTTGTGTCTTATCATCCCAGATGATGTCTAATCATCATGGATGACATAATACCTTTTTGTCAAATTATCCCGAACATAATATATGAGCATGATCGTCCTGGATGATTCTGTGATCGTCTTGGATGATCAACTTGATTCTTTATTAACAACCATCCTTCAAATGGTTTTTCTCACCCCAAATTCCTCCATTCATCTTTGCACTTACTATTTCTCTACTTTTAATGTTCATGGCGATAGGAAAGCGATCAAGAATGCCAGCAAGAAGCTCTTCAAGGGTCAACATTGACCCTCATTTCACTAAGGCGGCTGACCAAGCTACCTATCTATGTACAAGACAGCCATGATCACCTTATCCCAGACTGCCAATCCACATACACTTTCTTACCCTATTCTTGACCTCATTGCACACACTTCCTCACATTTATCCATACCCTTACCGTCCCTTTCAATTCTAAAATGCTTCTTGAATTTTTGCTTGCCTCTGAATGAACTCTTCATACACTATACTTCAATCTTACATGAACAAACATCCTATTGATATCACTTATCAAGACTTTCACGAGCTCCTTTAATTGACCACCACTGGAGACAAGTTTCACCTCTTATTTCAAGACCCTGATTTTGAATGGGCTTCAGCCAATCAACTTTTACAAAACACATTTGTCTCCTATCATGATGGGGTGTCTAGCACCTTAGTCAAGGATGCTAGGATAATCCAATATGTGCTTTGGACCTTTATTATTCCCAAAGTTAGTGATAATGTAGATATCACTCCAATTCTTTTGATCACCACTTTTACATCATAGCCCATTGAGAATTCAATAATACTGATCTTATTTTTTTTCTATAATGAGCATCTCACTAACATTAGGGATCCAGGACATAGAAGGAAGCCAAACCTTTCCTTAGAACACATCATAGCCTATGTTCTGGAATCCAAGTACAACCTTCAGTACACTGCCCCACCAAACTTTTAGCTTGCCTTCTATACCAATAGCTCTTTCAACATTCTTCATAGTACACATCTCCACCTGGAGCACAAGGAAGCTACGAGAGGTGAGGAGGAGGTAGCTCATGCACTTATTCCTGCACCTGTTCCACTATGCTAACACTCACAGCTAGATCAGTTGTTGGTGCGATTGGACCAGTGGGAGGCTTGGTTTGACTCCTACATTGCTGCACAGGAGTAGCAATATGTGAAGGATGTTGCTTGATTTAATTCGTACGTTGCTCACCAGCAGCAGCAGTAGCACGACCATGACATGGTCTAATTTGGGGAGAAGTTTGCTACTCTTTTTAGCTTCTTTCAGCCGCCACCACCATCTCCTTCTGATGATCAGGGGCCGTCCTACGTATAGTTTATTTTCTTGTTTTATTTTTCTATGCTATAGTTTATTTTTTGGTAATGTTTATTCTATTTTTTCTTTTTCAGTTCCCTCCTCCTTTTTATGATGTCAAAAAGTGGAGTAATGATATTGTTTTATGTTATTTCGTTGCATTATTTTCTATTTACTATTTGTACCATCAGTTTATTTTTAATAAAACTTAAACTTCTTGATTCACATTATTTTTCCTCATGGTGTTTCAATTAAGATGCTTAAATTATTTTTATTTATCATCGTCAAATAGGGGGAAATTGTTATAAAAGTAGATACATGAATTATAATTTTGATGATAACAAATATTTTTTATACTTCTATTTTTCTACGACTACCTTGCTTACTAACGTTTCAGATCCACAAGATCATATTAGAAATTAAGCTAGCTCAAGATTGGGTAGACTAGGAGTGAGTTAGTCTGTATGTGCACGTTAAGAGTTTTTACCTTTTTTGATTCAATTGTAATAATGTGGGTCTTAATGTTAAGTAACCTTACATACACACACTCAGGAAAAAATTCTATCTATTTTTAGAGTATTCTATTTTTGATCATATCATTTTAGATGATTTCAAATCATCCAAGATGAATAGTTGAAAATAAAAACCCTAATTAGGGCATCCTGGTTAAGGTAGCTATAATTAAGCAAATCATCATGGATGATATTATCATCATCCTGGATGATAGGCTCAAAATAGAAAGACTCAACCACAAAAACCTTTTAGGCATGTTTTATTTTTGGACATCGTTAAGGACATCATCCTGGACGATGAACTACAATTATGCCTAAATTAGTATGGTAATTATGGAAAGTAATTAAGGTTTGATTGCATGATCATATCGTCCAGGATGATCTCAAGATCATCCAAGATGATCAGTTAAATAAACCTTAGATTCTCCCAGGACGACCATAATGATGTTCTGGATGATGTGTATGGTTTTGTACTAATCATCCAGGATGATCCAAAATCATCGTGGATGACCAATTATTTTTTTCAAAATCCAGACTTGTAATCAAGGCTTTGTTATAGATGATATTTGTCATTTTAAACTAATCATCAAAGACGACTGTGAAATCATCCAGGATTATCTGTTTAGTTTTTATATCATCCAAATATGTATCCAGGGAGATGTTCTAAATGATATTCGATGACTTGAACTAATTGTAAAGGATGATGACCAATTATCCCAGACGATCAAAATAAATAAACCTTCTAATTGTCTATACTCTCCTAGATCATCCTGATTGATTGAGCTAAATTTGAACTGATCATACATGACGATCATTCGATTGTCCTGGACAATCTTCGACGATTAATTACAAATTAGGGAAAATTTGAAGCCCTTCTATTTAAGATCTCTTGTTTACTTAAGAGGGGGTCTTTTGTTGTTGTCCTGACCTGAGAGAGCCAAGGGGAGAGGAAAAGAAAGGGAGAGAGAGATAGAGAGAGGTTCTTGTGAGGGTTTCACAAAGATTGCTCCAAGCAAGGATTCACATTGTCTTCTCTAGTTGTCATCCCTGGTTCCTTGGAGATTTTATAGAGGTGTACTTTAGTAATTAATTAAAGTTCTCTACCTGCTTCAAGAGGAAGGAAAAGGAGGTTGGCTCTCTTCTTGCTTCAGGAGGAAGCCAAAGGAGTCGGGTTTTCTGCCTCATCGGAGTTTGTGGAAAGGAGGTTTGTACATGCTTCTCAACCTTACTGTGGGAGCAAAAGGAGAGTCACTGAGTTTAGTGCAATACCCAGAGGAGAGGCTTAGGGGAGTGGATGTAGGTCAAGTTCACCGAACCACAATACAATTCTTTGTGTTCTTTCTTAGTGCTTTTCATCATTTAATTTCTACACTTTAATTTTCTTGTGATAAATGTTGGTTTGGTTTAAGGTTATGCTTTTTGTTTGAGAAATTTTTAAATAACCAATTCAACCCCCTCTTGGTTAACCTCGGGCTAGTTCATAAGGGCTTAACATCCCTAACAAACTTTCATCATCACCATTCAATGGGGTGTAACCAGCAACCACATTTAGAAGCTTCGACACTCTTGTTAGGCTTTTTTCATTTATCCATAGTAATTTTAGTTACTTCCTTATCTATAGTGGATATATTGTCAGGTACTATCTCCACTATAGAGAACTCTATAACTTCTTTTCTCTCATAGAAGTAGGAGGATTAAACTATTCATTGGGTGCCCTTGATCTCTTGGTGACTAGTACCTTGGATCACATACTAATATATGAGTGCTGCAACTTTTTTTTAGTTAACTTTTAGATGAATATCAAAGACAATCAAAGAAGGGTTTTTCTTTAGTATCACAACCACACATAGTCGAGGACCACATAACCATGTTTGTAAGAAACGGGTTATCGGTGACACCTCTTGTTATGCTAGAATACTGAAGCAGTATAAAGCAAGGGCTTCACCTTGTTAAAATAAACAAAAAACTTACCATAAAAACTCTTTAAAATGTTTTGATAGGAAAATGGTGAGAAATAATCAATGCTTCATTTTTCACTAATCTCAACACTGCTTCCTCGTCATTTCTCTAAGGGCCAACTTCTTCCTTTTTAGTGGAATTAGAGCAATCAACACCTTCCATCTGGGTAAGCCTAGAATCATGAAAATTTTTGCCTTTTGGTTGCACACTTTATTCATTATGCCAATAATTTTGCTCGACAAATGTGAGAACTAGATGAAACATTGTTGGGATACCTTTTAAATTAACAAATGTGTGAAAAGGTTTAATGACCACAATAGACTACACCCCTATTAAATAGAAGAAAATAAAACAATCATAGCAATATAATTCAATAATAACTAGTCAGAGTTTGCCTCATACAAATTCATGAGTTCCCCTATTATTACACAAAGAGGGAATCACGACCCCAACATTAAGATCAACAGGGATTACTAGTTCCTCGTCCAGCAACGTGCTGATTTGTTCATCCTCCTTCATCAATCTTATAATAAAGTCGACATAAAAAAAAAGTGTGGATTACATAATTAGTATACTCTATCATGAGATGAGTACTTTGTAATCCGTTTGGATGAGAAACTTATTCGTGCACTTATAAAGACTTGCTATATCAGTAGAGATGTTGAAAAATGAAAGAGGAAATAGAGACAAAATAAATGTCCTATTCTCAGGGCCTTACCACTCCTATTTATAATTTGAATTTGGAATATTGAGATCGAAGCATCTCAAATTAAATTTTATGCAAAAGATCAAACCATTCTATATCATCATAATAATATATAAGGAACCTAAATGCACTTTATCTAGCCACCATAGTGATAACTCTAGAAATAGTGGTGCACCTACCGCATCATCTTACTCAATAATTTTAAAAATCCATCATTTTTTTATTTGCAGGAAATTTCTAGAAGTTCAAGATTTTAAGCAAAAGGAAAATTACCCTAAAAAATACATAGATCAAAAATAAAAAATCATCTCATTCAGTGATTATATCAGAAATACTCCAATATAAGTTATTTTTCCATACTCAACACTAATCCTCTATTTTGTCATGGTTCTCAACAACATGTTGAGCACCCAAGAGGAAAACATCTTGCTTAGTCTCACTGAGCATCATGCACCCTTAGCCTCCATTGAGTTTATACGATTCCACATAGTTATTAATTGATTATTAATAAGGTTTCCACACCCCCTAGATCATAATCACCTATAGCAATGACTCTCTCTCTCTCTCTCTACTGACTTCATGCTCATCAATATGATTGGCTTAAGCTTCTAACTCCAAGGTTACTATCATCCCTATATTTTCTATCAACAAAATTCGCCCAGGAGGAAGGGAATGGTTAGTGAAAAAAGATATACAAGTAAGAAGTAAATGATTGATCAAAAATATTTCCCAAAATTTTCTTCTCTTCGACCTCTCCAACAACCTTTTTAGTACCAATGGTAGTTTCCTCCTTGACTACGCCTTGCTCGGATGCAATACTAGGGCTTTAACATTCACCAATCATACCTCCCATGGTGGGAAAACTGGAACAACTACCTTCTTCTTTATAACTACTAGATTAGATGATTGATCATCCTTAGCGATGATTGAATCCTCGACATTAACTCGCATACCCTTTAGTAAAGAGCCAATAGTGAGATCCATCTTTTTTATAGACACCCGCCCCTCTCTTTTAGTATAGCCTTATTCGATGCGTTTTCTTACATATTTAGGGCCTCCATAATAAGGGCCGCTCATGCAAACTTATAAGAAGCTTTCCTAAAACTTGAAAACCAAGAAAAGTGGAATAAACCATCCCATCAAAACAAAGAATGGATCACAAGTTGAAAATAAAAGTTAACACCAACAAAACTTGAAACTTGTATTTATATAGAAACTATATGGTGGGATTGTCCAATCTCTTAGGGAAGATATACCTCAAAATTTGTAAAGATTTAGAATAGTAAAGATTTTCCAACCTTCTAAGATGTCACCCTCATTGGCGGGGGTAACCTCAAAACCTCCCCTCTCAATTAGATAAATTATTATCCATCCTTGTTAGAATTGAGGCTCAAATGTGAGATACATAATAAATTAAAGATAAAGGTGCATATCTCCCTACAAGATGTCTCTCGTAATTCAATCAATCATAGGACCACATTAAGACATTATTCACCCCCTCTCATATCAACAAGACCATCTAAAGCCAAGCTCCTACGATGTGCTAACCCCATCTTCGATTACTTCGAACACTACTCACCCTCTTATCTCAATAGGGTGAACTTAGATAAGCTTTCTACTACTATCAACTATAACCTTGAGTTCATACAACTCTCATAACTTCTCATTATGATTGCCACTTTACTCGGTATGGATAACCAAGTTACGCCAAAATTGGAAGCAACTGTTGTTTTATCTGATATATATATATATATTCTCCCTTTCTTAGAAGATAGATATATTGTGTCATTCTTAGCTTAATATCTATAGCATAGAGCCCTCACTTCCATTTATCTTGTACATTGGATTGAATAATTATGATTTTATCTTGATCCACATTCCTTCTCACTTTCCCTCATCTTCTAAGTTCATCATATTCACCCCCAACCTCTTAGTCCACTGGTGGTCTAAAGTATGGCTCAACTTTTAATCATAAGATAAAATAAGATTCAATATCTTCTTAGGCACCAATAGAGGTATAATCTACTATTGAGGTAGCTTCTACTAAGGTTGTCGTGACCTTGTATCCCAGAAGCTGTAGGTAAAAAAATACTTGTAATACTTAGAAAAAGTATTATATTTATAGTATTGAAATATTTGGGGTGAAGGATCACCTTAGGCAAGGACTGAAAAGTTAAGGAAGGGGAAGGAAGACCATCATTGAGTCTGAATGAGGCATCACAGGTGCCAAAGCAAAATGCAAAGAAGATGGTAGAGGATCCTATTTTTCTTGGAGCATGTAGTGAAGAGTTTTATGGTATATGCTAAGTCGTAGGTGACCACGTGCCTAAAAAATGAAGGTGACCACGTGCCTTCTTTAACGAATAACAAAGGCATTATGATTATTGAGGCAAATTCAATGAAATTTCTTAAAGAGGCAAGTTTCCCACAACCACTAGTAGTTGAATATTTTAGGATGGTTGTGGCTATATAAGAAAAAATTTTGGACATTATGGGCATCTCCTTAAAAACTCCTTTATATCTTTCCTCAAAAGATGGCTTAAAAGTATCCCTACCTCAGAATTACATGGGCAAATTTTTTTCCTCTTAAGTGGCTATAACCCTTGCATAATGAACTTCCTTACTACAATTCCACCTTTATTTTGAGCTTCCTTGAATATGTAACCTCAACACTTACTTTTCCTATCTTCAAATGTTCTAAAAGAAGATCAATCCAATTCATACGGTTTTTCCAATATACATGTATTCCTTCTTCCTCTTCAATGGTCAGATTATTTTTTTTGATAAAACATTTGGATTGTCTTATTTTGAGAGAAGGTTAACAAGTTAGTTTTGTTCTTCAGTATCTAAGTAATTTTTAAGTTGGTGAGTTTACAGATCCAGTCCTTCCCCTTAAAGAAGTACTTCAACAACATCTCATCTCACATTTATACTAACCTTTATTTATTTTAACATTAATTAATAAATAGAATGGGATAGTAATTATGTTGCACCTATTCATAAAATATGTAATATTCGAATGAGTATGGCATTATACTATACTTGATTATTATTCACTAGAAGTTGTTTGTTGACTTCTTGAATGACTATTACTCTAAGTGGGCTTCTCAAAACCATGCTTGCCTCTAAGCCCTTATTGCTTGATGATTTATCCACATTTAAGGTCTAAGGTTGTTATTTCTTTTTTTAAGGCTTCTTGCTTATTGCTTTTGATGTTAAAATTTTCCACAAAGTATGCCAATGCTTCATCCTTGATGGTTATGCATGATGTATAATAATATGTTAAACTAGTCTAGCTTGGTGAGCACAACTTTGAGTAGGTGGTCAGTGGAAACCACAATTTAATATGCTTAAAAGTAAGGACTCAAACCCCAAGTAGAGATTATAAGATCCCATACGAGTATTTACATGTTGAGTTATCTTTATTTTTTTTCCTATAATTGTTGTATTGACATAATAGACTATCCTTTATATCTTCCCTTCTACATGAACATATATTAAATTAATTTTTTCATTGACTAATTCTTGGTATAACAATAACTCCACTCCTACTATTAAACTTTGAAGCAGATGCAACTAGGAAAGAAGGATGTGGTATAGTTAAAAGGGGACCTCCCAATCCCTATTCAAGATAAACTTTTTTTTTTTCATTCTTCAACACTTTTAAGAAGGGCAAGCACACTCCAATTAATATACAAATGAACAGATTCAACCCAATGACTCACCTATTGAGTATATGTAATTTTGTTTTATTTAGATATATTAACATTTAAAAGTATTTATTTTTAATATTAATAAAATTTAAAATGATATAATAGAATATAAATAATGATATTATTTTAATGTAATAAATATTAATTATAATTCTAAAATTTAATTAAGAATATTATAAATTTTGTTTGTATATATATATCTTTAATTTAATTATAAATATTCAATTATTATATTATGTGTCCCTAATAAAGTCAACATCCAGTAGCTTTGATGCATTCTTTTTGATCTTTTATTAGTGGTCCTAGTGCCTCTTCTCAAATTGAATTTATGGCAAGCAATTTACTTTTAATATTAGGTGTACTGACAGCCTTCCATAGAAAAACATTGCAGATATCCTTGAGTACTTGGATTATTTTTTCATGATGTTTTCAGATTAAGGAAGTGCTTATCTTCAAAGCTCTATTAGATTTTTTCTCTATAGTTCAGCCTTCCTTTCTAATCTTTAGGGTCTCCTTCCTTCTTCCTTTTCAACATCAAGTCACAAAGCTTCCTTGGTCACTACCTTCCTAACATTCTTTAAGTGCATTTGTAGGGTTACATGAGGTTTCTTCTAACAGTGATATCCCTTATGCTATTTGGAAATTCAACAACTAGAAAAAAATTGTTAAATATGTTCGCGAACAAGCTTGATAAACATTAAACGAACGAACATGAACTGAACATGAACCGAACATGAACACTCATTAATTTAAATGAACCAAACATGAACACAAACAATAAAGCTCGAACAAACATGAACCAAACTTGAAGAAGCTGATATTAAATGAACACAAACATGAACACTCGCATACTCGGCTCGACTCGATTCGTTTGCAGCCCTATCAACAACCATGTGATAAGTTGAGACCACTTCTCTAAATGTGTTCAAGGGGTCTTCCAAAGATGACTATGTATATAACATGGAACCCATGATGAACTCCTCCATTATTGTATTTTTGTGGCTAGCTTCACTATATGTGATTGGTAGGGTGAGTACTCCTTTTGTTTACCTACTCTAACTAAATAAAGGATAGGAGGAACATATAGTATGTGCGAGTTAGGAGGCAAGAATATGCATTTAATTAAAAATTTTAAAAATATTATTTACATTACTACTTATATTAATTGTTATATTTGCAATATGACTAAAGTAGGGATTACCATGGCATTGTTAATCATGTTTAAAATAGAAGACTTGTCTACTTCGTAAAGAGTAGCTAGTGTGATAGCAATCATAGATGCCTATAGGGCGGTGGCTGAGTTAACTTTTCATATTTTAGTCTTTTTGGGGTTACTTTGCATGGAGACTTTGCTCATTCTCCACCCATGATGGTGGACACTACATCACCAAAGGGAATGTATTGAGAAAAAATGGGCTCATTCCCATATGAACCTTCAGAATGGAAAAGGATTAATGAGTACAAACTCCTTCAACTTTCCAACTTTGATGAGATCTTCAACTAGTTCCTAAGGGTGGCACCAATTATTAGTTTCATCTCCTTGATCTTTATGAAAGACACAACATCTTAATGTGTTGTTGGTATGCATACTCACCTTACTTAGTGATAAGCAGTTGAAGAATTCTTTCTTTAGAATGGCCTCCATGAGCTTGACCATTAATACTAACAAAAAGGTGATTGTGGCATAACTAGAAGAATGATGCATATCTTTTTCCCTAATAAGGGAAAGTTTATTTGGCTCTTCCACCCTTAACACAGGTCATCCAATGATTATGAGTGAGCACTCTTGCAGAGGTGACTTTTGTGCAAAGGCTAAGGATGGTCATGGCATCATGGGTTTCCAATAAATTTTTGATCTCCAGGGTAACTTCTCTCATACTACCTTCCTCATTTTATCAAACTTATTGGTTGGTTCTTGTGGGTGAGGGGATGATGAATACATCAACTAGGTTATATTCCTCTATGTTAATATTGTTATAGGGAAGTTCAAGCAATTAAGCCAATTTCATTAGCTATTTTAGACTAAGTGTATAATGAAATGGACCATTCCTCGGTCTTTATGTTAGGGAAACTTGAGTAATTTCATGCTCTATGTCTTTCACATAGATCATTTTCCTATAGAACCTTACTATGAAGCTACACATTGACTTGCCTTTCTCTTTGTGTATCTTAATGAGAGTCTGGGAGCTATTTCGAAGCTTTTGTCACACATGAATTGGGTTATAAATATTATCTTAAAACCATTAAAAGAGGTGATCACTCTTACACAAAAGTGAGAAAACCCATAAGTGTATAATTCTTAGGGTCATGAATAATAGTTGATATTTCAAGGCATTAATGTGTCTAGTAGTGACATCAGGGACTCAAAGCTAGTGATGTGATCCACCTATCACTATAAGATTTTACGTGGTGCATCTTAATTTTTCTTGGCAGACTCACATCTATTATCTCCCTAGAGAAAACATGTATCAGTTCTCGACCCTTTTACATTTAAGGTTGTAGATTATACTCAACATTACATGTTAAAATGCTAGTAGGATTTGGATTGGGCACGACGTTATTGCCCTTCTCTTTGGTCTCCTTTGGGGTAAACAATTAGATCAAAATATCCCTCGAGGGTGCTCACCCATGGTCCTCACTTTGTGAATCCTACTGGGGCTTCTTAGATCATATTTTGTCAAACTTTCTTTTAGCTCCATAAGTTGACTACGAGTAGTGTAGTTTGATGCTTAAAGTTGGCTTGTTCATTAAGCTATGACTATCTTCTACTCTCTAGCATTAAACCATGCTCATCAAAAATGTTTAGGATGTTCGATCTAAGTTTTCTCATAGTTGAAACCTGAATTTAATAGCATACAAGCTCAAGTGGTTGAAATCTAAAAAGAAGTGGTGAATATGGAAAGAGAAGAAAAATATTTGGAGGGAAATATCTCATTAACTCAATAGTTCTTTTAGAATGTGCCAATATCTTAAAAATGTGACTCTTTATGCTTAATTAATAGCAATTTAGGTGCTACAAAAAAGGCTACACCAAAAAATAAATATAGAAAGTGTAAAAATAAATGAAAACTAATACATACTACTTATGTAAGATGTCGTTCTATGATAGTTGTCAGAAATGGTTGCTAATTTATGATCTAACTTTTCAGTCTCAAGATAATTTCTCTTTTGCTGACTATTCTTATGCATGTTAATGAAGGAAAGTTCTCTAACTGGCCAAGTAGAAAGGGCTACAGTTGATGAGTCCTTTGGTGATGCCAGCAATTTCTTGGAAGGGGTCCTTAAACCACTTTGATGTGAGGGACGATTTCATTCTAGTTACATGGATTGTGGACTCCATAGTTGGCAAAGAGTAATATGGCAAACTTGAATCTCCTTTTGAAGATCCTTCCCTACAGCTAAGCTAATGGATTTCTTTGATGGCTTTCAGCCAAAGGTGACGATGAGTTGCTTTTGGAGTGTGCTTCTCATAGGAGAGGCAAGTCCACCAAATTTGAGAAGTCTAAAAATGCATGTACGAGTATATATGTATATATACACTACTAAAAAATAACATTTTTTGCATCAGTTTTGCTGCAGTAGTTTTGAAACCGATGCCAAAACATACCTTTTGCACCGGTTAAAATCGGTGGAAGATTTTTAACTCAATTTAATGACAAGCAAATCGGCCATTCCATAATTCACTCACCTTTCAGAAAACCCTCCTCCGTGCTCCAGAGAGGTTTATGAAAGTGTCTTTGCCTGATAGAGAACTGTGCCAAGCCCATCGCAGCTCCTAAGGCGAATCTTGGCTGGCAGCCCTTCATGATATCAGTGAGTCTCTTCACCTTCTTCCTCTTCTTCTTCTCATTAATTATTCTTCTTAATATTGTTCTCCTTCCTCTTCTCATTCTTCTTCTTATTTCTTTATATTAATCCCTACAACTAAAAATTAAATGGAATAAAACAAACAACAATGAAGATCTCTTTTGCAAATTACCAACCCTAAAGAACATCGCCCAACCGAGACTGACGCCAATGCCGGTGCAATCACCTATGCTGTCATTCTAACAAATATTTTTTTGTAGTTTCTCTGTAGATTTTTCTGTAAGTTTTCCTTTTATTTAGTATGTTTCTATTCATTCCAACAAAATGCCAACTTCGATAAGCTGCTATCGCAATAGATATCGGTCATTGTGTCGGTTTTTATTTTTTACTTCTTGTAGGATTGTTTTTTAGTGTACTTTGATTGGTTTGTTGTTGTTCAATTCTAGTTTTATTTTATAAGTAGATGATTTTATTTCTCTTTAGTTTGAGATTATGTTTTTATGTGCTATTTTAACATGATTTAACAAAATAATAAAAGTTCATATGTAGCTGTTAAATAATCGATGGGATTGTGTTTGCTATGTTGTGTTTTCTTTGCTAATATATAGTTAAAATGATTTTTTGGTTGGATTAATGACATTGAGTGATACTCTTTTGATGGTTATTGGATAAAAATAGCTAGATGCAAAACATCCTCTTGTTTGTTTGCAATATCTTGAGATTGACTACATAAAAATTTTGAAAGATTGTTTGGTAAATTTATGATATGTTATATTTGGATATATGCAAATATTTTTGTGATTATATATGGATATTTTAGTATACTGCTATTTGTTTTATATGAAGGATTATAAAATATATATTTGAATGACTATTCTGTCTCTATATTTAAAGCAAGCATCATTTTGTGTTGATATTGGATCTTGCTGAGTGATTTATTCAAAAAGCCTCTTTGTCTTTTGTATGTTTAGGTGACACTCCTTTAAATATTTGTGAATTGTTGGATTGGTGTTTTATGATATTTGAGCTGTAATATAATGGTTTGACATGTTTAATTTAGTTAGAGCTTTATTATTATTATTATTATAAAAATGATTATATATACATATTCAAATCACTCATTTTATTTTAAGTTGAGATCAATGCTAATTAATCAATCTAATTTTGTGTTTCAAATCATCAAACTTCTTTATAGTTAGACTAGTGGCTAATTATTACTTTCTAATTCAAAATTAAGATGAGTTGTTAAAATCACTTGATAACATATTTGTTTCAAATCTAAGGCTTCATTTGGGACGACTTTATTATTGTTTTTAAAACAATAAGAAAGTTGTTCCAAACGAAGCCTAAATCTCTTTAAGACATTTGAAACCAAATATTTCATCAAGAGATTTGAACTATTCACTTTAGTTTAATATGAGATAATAACAATCAAGCATTGCGACTTTTGTGTTTCAAGCCACTCATCCTTATATATTCAGAATTTCATCGTTCAAAGTTTCAAACTAAACTTATTTGACAAGTCTCATATTATTAAAATTAATGTTCATTAGTTGACCATGTTATATTCATTCTTTTAATATCTATCTTATTTATTAGGTGAAATGGCCGCAGCTCTGAATTGCAATAGAACTTGAATAATTGAACATTTGTATTGGAAACATTATTTTGCATTATATTAATCCTCCATGATTGCAATAAAACTTGAATAGATTGAACAAGTCAAAATAAAGATTATTAGTTTATCAATTGTAATTCAAAATTCAAATAATTAATTTCATACCATCTTTTATTGCCTTGGAATAAAGTTTAAATGCCTCATCGTTTAAATGCATGCTTATTTCTTTTTTCACTTTTAGTATTTCTAGTTGAGACTACTAAAAATATTAGCTGATATAGTTTCTTAATTATTATCAATGGTTAAAAATTGCAGTTGAATTTAAAATGAAAAAGAGTTAGATAACCAAGGCAATATGGAGTCATGAATATAACAAAGGAGTTGAAGATTTTTTAGATTTTGTTAGTCATAGTAAGAATCTATTAGGAAAGATATTACGCCCATACAAATCATGCATCAACAGATATTTTCAATCAGTACAAGATGTCAAGGAACATGTTATCACCAATGGATTCTTTACGGGGTATGTTATTTGGAATCGACATAGGGAGGATCATCAAGTTGTTAAAGGTACAACAAATGAAGGTGTTGTTAATATGTCTAATTTTGAATCACAAACTACTCAAAATGAGCAACCATATATATATGATATTGAAGGATTATTGAGGGATACATTTTCTCCGATCAATGAATCGATTAACTTAGTTGACCAGTGTTGAAACTTGTTGAATATGAGTTAGGTTTTTAGACCTAAGCTTATGTCCCAACTGTTAACTAAGAGGGGGAGGGGTGAATTGGTAATTTAAAAATTCACCTCTTAATTGAAATTTATAAGTTTAAAACAAATGAAATCTTTTAGTAATTAAAAAAACTATTTTTTAACCATAGATAATAACAAGACAAAAAAATAAAAAACAGTGGATAATAAAAGACACATGATTTATAGTGGTTCGATCAAACACGACCTACATCCACTCCATGAAGTCTCCCACTTTAGGTATTGCATTATTACCACTAATATCTCTTATTTTTCCCCCACAGCAAAGCGGAGAAGCCTTCATAAAATCTCTCTTCCACCACTACCTGGTGCGGCAGAGAACCGCCGTCCTTTTACACTCTCTAAGTGTCGGCATAGAACCTTATGCTGTTCACACTCTCCAAGTGTAAGAAGATAACCTTCCACTATTCACACTCTCCAAGTGTAGGTGGAGAACTTTCGACTGTTCACACTCTCCAAGTGTAGGCAGAGAACCATCGGCTGTTCACACTCCTCGAGTGTCGGCAGAGAATCAGATCTTCTTAAAAGATCTTCTCACAAGAAATCTAGAAGGATAAGAGAAAAGAGTGAAGAAATCACAAAGAACATATAGAGATCCTTACCTTTGAGTAACCAAGTGAACCCTTCACGCTCTAATAGTAAGAAATCTCCTTCAAACACTCTCTCTCACTCTCTCTTTCAAATTCCCTTTTGTATGCACGAAGGCAAAGTGACAAAAAGATTGCAATGCTGTCTTAAGTGTACCTTTTATAGAAAAGACACAAAAAACCTTCCAGAAAATTGTATTTTTCAAATCTGTATGATCACGATCATCCAGTATGATCAAATTTCATACGTACGAATAGTATAAAAACTATTACATACGATCTAAAATTGAATCAGTACAAAATGCCTTCATACTCGATCATCGTCCCGTACGAATTGTGTTTTTCTGGTACTAACATTTATTTTTTGAAATTCTTCAGTATGAAAAATAGGACAAAATATGACTTCACAGTCCAGAGCCCTTCATCTAGAAATGAACCATGAATATTGATTGGACGAAAAGATCATTTGGCAAATCCAGAGCCCTTCATCTAGGGATGAACCATGAGTATCATCTAGACGAATAGAGTAATTGGCAAGTTCTGAGTCCTTCATCCAGGGACGAACCATAAATATTATCTGGATGAACAGAGTAATTTGCAAGTTAAAAGCCATTCATCCAGGGACGAACCATGAATATCGTCTAGATGAATAGAGTAATTAGCAAGTCTAGAGCCCTTCATCCAGGGATGAACCATGAATATCATTTGGATGAACAGAGTAATTGGTAAATCCAGAGGAGGTCATCCTGGGACAAATAATGAATATCGTCTGGACTATCTATACTTAGAAATTTTTTTCCTTCTCTATTCGTTCCATTGCTCGTTTGGGAGTATAACTGACCAGATCATCCCATACGAATATGGTTCGTACTGTACGATTAGTTTAAAAATTATGAATTTTTAAATTCTTCCCAGGTGTGTGTATGCTTAGTTACTCAATTACAATCACACTCTCTCATACTTAATAAAATGAAAAATACCGACATCAATTAAGAAAAGATTCTAAGCTGATCTTGATTTGAAGTCTTCAAAAATTTGGAATATGATTTCCTTGAAATGTTAGTACACACAAGAGTAAAAATAAATTTTTTAAAATGTGTTAGGAGAAAATATTAATCAAAACAATAATATTTGGAATCATCAAAAACATATAAGTTGCAAGAGTGTAAAACATGCAAAGCTAAGTAGCAACTCTCTCAACAATTGGCATGAAAACTTTACTCAAGATTCAAATAATCTAGATGAAAAATAATCAAAGTTATTAGATGATGTGGGGGAAGAATTATATCCCGGATGTAAGATATTTTCGAAGAAGTCGTTCATATTATATTTATTTCGTTTGAAATGTCTAAACTCTTGGACTGTAAGATCTTTTGATATGTTATTAGAGTTACTTATTGAAGCATTTCCTAAAGGGACATCACTAACTAAAAGTACATATGAAGTTAAAAAATTTATGAAAGCTTTTGATCTTGGTTCTACTAAGATACATGCATGCCCTAATGATTGCACGTTATTTTGGGGAGATAAGTCTAATGAGAATGTATGTGAAGTCTGTGGAGTTTCAAGATGGGCTCCTAATCAAAAGAGTAACATTACGTAAGATAAAAAAGTTCAAATGAAACCTGCTAAAATTCTTCGATATTCTCTGTTGATTCCAAGACTTCAAAGATTATTTAAAACTAAAAAAATGGCAGAAGATATGATTTGGTATGCCACACAACAAAATATATATGGTATGCTATGACACCCACCTAATGGAGAAGCATGGAAATCATTTGATTATAGATTTCCTGATTTTGTCGCAGATCCACGTAATGTTCGCCTTGAATTAACTACTGATGGTTTTAATCCTTTTAATATTATGAGCAGTACATATAGCATTTGGCCAGTGCATTTGGTGCCGAATAATATGCCTCCATGGAGTGGAATGAAACAATCATCATTTATTTTTTTAATGATTATACCAGGTGAAAAAAGTCCTAGAAATTACGTTGACATTTATTTGAAACCTTTGATTCATGAACTACAACAATTATGGAAAGGTGTTCGATGTTATAATGCAACAAGTGGAGAAAATTTCATGATGCGTGCAGTGTTACTGTGGACTATTAATAACTTTCCTGGATATGGCATGTTATCGGGGTGGAGCACCAAAGACAGGTTTGCTTGTCCTTGTTGTTCCCACAATATAGAATTCTTATGGCTGTATAAGAGTAAAAAGTTTCCATATATGGGCCACCTACGTTGGCTTACATGATCTCATTTATTTCGTAAGAAAAATTAGTACTTTGATAATATCGATGAACTCATATCGGTGCCTTCAAGGATTTCTGGTAGTAAAATTTGTATTGAATTACAGAATCATCAATTCACTCTTGGAAAAATTAATAAAGATAGGTCAAAATCATTGAAGAGGGTATGAAGTTAAAGCCTATCAATGATAGTGTGGCCACTAAGTGGAAGAAATAATTAATATTTTTTTTATTTATCTTATTGGAAATATAACACATTACCTCATAATTTAGACGTTATGCATATAGAGAAAAATATTTTTGATAATTTCATTTCTACATTCCTAGACCTTGAGAAATCTAATGATAGCTTACAAGCTCGACAAGATATGGTTCAAATAGGAGTAAGGCCAGAACTGCATACTCATGTTCTTTTAGATGGTAGTTATGTTTTACCACCAGCTGCATTTACCATGCCTAAGAAGGATAAGATGATGTTTTGTAAAGTTCTCAAGAATATGAAGTTGCCCATGGGTTATACATCAAACATTTCTAAGGGTGTTAACATTAAAGAGTGCAAAATAATAGGTCTAAAAAGCCATGATTGTCATTTACTAATTGAGGATGTTTTGCCTATTGCATTAAGATCATGTGCACCATCAAATGAAGTTTTGACCATCATTGTTGAGATTTGACATTTCTTGAAATTCATATGCTCAAAAGTCATAAATCCAATTGAACTTGACAAGAAACATAAGGAAATTTCATTGACTTTATGTAATATGGAGTACTTTCTCCCATCATTCTTCATTATCATGGTCCACTTGCTCATCCATTTGGTTGAAGAAGTGAGACTTAGTGTCCCAGTACATTATAGATGGATGTACCCTTTCGAGAGGTAATATATCTTTCTTACTGCTTCAATGTTTTATTTTTCAGTTGGGTATGTTCACGTACATTTACAAAATTTATAGATTTTATTTAGTATTAAAGGATTTTGTTGGAAATAAGTCAGAACCTGAAGGATTAATTGCTGAGTGATACATCACTGAAAAGGGAATTTCATTTTGCTCAAAATATCTGGATAGTGCGATGACTTTGTCCAAGTCCGTATATATTAGATTTCATCTAAGGATGATGGTGTTTCCTATAAGTTCTTGAGTGTCAGTAAATCTTTGAGTCTAGTGACTATATTTATGTTAGATGACCTATCATTGATTCAAGGTCATAGATATGTGCTCCGACATTGCGATCATTTAACAAAATATATTGATTTGTACAAGGAGGAAGAGAGACAAAAATGAGCCAACAACTATCCTCTAACTCCATTAGATCTTGAAAAACTTTGTCTTATTTTTCATTGAAGATCCAAAGAATAAAAGCTGGAACTTTGTCTTACCAGTAAATGCTAGGGATGTGTTTGATTCAAGCATTTCTCGACTAAACAATTACATATGAATTAATTTGGTTAACTGCAATTCAAGCACATTTTTTTGTATAGTAAATAGATTTTTTCGTTGTTATAACCAACAAATTATTTGCAATGTGACAAGGATGGGCTTCTTTAGGTTTCATTTGTTACCGTTCACTCAATGTAGTGTTTTTTATTTTATTTTTTCTTTGTTAAGTTTTATGCAATATAATCATCTTATTCTCATATACAAATATGATTTTCTGACATTATGTAAGTCATTTCGTATGATAATTATCAATTACCATTATGTGTTTCAATTGTTACAGTTTTATATCATAGGTTTCATTTGGTACAGTTTTGCCATTTTTTATCTTGCCTCCTTTTTGCGGCATTCGGTAAGCATTGCAGGTATGGAAATGGAAGTTCAGATTTGAATAACTGCAGGGAATGTTGCTTCTGAAACTGGCAAATTCGCAATCCAGTTGGATTCTGCTTTGTATCCTATTATTGGCCTGATTTAAGCCCAACTTTGCTTAAATGTTTTCGAACATAATTGTGGGGATTTGTTAAATCTTGGTTTAGCATCGATTTTTCCCTCATGCCAGTCACTCTTCTACTAGTAAGATTTACTAAATCTGAAATTATAGGATTTCCTAAATCTTAATTGTAGCCAAAAAATCTGTACTGAAGATTCTACTGCAAAATTTTGATTGATCATCTGAACTTTTTTTTTTTTTGGAGAATTGATGTCTTGCTTGATCCAATCAGGTTATTTTTTTTTGCCAAATATCCCCAAAGTTCATTTATGGATTAAAATACTGGGAAAGTTTATCGATTCTACTCGAAATATTGCCAATATCAGGCTTTGAACATGGATAAGCACCATATTGGTTCCCATCTCATGCATGCAAAACCTTAAAAAATTTTGCATTCTCTTATAGTCATCATTGATATCTTGATTATTCCCATGAGATTTTTTCTTATTAGTATTGTAAGAACATTGCAACAATATACTATTTTTTTATATATTTGGAATCTTGGGAGTTTGTTTAATAATTGTCCTGATTTTTGTTTGTACTAATAGGAATGATAGGTAGTGGCTCATTTCGACATGCTAAGAAGGTTACACATCGAGAATATTCCAATATAGAGCACGCTAAAAGAACTTCTAATAATATATCAACTCTGGTGCATTCATATTCATCCAATGCTGATGATTGCAAAAACAATGAACAATTTGCGAGTCAGTCATCTCAAGAAATAAGACGACAAGTGACATTAGAAGATGATGGAATTTGACTCATAGGTTTTTTTCACTTAAATATTTTTTATTTATGTCAATTTTAATAATTTAATAATTTAATTACCTCTTACATCTTAATGTTTTTAAGATAATGGGGGTGCTCCAATAAAAAAGAGAGGTCGACTACTTGTGCAGACATACAAAGCATGACACCAGGTACAAGGGTTCACATAGAAGTCAATGAGAATATGGTGCCATGTAATATACCAAAGTCTATTCTTCTTGGTTCATACTTAGGGGTTGTCGCCAGAGATCCTATTTTGGCACCGATTTCATTCTCAGATTGGCGCAATAAAGGCTTTGAACCCTTTAAGAAGAGAATGTTAGCTGAAGTAGAGGTAAATATGATAACAAATAGTTAGATATTATTTATGCTTGTTTGATATCTAAAATTATTTCACATTCTTTAGGAAAAATTTGAGTTCCCTACAAATATAAAGCATTGGATACTACAATCTCTTGGTGTGAAGTGGCGCAATTATAAAACAAGTTTGAAAGTAGAGCACTGGGATAGTAGGCCAATAGAGGAAATCATGGAGGTTGTCCCTGCAAGAGTAGACCCAGTGCAGTGGTGTCAGCTTGTTAGTAAGTGGTCATAACCTCATGACAAGGTGAGTTAGCAAAAGAAATCTTGTTACTGAGTTATTAAAAATTGTCCTTAATATGACAAATATTTATTGTAGGAGAGGACAACATGAAATGTAGAAAATGCAAAAAAAACAAACATGTCTGCATACGATGGGTCTGGTGAGCTCCTTAAGGAGACAACAAGAAACAGCATGTATTTCAATTGCATATATATTTATATTTCTATAAAGATAAATAATTTTTATTTGTTTGCAGTCTGTACAAGATGGCCTCTTATTAAAGATGGGTCATGGTCATCTGAAGAGGCCAGACAAAAATGGGTAAAATCATAATTATTTTTAATATGATGAGATTAATATGCTTATAGGCACATGCTTCTAAAATGCTCTGAAATGCATGCCGATTGGTAAAATCATAATATATTTTTTTTAATCTAGGCACATGCTTTTAAAATGCTTACCGACGAAGGCTTGATGCCAGAAGATGAAAATTTTGAGGCCAATGAGAAAGTATTTAAGGCGATCATGGGGCCAGAACATCCAGGGAGGGTACAGACACAGGGTTTTGGGGTCACTCCAAGCAGATATTTTTCTCATACCACCACAACTCCAGGAAGTAGCAGTGGAGGCAATACTGCATTTAATCGAGTTGTAAGACTTGAGGAGGTGGTGAGAACACTGCAAAATGAGGTGAGATAATTGAAGGAAAATAACCAGGGACAACATCCACGACCAGGAAGCTCAACTATGATATGTAAAATTAAAAAAAAATAGATTTTTGTTTCATTTTTATTTATTTATCATCTTTATTTTTACAAATAACTTCTATATTATTAACATGGAGACAATGATCAATTTTCGCCTAATTAACATGCAAGGTGTAGTAGAAGAAGAGAAGGCGTAACAGAATTGGGCATTATATTTTTCTTTTGTATGACTAAATTTTCTTTTGAAATGCGATAAGGATTTTGTTTTTTAATGTTCGACTCTAACTAGTAATATATATTTTGCAATGTTTGATATTACTTAGCCCAAGTGTAGTAATGTTTGTGAAGCATGTTCAACCTTTGTCATTTCTACTCTAAGTTCTTCTTGTCAACTTTTGTTATTTCTACAATGCTGCTCATGGTTTCTTGCCAAGTTCCAAGCTTCACATTTAAGTATTTAGTGATTTGGAGATAAAGTAAAAATAGAGAAAAAGAATTACAGTCAATACTCTTGTGTATGGATTGATATCAAATTGGGTCTAGCATGGGCCTTGTGAAGGAAAAGGTGAGAGGAGAGATGTGAGATTATCTTTAGTTGAAACGAGAGAGAGAGATGCTAGTGTTAGGGGTGAGATTAGGAGTGAAACAAGAGAGCTTCCATTCTCTGTAGAAGAAGAAAAGGTGTTAAGGAAACATCCATGCGTGCGTCTGAGAGGTAAGGGATGTAGTTAATGCATTCATTTTCTTCTGTATTCACTCTCTACTCTTTGAGGAAAAAGAAAATCTATGCACCGCTTTGAGAAACTCTTTTTTTTTTTTTTCATATATGATACTCAAAATACTGGGTCAATCCTAAAGATGATCCCTCACCAATAGACTGATGACTTTCTCGAACTCGTACAAAATTATCCTATGAGAATAAATTCATAAAATAAATTGATATTAGAATGATTTTTTTTTTTTATTAAATTTATATTCCTGAACTCCAAAAATTATACTCACATGAGCTCTTTTAACCTTTTCATCAACCCATTGATGTTCTGCTTGATGTTGCTGAGTCCTTATATGCAACTCCAATGGTGTCGGCTCCCGGCTAAGAAACGCTTTTTGAAAATAGAAGATATAGTTAAAATTATATATATATATATATATATTATAGTAATTGAATGTACTTATTCATTTACTATGTGAGAAAATAAGACTGAAAGGGTTATAGAAAAAGAAAATTACATAGGTCTCGCTAATTACTAGTTTTGTGCCAAACGATTTTTCTCTAAAAGGGATTTTAATTATGCCCCATCAGGAACCATTTTTTGGGATTGGCTCTGATGTTCTTCCCACTCAAAAAATTGGTACTTCCAAGTAATATGGGATACAATGCTCGGTAACGATGTAAAATCTCAATGAAAATTATATGATCTTATGTGGCAATTGGGAAAAAAAGTTTCCAGGTAATATCCATGCATGATGGAAAGATTGTTCAGAGCATCCACCAACACAAAGATCTTGTTAGCTGTGTTGCAGGTATTTCTTTGTATTTAATAGCCTTCAGTTGGTGATTAATTACTTTACTATCACAAAGTACTCTATCCAGCCTCTACCATTTTTTTTTGTTTATCACACACTATCATGTGATATCTCAAGAGAGACAATACTGGTATAGTCAAAGAAAAAATTTCCAAAGATTACTTGATGGAAGATGAATGTTAAGTGATTATGGGAAAATATGCTTCTGAATTTTTTTCTCTGTAAACATTTAGATAGGCAAGGTCTGGCCTATTCACTGATAATGGAATGGTTGCTTGTAGCATCTTACAGAAACTCTCTAATATCGACCTACTGTGTATGCAAGTTTAAACTAATTAGTGGATATTGTCCAATGTCTATATTTTGACTATATTTTTCACTTAGTAGATATAAAAATCTATTTTTCATGGATATGCAATTTAATTGAATGCCTTGCATTTGGATGATTGCTTGGTGATTGCAAAGCATTGAAACAAAATAGATTCTCAATACATTTCATCTACTCGCAAACGACTTCATGTAAATAAAAATATGAGGCTTTTGAGACGGTCATTTCAAGCTTGTCGAGTTTACTTAAAGAATACTGGAGAAAAACAAGTGAACAGATGCTTTCAAGTGGCCCTCTAAATTTCAAATATTATGCACACTTTAGTCGGTTCATTGTAGAATGAAATTTCTGCAAAGGCTTTCCCACAAAATCAATGACAGCTTAAATTACTTAAATTTTTGCTTGGGCCTTGTGAAGGAATTTCTACAAAGTATTTAATAATTATTTTAATGTGGTAATTCTCTTGTGAAGGAGATTAAGTTTTTGATTTTATGCAGTCTATTGCCCATTTGGGAAAAAAATTTCTCTTGAAAGATTTTCCCAGCTTAAGTCATATGAGATTTGTGAATAAATTCAACTATAAGACTGAGATTTGTGGATATTATTTTTTTTTATATATATATATATATATATATATATATATATATATATATATATTGTATTGTATTGTTTAATTTTGGCATCTAATTTCATTTTAGGTAACATATTTATGATAATTATATTTTACGATTTAAATATGAATATTGTCATGGAATTTGAATTTATGTTTTTTTCATTTAATATTTTTTATTTATATATTGTAGAATAAAATAAATTCATTGTAGTCGCCTCCCAGACCACGGGATTCATACCTACTAGGGGTGTCAATTTTTGACACGACCTGAAACCTGACCCGAACCCGACCCAAAAAAATTCGGGTTCGGGTCAACCCGAACCCGAAACGGGTCGGTTTCGGGTTGACCCAGCAACCCGAAATTGACCCGAAAGTGACACGAAAACTCATATTTGACCTGAAAACCAAAGATTGACCCGATATTTATCCGAAAATCGAATATTGACCTGATTTTTGACCCGAAAATTAGCAATTTTAGGTCAACTTCGGGTCATTCGTGTCTGGTCGGGTTGACCCGGACCTGAATCGGATCGGGTTCGAGTCCGGAAACCTGACCCGTTTTTAAAAACGAGTCGGGTTCGGGTTGACCCGAACAGTGCCGGGTCAGTTTCGGGTTCGACCCAAACCCGACCCGCTGACCCGAATTGACACCCCTATTACCTACATCTTATAATTATAAAATGTCTTACTTTGCTTCTCTATTTTATATGGCATTAGATATCAGTACAAAACTTTATGAAAAAATCTAAATCTCCAAGATGGAGGGTATTGATGCGTATTCCATGGACATTATTGTGGCCTACACAGAACCAACATCAAAAGTGATTCCTCTTGTTTGGTGAAATTGCACGAGAGGATTAATTGAAGTAACTTCTGATAATAGTTTCGGGGTTTTAATAAAAGAGTCACTTCCAGCTATTTCACTAAAATATTTAAACCTAGAGCTCATAAGAAATCAGACAACTTTGGGTCATGTGTGATTGTGAATTCGTTTCGGATAGTTTTTTTATAGCTTTTTAAAACAGCTTACGAAAAAATTACTTTAAAAAATGTCAATAAAGCTGTCCCAAATAAAGCTTGTACGCTAAATATGGTGCCCTCCAAGACAACTAGAACATATTAGCATGGGACTTGACGAGATATTAAAAAAAAAAAAAACCAAAACTAAAAAATTGTATCAACTGCTTGGTTGATACAGTTAAGGGTCTATTTCAGATAGCTTTCTAGCTACTTAGCTCTATATATAACAATTACAATTTCATTTGACTATAGCTTTCTCACTATTTTTTTTAGAAATTTTTGTTGTAAAAAACTATTTTTTGTAATCATAGTAACAAAATTGCTATCACTACAACAACTTTTCAATCAATTTTCTAAAATGCTATAGTCATCACAAATAAATCCTAATATTTTATGTTAAAGTCGTGCAGTTTTGTATAAGTATGAGTATACACTACCAAAAAATAAGCCCTTTTTCTTAAAATTGCAATTGAAATTGTAACTTTAACCTAAATTATTATTTGAACATGTCATGATAATTTTTTTTTATGAAATTTGACAAAGATAAACTTGTGTGTTTTTCATGTACAACTCAAAGTATTGGGAATGAACATTGACTAATGTTTGTGAGATCTTTATTAATTAAGTTATTTGATACCCATAAAATATATAAATTTTTTATTATAAATTTGAGCCTTTTTTAATTTTATTTTTTAAATTTGATCTATAATTCAGAATTATTTTTAATATGATTAACTTAATTTAAGCATAATTTAATTTATTTGAAATCTTGACTAAAAAACACAGCCTTAACCATATTTTTTTCGACACAATGAAAAAAAATTGTTTTTAAAAAAATGTAAAAATTATTTTATAATAAATTAAATGGAGGTTTATGTAGTAGAATTAAAGGTGGTTTGTGAAATATCTCCATTGTCAATTCGTCATTCTCTCAATTGAGTTATGTCAATTGTCCATTCCAATTTCCTTTTTATACTTCCAGGCCATCTCGATAGCGAATTTCAATATTTTTTTCACTAAGATTTTTTCATTCAAAAGGACAAGAAGGCTAAGTTGAATAAAAAAGTTTAACACTGGCTTAAGCAAGCATATAGATGTAAGACTTATTTATTGTTTTATTTTTTAATGATTCATATGCTTTATAGTGAATTGAAGTATTTTTTATTTAGGGCTAACCCTTTTTTGAATATTGTTCAAACTTTATGGTATTGTATTATATCCTTATTAGAACTTTGTTTGAACACTTGTACTAAGATTGTTCGAATATGCTTTAGCATTGTTCAAATCAAATTTGAGACTTATTTGAATATAATCGAACAAGGTTCAAGTAATGTTCTATTATTGTTCAAGCAATGTTCGAACCATATCTAAACAAGTTCAGACATTTTACGAGTTGAGAAGATAGATTTTATAATTTACTAAATGTGATTCAAGTTTTAATAATCTTGTGAAGTTTCAATGACGGTGAAAAGAAGATGGCCAAACCATTTGAAAATTTAGCGAAAAGTAAGGAAAAGTATTATTAGTTAAAAGAAGTATTTTCATAGAACATCTAATAGATCATAGATACACAATTATTAAGATTGATGAAAGTCAAATTATCTTGAAGAAAGAGGTGATGTGCTACTTTTGTTCTGGAGCAAAATCTATGATATGAATTCCTTCAACAGAAATAGCCAAAAATTATAACTTCATGTCTTATATATAGAATAAGATATATATTCTTATTCTTTAACAATCTCTCATTTATGTTTCTTTTGCTCCAAACATATTTCAATTGGACTAGCAAGTTAGAGAGAGAACATCAGAGAAAACTATTTGGATTTCACAGGGTTTTCAAATTTGCATCTTCGCGGGAATTGTGGAGACCTCTTGGTGGCGGATGTTCGACGGCAACCTAATGCCAGTGGACCTCATGAAGATCGACACTCTTCTTGAAAGGCTCTTGTTGCTTTAAGTCATTCGTATCATTCATCTCCACTGGCGTCGGAGACGAGAAGTTTGTTTTTAATCAAATCATTAAACCTAAGGGAAAAGCTAGTAAGCCATTAGTTATTAATGAATGTGGTTTTTTGCCTAAGAAAGAACCTGAAGTAATTGGTAAAGGTAAGAAGGTAATGGTAGAAGAAAATTTTAAGAATCGATTCAAATCTGGATTGGCGTTGACGCCAAAGGAAGGTCTGGAGGCATCTTCTTTCTCAAGACCACTGATTGAAAAATTGTTTTTGGTAATGAAATTCCTAATTGCTTGAAGATGGATAGATCAATTCCTAATTGTGTTGAAGTATCCAATCCAACGGAAGAAAATGTAGCAGGGGAGCTAGTTGAAAATTAAAATAGTGTGGATTTGATGCAGAATCTTGTGATGAAGACAAAATTTCTATATTCAGATCTGATGAAGGTTAGGGATGTTGAATCTGGTGAGTTGGGTGAATGTGTAGAGGTTGCTCCGATTCCGGTTCAGAATCTTGTTGCAGCACAAATGAATGTATGGATGAAAAAAGAATACATTAAAGATTCAGAATTACAATTGGGCAATTTCTTAGATGAAGATGGGATGACTGTTAGACTGCATGAGGAAAATGAGATGGAGAATTCAAATAAACTTATTAACTCATTGGAAATTAAAATATTTGGAGGAGAAGCTCCATTATCGGTGATTAGCTTAGAACTTAGAAGCAAAGGTCTAAATATGGAATGTTTCACCTCACAATACTTGGCATGGGTTGGGTGCTTTGTTCTTTCTTTGAACTGAAGAAAATGGAAGTTGTTTTATCAAATCGACCTTGGTTTGTCAATCGACAAATAATTGGAGTTGATAAATGGTCCAAAAGTTTCTCTCCAATTTCACTTAAAGGACTGACAGCTCTGATTTTGATCAGGTTATCAAATCTTCCTCTATAATGTTGAGATGATATCAACATTTATAGAATTGCATCAATGGTTGGAAAACCATTCTTACTAGATGGGAACATGTTTCAATGGGGAAGAAGAGAGTTTGGAAGGGTTTTTGTCCGAATTAAGCTTGATGCAAAATTACCATTAGGTGTTTGGGTGGAAGGTAGCTCCGGGAAATTCTATCAGAAGATAGAATAGGAAAGAATTCCCAACTTTTTTTTTTCAAATGTTGATTTATTGGTCACAATAAGGATGCTTGCAGAGAGGGTGAATTAGAAACCAAGCTTCAAGAGAAGACAACCAATTCTGAAATCCCAGCTGTAGTGGAAGAGATTCAAAACAAGTTTTATGATGCCAATAGCAAGGAAACAGTAGGCTATGGTCCATGGTTGGTTGTAAACCATTGAAGGAAGAAGGCTAAAAGAAGTTTTAAAAACGTAATTCAACGTCCCTTGGATAATGCTGTGTGGAGAAAATCAGGTGTAAGGAAACTTGATACTAAAGAAGGAACTGTAGAAGATGATGTTGTTCCAGTTAGAAAGATAGATTTTGATACAGCTAATGTTATTGCTGTTCCAGATTCTAATAAAGTTGATCCTGAAATAAATGGAGTTAATTCCTCACGAGTCATCAGCAATTATTCTTCTCAGGAAAGTTTTCTAGATACGAGGGAAGGTGTCAACATTCCAGTAGTTGAAAATAGATTCAATGCTCTAAGTGAACTAGTTGAAGATGGGGAAATCATTCAAAATAATGTAGATGATTTGTTGATTGTTGAAGGACCTCATGACAAGGAAAAGGTTGAAACCTTGATTCAGAGTTCAAAAATAATTGTTGGAAGAAAAGATGTTGAATCCAACCATGCTAAAAAGAAGAAATCAAAGCAGTTGAAAGATCTTGGGACAATTAGTTCTAACCCAAGGAATAGAAGATAGGAGATGGAAATGAAAGGAACAATGGGGATTTCTTCCCCTCTCCACATTAATACCTTCTATAGCATTCTGGAATTGTAGAGGAGCAAGGAAGAAAGGTGCTTCTCTATACCTTAAAGAATTTGTTAAACTACATAGTGTTTTCTTGTTCGGGCAATTAGAGACTAAATTAACTTCTTTTGATATAAAAGAAGTCAAATTTATGATTGGTGATGGTTGGGATTATGCTATGGTGCCTTCTGCTGGGTTATCAGGAGAGATTATAGTTTTATGGAATTCTCATTTGGCAGATTTTTCAATAGTTGGTTCTTCTTCCCAATGTATCATAGGAGATCTATTAATTATCAGTAAAGGTAAATGGAGGATTGCATCTGTATATTGAAATAAAGACATGTATAAAAGGAGAGAACTTTGGGAGATGTTGGAACTGCACTCTTCAGGAGAGTATCCTATGGTGGTAAGTGAATATTTCAATTGCCTCACTTCCAAGGAAGACAAGAGAGGAGTGAAAAGGTTTCAGTTTTCTCAAGGGCCTATAAAAATGAAGGCTTTTTTGCTAAAAGTGATTACCACGGTGGGATTTATTGGCCCCCAATTTACTTGGTGCAACAATATATTTAGAGGGGCTCGTATTCTGAAAAGATTGGATAGGTGATTCCTTAACTCTATGGCTTTAAATTCTTCTAATCATTTGGTTGTTAGGCACCTAGCTAGTATAGCTTCCGATCATTGTCCAGTTATTCTTAATTTCCTTGACTTTAATCCATCTTGTAAGAAGATCATTAAATTTGAGGATGTATGGGAATCTTATCCGGCTTCTTTATCTATGGTTAAGAAGGAGTGGAACAAATCTTATTTGGGAAATTATTCTCAAATATTGAATTCAAAGCTTAAAAGGGCTTTAAAATCTCTTTCTTCTGGAGTAAGGCTAAGTTAAAAAACTCGAACCTACTGAAAGATAACTTGATGGAAGATATATTGAAATTACAAACAAAGGGATAAGAAATTATATGTCTAACTGAAGAAGAATGTTGGATATTGAAAGTTAAGGTGAATGAACTCAATTCCACTATGGCTCAGTTGAATGCATGGTGGAAACAAAGAGTAAAGGTCAAATTGATGATTGATGGTGATAGAAATTCAAAATTTTTTCACTCATTTGCTAGTGCAAGGAGGAACTCGAACAACATTGTTAAGATAAAGGATGATAATGGGAATTTGTTGGAGGAGCTTAATCAAATAGAAGATTTCCTTCTTCAGTTATTCAGCCAAAAGTGGAGACAGAGGAATTGTACCTCAGATGGATGGACTTTGCTGAGGAATACTTTGAATGATGATGATAGAAAATTGCAGGTAAAGGAGTTCTCGATGGAGGAGTTTGAGATGGTTTTAAATCAAATGGGTGGTAACATTGCCCACAGTTTTGATGGCATCTCATATTATTTTATTAAAGCCTATTAGAATATCATCAAAGTAGATTTTTTATATGCTATTATTCAATTTCTTTGTCTTGGAGAGATAGATAAATCTTGGAAGGATACATTAATATTTCTCATTCCTAAAGTATCTAATCCTTTGCTTCCATCAAATTTTAGACCTATTAGCTTGTGTAATTCGATCTACAAGGTGGCGGTAAAAGTTATTTTGAACAGATTGATATCAGTTATTCCTAAGCTGATCTCAGTGGAGCAGGTGGCTTTTATCAAGGGCAGATCTCTCTTGGACCATGTGTTGGTTTCTCAGGAATTGTTCCATAAATTCAGGTATTCAAATTCATCCAAAGGGCTTGTTTCATTTAAAATTTATATGGAGCAAGCATATGATTCAATGAGTTGGGTCACTCTTAAAAAAGATTTGAACTATTTTGAATTCCTTGCTAAATTCTGAAAACTTATTTTAGAATGTGTTGAAGAACCGAGATTTTCTTTGATCATTAATGGTAATTTATCAGAATGGATAGAAGCCAAGAGTGGTTTTCGTCAAGGTTGCCCCTTTTCACCTCTTCTTTTCATTCTTTATTCCTAGCTTCTTTCTAATGCTTTTGCTCAAACTTCAATTGGGATCAGCATTTGTCCAAATGGTCCATGGATTGATATCCACTTATTATATGCAGATGATGTGATGATTTTCTCTGAAGCTAATAATAAGGTGGCAATTGAGATTAAGGGCATACTTTCCAAGTTTAGTAAATGGATTGGGCGATGTATTAATGATAACAAATCTGCCATTCTTTTTGGTAAGATTGTTAATAGAAGAATAAGGAATTCCTTTACCCGTACCATGGGGTTCAAAGGAGTAAAATAATTTTCTTATCTTTGTATAAAATGGCTTTAAGGAGATTGGTGGCTGCTGATTTTCAATTCATCATTGAAAAATCGTTAAGAATGCTCAACATATGGGGTAGCAAGTTCATATCTTTGGCTGGAAAATTAACCTTGATTAAGTCGATAATTCTGTCCTATCTGAATTTCTATAGCACATACTCTCTTGTTCCAATTTGTGTGCTTGAGGAAATTGACAAATTGTGTAGAAGCTTCCTATGGAGCAAGTCAAATGGAAAGATGGGAATTCATTATGTTAGTTGGTGTGATTTGTTCAAACCATTAAAGTGGGGAGGCCGTGGTTTGTATTCCTCTACATTTAAAGTTGTTTCTCTTAGAGCTAGATTGGCTAGGCAGTTTTTACAAAACAAAGACTCTCTCGTACAAAAAACTCTAGCTCCTAAGTATGGCATCAAGGTTGAAGATGAAGAAAATAAGAAAGGATTATCATCGGCTTGGAAATTAATTTTTGATGGTGAAAAAATTCTTATTCCTTTTATGAAATGGAACATTGCAAATGGATCATCTATTGATGTCTATAGAGAAAAATGGATTTTGGATAAATCTATCAACAAGTGGCCAAATTTTGTACTGCCTCAAGGTGATGAGGTTTTACTATTGGACGGGTTTATTGTAAATAAAAATTGGAATGTTGTTGAATTGCTGAAGGTGTTTGGTCATGAAATGGTGGAACTAATCCTATAAATCAATATCAAAACAACTCAACGGGATGATGAGCTAGAGCTGATTTTCCATAATTCGGGTAAGACTCTATTTGGACTGATTTTTGAATCTAAGCAACAACATCAAGAAGAACCCAGATTTTGGAAATGGATTAAAAGATCAAAACTGAATCCTCGGGTAGAAGTATTCTAGTGGAGGCTTTTTAAAAATGCTATTCAAACTTATCAATTCTTAGCACAAAGAAGATTGCAAAGCATTGAAACATGCCCAAGATGTTGGGATGGTATTGAAGATGTGGAATATGTCAAATGTAGCAAATTGAAAGAAGTGATCTCACTGTTAAACAATTGGGGATTTGGAATTCCCATGTTCATCAATTTCGAACAATGCTGCCCTTAGATGGAATCAATTGACCAACATAATTGTATGCTTCTCAACTTGTTTTGCAATGTTGTGTTTCTTTTATGGAAGGCTAGGAACAAATTCATACATGAAGGAGTTGAAGATAGTGCAAATTCAATTACTACAAATGCCATCAGCTTTTCTTCACTTTCAAAAATGACTTTTAACATAAGCTCGAAAAGATGGGATGTTAACCAGTCTTTTAAATTGTCTAATATTTGGCATCCCCCTCCACCCGATTGATTAAAAATTTATGTAAATACTTCACTTGGTTCTTCTTACAGAGCTGGTATTGGAGGAGTGATCCATGACTACAAAGGAAGGTTCTTAATGGCTTTTGGTAGATCTTGCATATATTGGGACATTTCTCAATTGGAGCTTCTAGCTATCAAATCATTGAAAGAAGTCATTAAAGATTGGATGTTCAAATACAAGGGACTAATCATTGAAGGTGAAAATTCTAATATAATGAGGATTCTCGAACACGCCTTGCTTGATGGCTTTAAGGAGATGGAAGACTTTGAGTTCTTTAAAGAATTCAATTATGTTATCTTTAAATGTGTAGATAGAGGTAGCAATAAGTTAGCAGACATGTGTGCTAACCTTGCTCTTGTTAGCAATTTCATTTGGGAAGATTTATGTTTGAATAAGATTCCTCCTTTTTCCTTTAGTTTGTTGAATGAGGAATCAACATTGTAGTTTGCTTATTCTAGTAATGCATTTATTGCTCTTAAAAAAAATATTTCAATTGCATATAACGATGTTAAAAAGGATAATGCAATGTTAGTTAGTCCATCATTTTCTACTAAATTAAGAGTTGATGAAAATGATTCGATTAAAATATAAACCAAGAATCAAAGTGATTATGTGGGCACATTACATGCAGATGATGACAACACCATGGATTATTCAATACTAAAGAATCCAATAAATACTAAAACCTCACTTTCTGATTTAATTAAAATTAGTAAATAGTTATGATCTTTTTATTTTCATTTACATTGGAGTTGAAGGAGAAAATTGGTGGGAAAAATTATGTCACCACACAGATTTGATTTTCTCCTATTTTGTAATCGAATACTGCATTGAGAATAAAGTACGGTCTCGAGAGGCCGACACAATATTCTACAATGGATTCAATATCAAAATAGGGTTTTGAAAATTGATATTTCTATAATCAAACATAATTCAAAGAATAACATATCATCTTAAAAGATGAATATGAAATTCTATAGAATATGTTTAAA
>NW_021318868.1:339749-355159 GCF_001605985.2 Dendrobium catenatum
CTACTGTTGTATGGGATAAAAATTTGTTATTACTAACCCTTAGGACATTTCGTACATGTAAAGGGGTTTAGGGATCTAAAATAAAACAAAAAAAGTAAACCTAATTAAATTGAAGTTACTACAGGGACCTAAAGGAATGGTTCATGCACACCACATCAAAGGGTCCCTAAAGGTTTTCTAAGTTTAGAAATACTCACAGTCACCGGGGGCTATGACCCGGTGGTTCCGCCCGTAGCACCTCTACCCGGTTGGATAGAGGCGACTGACGCCTTTAGCTCTTGTACTTTTGTTCCCTTGACCCGTATCATTCCTCGCAGTTTATGTCAATAAAGAAAAGAAAACAGAGAAAACAGGGAAAATAGGGATTAGAAAGTTCTTTTAATAAATAATAATGAAATAATTGAGATTTACTAAAAATAAAGACGTACCTTTCTTCGGGCTTGAACACTGGTTCGTTGACTTTGCTTTTGAACTCTTCGCTTTTAAAAGCATAGTTTATATCTTTCCAAAATTCACCTCAAGGCACATGAAAGAAAAAGAAAGAAAGAGAAAAGGGTCGAGAGAAAGAGAATTTTGCTTTTCAATGACATTTTCATCTTATAATAAATTTCCAATTAACTCATTCTTTAACACAAAGTATTCTATATCTCCCTTTCCAAACTTCATTCAAATTTCATTTTTATACACAAAATTCAAAAAGCATCTCCACTTTTATACAAGTTCAAATATATCACCACCTTTACACATTTCATCTTCTAACACAAACATACACCTTTATTTTCTAAAACTTCTTAAAAGATATACAATTTTTATATTTTTTAAACACACACTCTTCAAAATACTTATTTTCAAAACCACACATTTCACTTTTCATATTTTTCATTCTTCACCACATACACTTTCCACATGAAACACCTTTTGATATGCATGCTTAGTTTCTATCTTTCACATTATTTCATTTACTCGTTTCTTTTCGACAAATATGCTAATTGACATTAAAAGAAAAAGAAATTAGAAAACTTCATTTTCTCTAAAACTCACAAAGCTTCCCAAAAATCACATATTTCAAGACATGCATTTTTCAAAACATATATTTCATATTCACTTTCAAAATTCCCAATCAAAGCAAAACACTCTTCTTCAATCTTTTTCTTTTCCGAAACATAAAAAAAAAAAACACATGCATATATAAAGTGAAGCGCATCATCAAAAAAAAAGGGACAAAATTTCCAAAAATTTTCATAACAATAAATACAAAATACAAATAATTCAATCCCATATAAATCTCAATTAATGTTTATAAACCTATATTTGTTATATTTCTCCTCTACTAAAATTTTATGTAATGCAAAATAATTCCTTCACAATGGACCAGTATAGATCGAAGAAAAAGCTCACCAAATAATCCAATTCAGAATGTCATATGTATATATGAAATAAATAGATATAGTTTTTTTTTTTTTTTTACATGCGAGATGATATTCATAATTAACAGACGAAAGAGAATACAAATTTTCATCATTACTATCTTGATCAGGCACAATTAAATATTATCAATCTGATTTATTCCAATGGAAGCAGAAATATAAAATCTAGTTAACGATATTTTGCTAGAAATGGATTTTATAACCATTCATGATTTCAACTATTGGCTAATCACAATATTTAGCATAAGAGCCAAGAACTGCAGCCAAAATAGAGAAGGAGAAGATAATAAAAAAAAAATACCTTGCAAATTGAAGGAGGGTCAACGGCTAAGGTTGCTGTCCACGCAAGTAGGGGATTTGGGTGTCGAGAGTTAGGAGGCGGAGAATAGGTCTTTCGGCTCAGGCTGGCGAACGACAGAGAGGGGGGCGGAGATCCACTTCTCGAACTGCACTGGGCTGACTACGTTTATTTGCGAATTGCAGAGGGAACTTGCGAACTGGAGAGGAAAACTTCATGAACTGCAGTAGTAGAAGGGAGTTCGGTCTGTTTATGCGAGTGATGAGGGATGTGTTCTGTAGGGGAAAAGGGGTCGTTTCTTCTGGGTTGTGCGAATTGCTGGGATGGATGTGAATGGGAGTGCTTGAGGGTTGATAGGGAGTTAAGAGAAGGGGAGGCAGTTCGCAAACTGCAAGGAGTTGGGGTGGTTATGCGAATCCAAATGGAGAGAGGGTGAAGGGCTGAAGGGGTTTCATGCATCAAGTGAGGGAGAGGCGGGCTGGAGGGCATTTCTGTGTATGGGAGAGTTTTGCGAACTGCTGAGTGTAGAGAGAGCGTGAGTTGAGGGCTTTAACCGGTTTAAGCAAATCCAAAATTACCTTTTAATTCAAATCAAATAGTTAAGATTAATTCATGCTTTAAAAAGGGATTTAAATGGCTGATTTCATTAAAACAAAATTGAATTGATTAGATTTTATTAGAAGTGGATTTGAGTTTAATTAGTTGAATCGACTCGAGTTAAATGATATGAATTTGATTTAGATTACGCTTAATCGAATTAAATTGAGCCGATGAAATCGATTTAAATCAAATTGAGTTGAAATTGAGTGATTTTAATTAGATTAATGTTATTTTGATTAAATTAGATTTAATTAATGTTAAATATTAATGAATTTATTTTTTATTAACTTTAAATGAGTTGATTCGATTTGATCGAAAAATTAAATCCGACTTTATTAGAAAGAAATTTGGGTTTTATTGATGAGTTGATTTAAGGGTTTAATTAGAGTCATCTATACTACATCGAACTCGAATTGAGTCGATCGACATTGACAAATCATAAATCAAGCTTGGTTTGAATTCATTTTGGAGTCGAATTAAAACTAGATTGAATGGATTTCGGTTCGAGTTGAGTGATAGGTTTGAGTCCGTGCTATGTCAGTGGGCGTCCACCCAAGGGAAATCCTACGGGTGCGACACCTACACTAGGCTAGGAAGACCTAGATGCTAGAATCGAATCCGGGGAAATTGACCTCGAATAATGAGGTCAACAAAAATTTCTAATATGTGTAGAAAATGGATAACTTTTGTCCTAAATTTTTTTTTTGTTTAGCTAAAATACATTTGATTCAATAAATGTTGATATAACAACTCCATGCTTGTGTTTTTCATAAACACATCTGAAAACTTTTTAGGAGTAAAGATGATTTAAATTAGAAGTTACAACTATATGAAATGAAGAAGAACTTCTAATTTATCTTCTTAAAAGCTTGAAAGTATTTTGGTCAAGCTATCACCTATATTAGAGGGTTCCTTGAACCATCCTTCAAAACATATTTGATCATGCTAAATAGGAAGAATCACATGATAATTTTTATCCAATTCTTTATAATTTAATAGATTTTACTTCTCCTTAGGTGTTTACATTCAAACTTCAAAAATACATGTCATCCTATGTTAAGTGAGAATGGAATTTTTCTAAAGACATATTGTGAGTGCACTTTGCTTGTGATAGTGGCACAAGAAACAAACATTTAGATTTATATAGTGATATTTATGGTTATTGGCGACTAAGAATTTGTCCATAACATCTCCTATTGGTAGCCCATGATTTTTTGCCTCTGCCAGGGTTTCTTGGGAAACCTAGGTTTCTTTAGCCTCCTTCCTCCTATTAGGAGGTTGTTCTTTAGCACTTTCTTCTTAAATTTCTCTTCACTTTATGAATTTGTTTGTGAATTTTCCTCCACTCAACCCATCTTCTCATTTTGATTCAACAACCGAAAGGGTTTCCTTTGATATGAATGATTGAAAGGAGCTTTGACTTCTCATCATTCCTCACCCTATGATTTTTCATATTCCTTTTTTCCGCCTAAAGATAATGTTGCTTTTTTTTCTGATGAAGATGTTTATGAAGAATCAAAAGCTTGGGGTTTGACATTAGTTAGTTATTCCTTAGGTAAGTGGCCTTTTTAGAGGCTTTGTGATATGTTATGTAAAAAAGTATGGAAGTACAAAGGTGCGTTGTCTTTGATTTCCTTAAATGAGGGTTTCTTCTTACTTAAGTGTCTTGTTATAAAGACTTTTATTTAATCTAAAGTGTTTGATTTAATTCTTCTTTGCATTAAAATCTTGGATTTACCGCTAATTTTTTGGACGATAGAGTGGATTTATAAGGAGGCTAGCTTATTAGGTGTTCATTTTCCTATATATGCTCTTATAGCTAAACAAATAGGCTTTTATTTACGCTTGTTTGTGTTTTAGTTAATAATGATTCTCTACTTCCTGAGGAAATGAATGCTTCTTTAGTTGGAATGATTATTTCTTTGAAAGTTAAATATGATGGGAAACCAACTCTGTGTTCATGTTGTAGTTCTATTATTCATCCTCCTTTATTGTTTATACTACCTTGAATGAACCTGATAGGAGATGAAGTCATAGTAGGAAGGCTTGAGTAGCCTCTTCCCATCCTTCTTATGTTTCTATTCCAAAAAACATTATTTAGATTTCTTCTACTTCTTCTTCTGAACAATTGAAAGGTTTTGAAGTTCATGATGTTTTTTCTTTGGTTAAGCCTGTGGAGGTCGCCACCTTGGTTGTGAAAATGCATATACCTATTTTGAATTCATCATCTAAAGACCCTTCTCCTACTGATGTTACTACTAATTCCATTATTTTAAATCATCTCTTGGTACTAATGTTCATAATAAGTTTAAGATCTTGCAATCTGAGGATCATTCCTCTCTCGAGGAGCAATGAGGTGAAACTCAGAATTCTAATCCTGAAGGTTAGTCCTCAATAATTATTAAAATGTATAATAAAGGAGTAAATTAGATTCCTTCTATTTTGGAAAAGTTTACCATATCTAAGAATATCAGGAAGGCAGCATATTCCTCTATTAAGTTTTAATATTTTTGCATGGCATTGCTTCTTAAAATATTAGAGGTTTTCATAGTTTGGTTAAAGTTATTTCTTATAAAAATATTGTCAATTATTTTAATGTTAATTTTCTCTGTATTCATGATGATAAGAATAATTCTATTTTAGTGGATGATCCTAGGTTTTATGTTAAGCATAGGGTTTTTTCAAATTAAGGATAACTGCAATAATTTTATTTACATTAATCGTGGGAGGATTTGATTGAAATGGAATACTGGTAGTATTTATTTTGAAAGTTTAATGGAGGATGTTAAACCTCTTTGAAGTGTACCTGGGCACGCCATGGAGAGGGCAGGTGGTAAATTAGGTTTTTAAATATTTTACCCTTTTTAAAACATTACTTTTATAAACTATGTCACATACAATAATTCAATAGAAGCAACCAACAATGAAAATATTGAGTTCAAAATTCTTGCTAGAAAAAAATTAAATTAGAAACATTACAACAAAATTTTTACCATATATTTTTAGAAAATAAATGCATGAAATAAAAATGTAGAGAATATAAAAGAATATAATGAAAAAAAAACATTAGAATTTTATATTGGCTCAGTCAACCTTGACTTATGTACACTCTCTGAAGTCCTCCTCTCTGAGTATTGTATTAAAATGTTAGTGTCTCCTCTGTAGCCTCCAAAGCTAGGCGAAGTAGCTCTTAAAATATTTTTGAAAGTCAGTCATCCAATACGATATGAATATCGTATAGTTCAATTAGTTTAAAAATTATGGTTTTGTTTAGTATTATCTTTATGTTTACCAAATTTTGTCTCTATCAATTATATGGTATGATAAAGATCATGGAGTTCAATATATTATCATTAATTAAACAATAATTTTATTAACTAATTATAGGGGTTAATTTAAGTAAGATTTTAAATTTTTATATAGTACGAATAATTATACCATGCAATTATTTCAAATTCCAATTTTGAATTATCTTACTTAATTTATCTGGTGGCTAGAGTTTTTAGATCATAATAAATCGTATAGGACGGTCCAGATTGTATAATATGATTAGTTCATACAAACTAACTATTCAACTAGTTGTTAAGCCCATTCTCTATATAACTGACCGTCTAGTATGATTATAAGTCATATAATATGATTAGTATAAAAAAATTTAGCTTTAAATTTTTCTCACACCCCTATGTGTATATGCTTGATCACTTAATTTCATACAATATTATGTAGCTAGACTCAAGAGATAGAAATTAAAGAAAAATAAAAGTATAAACTCTTTTATTTGACATCCTATTCTACCCATTCTTGAGCTTCCAGTAGCCATGAGCTATATACATTTTACATGTAATGTTAGTGCTCACAGATAAAAATAATATCCAGATTATTCACTAAAAAATAATAGTTCAATCAATAGTATTTATCATCATCAAAATCACAAACTAGAGATCCTCGATTATAATAATTTTCCTCTTCTGATGAAGGTAAATAATGTTGGTTAATAGGTAAAATAAAATTCTCTTCTTTTAAGCTCCCCCTCAATACATGATAGATTTAAAAATTAGGGGTTGCGTTCTATTTTAATATATTAAAATAAATAATTAATTAAATATAAAAAATAGTAGAAAAAAAAACATGAACAGAATTCTATTAGAATAAAACATAAAACCAAATATATATTTTCTCCCCCTTTTGACATCATCAAAAAGAGGACAAATATAAAAAGTTAATATTACAATATATAAAAATAATAAAACACAACAAACAAGCCCTAAAAATAAGATGTATTCAGATAATGTGTTGGTGTAGGTGGTTGTTGAAAGTATTTATGGATGGAGGTGAATTGATCTTTAATTTGGGAAACGTTTTCTCCAAACTATCTAATTTCTTCCTCATGCTATTATTTTTGTTGTTGAATGTCATAGTCAAGCTGGGTTTTCAATCATTCGAACCTTTGAATTATTTCATCATGAGAGTATGCGGGGTAGGTAGGTGTAGTTGGAGGAATTGGTGGTGGTACAAGTTTACCTACAAGAGCAGCTTCCCTTTCTTTATCAAAATCTAGCACGTCGTGCTCTTTCCCTCAATGGAAAATAATATGCAAGGAATCATCCGTATTAAAAAAGAGAAGATTATTAGGAGAAGCAGGGTAGTTGATTTAGTATTTCTTGTCTAATACATAGCCTACGACATATCCTAATGAGACATTTTACTTTTTTTCCTGTACTGGGATGTCAAATTGGAGTCATATTTTGGATATAGTCAATAATAATTTGAGCCTCATCAAATTTAGTTTTTAACATTATGAAATAAGTGATAAAGAAAAGAAGTACATTGATGTTGACAAGATCACCAGCTTTGTATATAATTTAATTTTGAAGAACATGCCGGATAACTCAAGTATTTTGATTTAGAGAGTTGACTAAGGGTTAATGTTGATTTTGTGGCACATTCTGAATGGTTTGGTTTACAGCACTTCAGTCAAAACTAGTTCTAGAGGCTATGGATTGTGGACAAAATCCTTTAGTTGAAAGCTTATATACTCCCCTAAATCTTCGTTATTGATTTCTACGGGTTATCGACATACATAGGAGGTCATGGTGAATGTTTCAACATTAATCCCAAGGTTGGCTAGGAATCCATAGAGTAGTTCTGAATTAAAAGGAAATGCTATGGTGAGTAGGAATTAAAGAGTTATATAGGAAAAGAGGAGCATCACCTCGAAGTTTAGAGTAGGTCCATTTAGCATTCTGGAGGGGGTAATTCGAGCCTCCTTGAATTTATAGTATGCATGTTTATCTCTAGCAAAAAGAAATTGATTGTCAAAGTGACAAGTGGAAGAGGAGCTCCCTTGGGTCATTCGACCTCATTTACTTCCACCAGCCATTGGAGAATCCTACAGTATGAATGTAGGAATGTAGAGAAAGATGAATTTGAATGAATTGAAAGTTAGAAACCTCGTAATTTATAAAATTTGAGCATATCATAGAGTATGATCATGAGAGTTAAATCGTTTGGACTACTTGTTAAAAAAAGGTGGTCAAATCATTAAGTACGATCGATATCGTACTGGATGAACTTAAAAAATTGCATTCATCCTGAGGAGTCATCTAAATGACTTTTCACTAATTGTATCATATAGTATGAGGAAGTTTTCAAATAGTATGAAGTGCAATTATTATTTTATCAACCAAATTTAATTCAACAAAATAGAATCTAAATTTGGATCGTACAGTAACAATAGTAATTCATATAATACAAAGTGAAATTATGATTGCATCAATTGAATTAAATTTGTCCCAATATATTCCAACACATGTATCATAAAATACGAATAGTAGTTCGTAAGTACGATCACCAATAATTAAACTCATACAGGCCATTGATTTAACTAATGGTTGTGATTTGTGCATACATGGTAATATCATACAACACAAATGTGGCTCGTACAACATGATAAATTCAAATTTTAATCTAGTGAAGAGTGCGTGTGTGTGTGTGATGATCTGAAAATACCTTTTCGATAAAAAAAATGTAAAAAAGATAACATATGAATCAATGTACCAAAAAAAAACATACAATGCAACACATATGAATTGTTGATATCAAATGATAACAAATTATTAATTATCCTAAGTTAAGTATGAATGTCCTTAATAGCTAGTCTAGTCCTCAAGGTGCTAAAGGTGTCATAGGCTAGTGGTTCAGTGAAGATGTCTACAAATTTGTCTCCATTTGCTATTTGATGTAATTCTATATCTCCCTTGGCTATATGTACTCTTATGAAGTGATACTAAATGTCTATACGCTTTGTACGGGAGTGTTAACTTAGATTTTTGGATATGCAAATGGCACTAGTACTATCACACATGATAGGAATGGAGCCTACACATAGTCCAATATCTAATATTTATTGCTTTAGCCATAAGACTTGAGTAACACAGCTTACTACAATAATGTATTCTGTCACAGCAGTGGAAAGGTTTACCAAGTTTTGCTTTTTATTGGAATAGAAAATAAATGATTGGCCAATAAGCTGACAGTTTCTTGGTGTACTCTACTTATCTACCCTATATCCTAAATAATAAGAATATAAATATCCTATGATTTCAAATGATAAACTATGCCTAGGGTACTAGATACCTAGGTTTTGGGTGTATAATAGGTATCTAAGGATTCTCTTAACAGCAATCATGCGAGATTCTTTTTGATTAGCCTAAAATATAGCACAAAGATACATACTAAATATTATATCTAATCTATTGGTAGATAAACAGAGAATTGATCCAATTATCCCTCTATAGTTTTTCTAATCTACTGACTTTCCATTTGGGTCCTTATCTAACTATATGGTAGAGTTCATGGGAGTGTTTATTTCCTTAGTATTAACCATTTCATATTTCTTAAAAATGTCCTTGATGGAATTATATTTGCTAAGGTTTTATTATTCATCTGCTTTACACTAAATCTATGAAAATAGTTTAGGTCTCCCATCATACTCATCTCAAACTTTCTACTCATTATTTTTGAAAATTCATCGCAAGGGTTTTTTATTTAAGGATCAAAACAATATTTTATCAACATAAATTTAGATAATAAGTAATTCTTCTCCAAACATTTTGAGGAATAGGGTGGTGTCTATGCTACCATAAATAAGGACTCTATCTAGTAAGAATATGTTTAGCCTTTCATATAATGCTCTAGGTGCTTATTTTAGATAATATAATACCTTCTTTAACTTGAACACATGATTTGAAAATTGTTAATTTTTAAAGCCGGAGGTTTGCTCAACATAACTTCTTCTTTAATCATCCCATTTAGGAAGGCACTCAAGCAGGAAAAAGCTAGTAGCACCCTAATATATTCGAGTCTAGCTATAGGGGCAAAGGTTTCCACAAAATTAATTCTTTTAATTTGATTGTACCACTTAGAAAATTTTAGGAACTTATTTATTATCACTATTCTAGAGTCATTCATCTTATTTTTGAACACCCAATTTATTCTAACCACACTCTGGTCCTTTGGTCTTTCGACTAATTCCCATACATCATTTCTAACAAATTGATTTAACTCTTCTTACATTGCTAGGATCCAAAATTCATCGCCAAGAGCCTAATATATGTTGGTGGGTTCATACAAATAAAAGTAAAATGACTTACTTCCTTCCTAAGTCTATGCCTAGTTGTAACGCCTTAATATGGGTCTCCTAAGATAGGTTCTTTAGGATGACTAGAAGAATATCTCCATTCTCTAGGTAATGGCTCCTGAGGTTCTACTCTATCTCCAATAGCAATAGTTTCTACCACCTGAATGACCTCAACTTCTTCTTCTTCAGGTTTAGATTTAGAGGTCCAATTTGATTCATCAAATAGCACTTGGGTAGAACTTTCTACTACCAAGGTCCTCTTATTGAATATTCTATAAGGTTTTTCCTACATATGAATATCCTAAGAATACTCCTTTATTAGATTTTGGTTCAAATTTTTCTAAGATTGATTTTCATTGATTAGGATAAAATATTTACACCTAAAAACATGTAAGTGAGAAATGTTGGGTGTCCCACCCTTAAGGAGTTCATAGGGTATCTTATTCATCTTGGTTCTAACACTAACCTTATTTAAATATAGCAATTAATATTTATTGCTTCTAGACAAAAATATATAGGGAGTGGATATTCACCTACTATGGCCCATGCAGCTTCTATCAAGGTTATGTTTTTTCATTTAACTATTTCATTCTACTAAGGGGTCCTTAGGATAGAGAAGTTATGTTCTATACATATCTCTTGACATAAAGATTCAAACTTACCATTTTCAAATTCTTCATCATGATCACTATGAATGATTGAAATTTTACTTCCTAATTTCCTTTGAATCCAGGTGGAGAACGTTCTAAATTCCTTAAATGATTCAGTCTTATGTGCTAGGAATCTAGCCCAAGTAAATATAAACAAATCATCTACTATTACAAATCCATATATCTTTCCTCCTAGACTTGCTAAACTAACAGGTATAAATAGGTCCATATGAAAGATTTCTAGTGGCCTAGAGATTTTGATGTCCTTAATTGAATGAAATGAAGACTTAACTTACTTTCCTAATTGGCAGGCATCACATAGGTGGTCCTTAATGAAGTCTAAGTTAGGGATGCTTGTAACTAGATCTTTTTGGATAATCCTCCTAAGAGTTTTCATGCTCCCATGATATAGTCTCCTATGCCATAGCCAAGAATCATCAATAATTATTTTCAAACATATGAAATTAGAATATTCAATACCAATCAAGTCTAGCGTGTAAACATTATTTATTCATTATTCTTTTAACACAAGTTTTTCATCTAAACTAATTATTCATTTTTTAGAAATAAATTTGATATTAAAACTTTTATCACATAGTTGACTAATGCTTAGTAAATTATGCTTTAAACCATCAACTAATAGAATATTCTCAATAATAAAGCTTTTAGCATTGCTGATTATACATAAGCCCACCACATTCCAAGTGGTATTGTCTCCTAGTGTCATCTTGCCTCTTAACTTGACCTCAAGTGTGATGAACTGCTTCATATCACCAGGCATGTACCTCTAGAATCGATGATCTAGGTTCCATATGCTCTCACTAGGATTTTATGAGAGCACCCATATAAATGTGACTTAAACATTAGATTAGGGAACCCAAGTGAGTTTGGGTTCCACCTTATGCATTAGATGAATGAGATGAATTCATGTCATGTTGGGATGAATCCAATTTTGGCCTCCACACTAGATGTGTACTTTGGTGGATTATGAAGTATGGGATATGTGACCTAACATGCTACAATAGTAACACCTAACATAAGGAAATAGGTTTACTAACTTATGTGGGTCATGGTTCCTCTTTCTAGGTTTATGTGATGCATGATGTGTTGAAGGGTTATGAAGATGTGCCAAGGAAGGTGAAGGTTTATTATCTTGAAGTACTTTTATTTTTTCTTGCAGAAACTTGTTTGCACTTTCTAGAATAGATACTTCAATTTTTAATGCATGGTTACATTCATTTATTCCTAATGCACATGCTTCTAATTGTTTAAATGAATTCTCGAGTTCAACCTTCAATGTTTTCAATGAATTATGTGCATTAGTTAAGTCGATATTCTTCTTATTTAAGGCATCATAATCATTAAGCAAGGTCATCTGATCACTGTCTAAATTAGAATGCTCAGTAATTAAACTAGCATTCTCTTTTTCCAAAGTAGAAAATTTAGAATTGAGACTAGCAAGCATCCTTTTTAGCTTCATATACAAATCATGATTTTTTTCTAAAATTACGAGTAATTCAATATAGTAAAGTTGACATACCTCATCTTGATCTGATTGATCAAGATTATTGTTAGACATAAGACACATGTTTGTTACATCCTTATCTACATTTGGTTCAGATGATTCTAAAGTGGAGTCAACCTAAAATGCTTTCTATGTCTTTTAATTGGCCCTCTTAACTTTAGCTTCTCTTCACCATTTTCCTTGATCATGTTAGTCTTCAGGTCGGGGCAGCTAGTTTGAAGGTGTCCTAGTTTCCTATATTCAAAGAAAATTGTGTCAGAAGAGACTTTAACATTTTTATTTCTTTTACCTTTGCTCCAATACTGCTGAAGATGCCTTTATTTTCTTTTTAAAAAGCTCTTGAACTATCATGTTATTAAGGAATTATCGTTATGCTCCTCTACTGCAGAACTATCACTATCAAAATCATTTGCTTTTAATGTTATAGTTCTCTCCTTCTACTTATCTCCTGTATCACTTTTCCTTTAACTCACTCCTTACTTGTTGGAAATGAGTGGCCCAAGAAAATTGTCAATGGAGTTAACATTCAAGACTTTATATTCAGTAATTGCATTTATCTTAACATCATAAGAACTTGGTAGACAACGTAGAATCTTATACACTTTTTTTAAAATTTATAAGTTCTCTACCCAATGCATGTAGGGATTTCACTATTTGCTTAAACCTAGTATACATTTTAGAAACTGATTCACTAGGTTGATACAAAATAGTTCATAGTCATGAAGTAGGATTTTTAACCTAGACTATTTTGCTTCGGTATTTACTTTATAAGTTATGCATAGTTTATCCCAAATATCTTTTCTAGTAGTACAAGTTGATAAACGCATATAATCTTCATATTTTAATGCATAGAAAAAATAGTTTAAACATTTTAAATTTGCTTGGGCTAAATCTCTATCCTCATTGCTCTATTCAGTAAATGGTAGTATATTTTTAATGCCAATCATAAAATGAGAAGGTACGAAATATCCTTCTTGGTCTAACATCCATAAGAGATAATCTATAGACTGTAAGAAATTAAACATATGATTTTTCCAAAAATCAAAAGGTATATTATAAAATAAAGGTAAACAAGTGTTAAAGTAACTTTTCACAGTATTATGATTACCAAAATTACACATTGATCATTTTTCAAAAGTTTTCTAAAACCTTTTTTTTAGACCTAAAAGAGTTGGTTAGAAAATATTAGGAATGACCTAAACAAGAATTTGACTTTTAATAGGACACGATGGAAAAAAAGGATTCATGCAGCCCACCCCACGTAGTGGGATAAAGGCTTGATGTTGTTGTTGTTGTACCCTCTGATACCCCTTGAAAATTTGAGGAGCTTAACCTCAATGAACTATACCTAGTCACACTAAACAGGGGGGGGGGGAGTGAATTGGTTATTTAAAAAAAAATTATTACAAGAAAAATCTTTATGAAATATTTTTCTTAAAATCTTAAAATAAATAATTTATTCACCTAATGCAAAAGCTAATAAACTTGACAAAAATTACAATAATGATGATGATAATATTATAATTAACATAATAAAACATTAATCTTAGATTTTTATTAAGCCGTTATCATAGAAATTAAATATATATAAAAAAAAGAACAAACACATGAGAATTTTATATTGGTTTTGTCAACCTTTACATACGTCCACTCCGCAAAGTACTCTACTTTGGATATTGCATTAACATAAAGTTACTCTCCTTTTCCTCCCATAGCAAGTTAGAGAAGCCCTTACAGACCCGTTTTCACCAAACCTGATGCAGCATAGTGCCGGAAGCTATGTCACCTTCCATGGTGACAGCAGTGGACCTTAAACCATTTTCTCCCTCTTGGAGAAGGGAAAGAACCCAAAGTCTTTTCTCCCTCATAGAGAAGGTAGTGTACCTCTAATCTTTTTCTACCTCCTAGAGATGTCATAGTACCTTGAGGACTTAACTTCAAAGCCTCTCTCCAAAGAGAGGCTTTAAGGACTCACCAAGGCCACAGGAGGACCAAGGATGTAGTGTGATCCCCTCACACTTCTTCTCTCTCACGCTCAACTCACCTTCCACTTCCTATCAAACCATGATTATCTCTTAAAAGCTCCTCTCTTATAGTTCCCTCAACAGTACATAATCCTCTCTTATTTTTAGGAGATTCTAAAAACATTGCTTAAATATTAGGCTTCTAGAAACCCTAAAAATTCAAGTTGGCCTTCATTGTTAGTAATTACAATTGGAATTAGTACAGTACTTTAAACTTAATAAGTAGACCCATCCATTATGATGTAAATAGTCATTTAGATGAATTATTCAACTTTTCAAATACATCGTATATTATGATCCAAAGATCTATCAATATGATATGTTTACTTTTTTCTATTTGTATAGGATGATTCATGAGATTGGAAATTATCTTTGTCATTCATCCTGCACAACTCTTATTGTATAGTGTGGTTAGTTGATTTCAAGTTAGTCGTCCAGTATAATTAGTTTAAAAATCATGATTTTGTTTGGTATAATCTTTGGGACGACCAAATTTTGTCTCTACCAATCATACCATATAAAAAAGATTGTACAATATGATCTATTATCTATAAGTAAACCATGATTTGATTGACTAATTATAGGGGTTAATTTAAGTAAGATTTCAATTTTTTTAACTTTACAAATTAAAACATACAGTATGATTAGTTAAAAGATTTAATTTTTTATTATCTTTATTAATTTATATGATGGCTGGAGTTTTTATATTATAACAAATCATACAATATAATCCAAATCATTCAGTACATTTAGTTCACAAAAACTAATTATTCAACTAGCAGTTAAGCTCATTCTCTCTATAACTCATTATATAATAGAATTGTAAGTCTTAAGGTATGATTATGTTGGTGGAATTTGAAAACAGGTTTTGAAAAATATTAGTTTTCTTTGGGAATTTTAAAATTGAGATTGAATTCTAATTCTAAAAGTCGAATCAACTCGTTCAAAAAAGTATATCACCCCGAAGGACGAAAATAAAATTCCATAACGGTGTTTAGACTTAGAATTATGTAATTCATCTTGGATATTATGGCTAGATTCTAAAGAGAACTTCACAAGGTCCCGAGGGGACACGGTAAAGTTCAACTAAATATCCAGTTGTGATATTCAAAGAGTATGATTGTCGAACTCATATCCAAAGCCGTATCAAAGAAGGATGTATCTCCCCAAAGGGAGATAACCCGAAAAAAGTTAATAACGATTGTCGTTATCAATTAGAAGAATTATCATTTGAGAGTGTTATTCCT
>NW_021318868.1:355259-366624 GCF_001605985.2 Dendrobium catenatum
ATAATTTAATGTAAAATTCCTAATTCATAATTACTTAAAGGTTAACTTTAAAGTCCCTTTTAAGCTTAACAAACCCAGACTTTTAGACAAATTTTGATTAATCAACCCAATTAGGATTTACCCCAACCACATGACCTTTTACATACCGTTAGATGATTTGCTAGGACCAACCAACTCTAGTCTAGGTTAGGCTGGTGTTTACTTAACTGCTGTGTGCCGCAGTTTTTCGTAGTTTTCACTACATGTTGTGATGAAATTGCTTGCTTGTTGGGTCTTGTTTTACTTTTGCACATCTTGTGGAAATGATAATGTGTTTTTGGCGACTAGACTACCCTAGGTTAGGTACCGATTTGGGAATGTTCACATAGTTTCCCCTACAGGTGCCCACGCTCATACCAAGCAGGTAGAAAAGGGGGCTAAATCATAGAAAATTAAATCAAATTTTTAATAAATGCTTTGCAACAGGTGGCTTTTCACTTTGCTAATTAAAAAGCCCAAATAAAAAGAAGCGTGACAATGGTGTTTTACTTTATTTCCTACCATTATATAACTGCTTGGGGAACAAGTCTTCCTTTTTTGATTAATTAACTGCTTTTTACGGAAAACTTTGCCAGGAGAGTCTAATTTTATTTTCCCCAAGATAAATTATTAATTTTTGTATTAAATTATATCAAAGTGTTGTGAAAAGTTATATTTTGATTTGGAGTACATAGGTCTCATAAGCCGTGGATTCCCAAAGAGGAAAGGATGCCCTTTTGGGAAAGTTATCCCCTTTTTTCCCCCAATTTGGAAATTCAAAATTTGGATCACACTTTTTTTCTTATAACCAAAAAGAGGAAAAGAGGTGGCCTTCCCTTAAAGGCGGAAAGTGCCCTCCTTTATCATTTTTTGGTAGTTTAACAAGGAAGAGATCCAGGGAGTTGAAGAAAAGGATCCAAAGAAGAAAAGATTGAAGTATTTGAAGATTAGAGAGTATCCCATTCAAAACCTATTGCGTCCATTACTAAGTTAGAGGTTTAGAATCCGGGTTGTTGTCAGTGGTTCCCGACCACTTTACTTTCTACAAAATTCTGGTTTGTAATAAGCAAGGCAACTTTACCTATGGACATTTATTAATTACTTAATTTATATTTGATGCGATGAATTGATTGCCTTTAGGACTATATGCTTTTCTTAGTTTTTTGCGATTGTGTGCCGCTTTTTTTTCCGCCTGGATACGTGAGACTCGTGAGGGTGTGAAAGCTTTCTACAAAAAATATTAAATGTCTAAAATTTTAGTGAGTCTAAAAAACATAGAAAGATAATGAATCTAGGGAATTAGCCGGCGATCGACCCCGGGGTCGCATGCATATTTCTGCATTACTCTTTCCTTGCTTTAGACCCTTCCCTGCCTATGGGAAGAGTCCGGATAGTCTGACCTATGAGGACGAGGTGCCGGATCTGGGGAATTTCAGTCTTCTAAAAAATTATTTTATAAGCCTGTTTTTAAAATTTTAAGCATATTTGATTTGGAAGTTGTGGACCAGCATGCATTGCATTAGATACAAATTAAAAGAGTCAAAATTTTAATTGCATCAGTTTTAGCATTTTAGCACCCAACTTAAGTCGAAGGGGCCAATTAGGAAAATTTCTAGATGTCGGCCCAGGTTCTCCAAAACTTTAAGTACAACGTCCCTACCACTCTTTCATAAAAGACTGGACTCATCTCTTTTAAATCGATTAGGTGGTTAGCTGGCTCCCCAATCTAGGCCGGGTTAAGTCCAGGCATTGTACTGCATTAGTTAGGTTCGGACGACTGTGGTCCAGTGTCCAAAATAGATTTAGGATCCGGGGCAGATCTTTGATTATAAGACCCCAAATTTTGGGAATATAGTCCCAAATTTCTAATAAAATGCTCAACTTAAATTAAAGTTTCCTTTCAATCCTAAAATATAAAGCCCAACACGTAGATTAAGTTGGGACACTTCCGGATGGTTCTGGAATCTCAAGGTGTCCCCTATCCCTCTTCCCTTGATTATGTTAATAAATGTTCAATCTTGATCCATTCCCTTTTGATTTTCAAAAATCATATTCATTTTTTTGATATCACTCCTAGAAAATCTAACAAAATTTCATTCTTATTTTATTCGAGAGTTTTCGTAGGGGACTCTGACTCCCTACAATGTAATTAACTACGAGGGCTTGCGCTCGTAGGAGATTTGGAACCACACACACCTGATTTCAAAATTAATCTTTTTTTAAAAAAAATCTTTTTAGATTTCTCAATGATCTTCCTTTCAATCACTGAGTTTTTCTTGAGATTGAAAGGAAGATCATGTGGTTTTTCTTGAGATTGAAAGGAAGATCATGTGGTTTTTCTTGAGTGATAAAAAATGGAATAATTTGTTTAAGTTTGTGAGGCAGTTGCATTAGAACTTATCTTGAAAGCTATTCATATGTTGTATGTTCTAAATGAAAGTTTGCATAGACAAAATTTGGGTTTTATGTTGGGTTGATTGGAATAGATTGCTTAAACTTTGGAGAATAACATGCTTACATATGCTTTCCTTTCTCATAGAATTTTTTTTTTTTGGACAAATGATTTGTTAGAAAGTAGGTGCATATGAGTTTGCATCGAATCATAATTGGTGGATGTTGGCATGTATAGTTGTGCTTTCATTTTTGTATATAAAAGTTTTACTTTTATGATTGAAAAAGAAAGAAAAAAAATGGAAGAGTTATATGCTTGCTTAAATTTCTTCCCTTGCAAGCAAAGTTCCCTTATTGATTAGAGAGGTTATAAATTTTTTTGGGGAAAAGGTTTGATTATCTCAAGTGGGTGGGGATGTTTTCCTTCTTTCCGACAATATGGTTGTTGGTTTTGGTAAGCATTATAGATTTGATATAGTGAAATTGGGTGTTGTTAGAATGCTTCATGAATTTTTTTTTGGAAAGAAGTTATTTGTAATTCTTTTTTATTCACCCAATTTTGCATAGTCATTTGCTTTAAAGTCATGTGTTATATGGGCATTTGCACATAAAGGGAATGAAATTTGGATGAATTTTGAGTAGTCCTTTTTGTTCCTTCTTATATTACTCTTTGGCATCTCTTTTGCATGATGTGATTCTTGGTTTACACGATATTGGAGAACTCTTTTCATTGAAATCATGATACTTTCAAGAAAATATTAGTATTCCTTCTTTTAACATTGATCTTATCTACAGCTTCTATATCTTCATATTATCAAATGAATGTATTGTTGTAAAATGTTGTTTGTTTGCACTGAGGAAAGTTTATGAGTTTGAGCTAAAAGTTTCCTTTGGGTATTTGATGGCATATGTTGTGAAGGTCAAAAATTTGTTAGAAAATATTCATGGGTCCTATGGATTCAATACAATGTTATTTATGTTGTTGGAATAGTTTCTTGGAATATGGAAAGGTGAGCAATGGCTTGAGGAATTTTGTGAATGTTGAAAGAGAGAAGGTAAAATGTGTGTATTGTTTTGAAAAGTGAATTATGCGATTATGGAAAGATGAAAGGCGAATATTTGGAAAGTGAATTGTGTGTTTCTTTAGACAGTAACATGTATAAATGTGAGAAGTAAAGTGTCTGCATTGAAAAGTGAAACTTGACGTGTGTGAAAAGTGGGAAAGTGTGTTTTGAAAAGTGGAAAAATGTATGAATTGGAAAGCGAAAAAGTGTATGTTTTTGAAAAGTAAATAAGAGTACTTTTTGAAGGTGAGATGTGGGAATTTTTGGAAAATGTAACATGTTGGGAAGTAAAACATGTGTTGGGAAGTATATGAATTGTGAAAGTCGAAGATATAAATTGGCAAAAGTCAAAGTATATGTTGGAAAATAAAATTATTTATGCTAGATACTGATGGTGACTATTGAAAAGTAAAAGCTCTCTTTTTCTCTCTACCTCTCCCTCTCTCCTTCTTCCCCTTTCTTGTCCCTTGGGATAAATGTTTTTTTTTTTTTTTTGAAGGAAATGCTAAAATGCATTAAATGAAAAAATTAAACCATTTACAAGCTACTAGGTGATAGAGAGTCTATCACATTCCTCCTTTAAAATATTAAAAAATGAAGTTAGCACAAGTATGGGCTAATTTATTACAATCTCTATTAACAAAATGGAAAAGAATGTTGCCGAAGCCATCCAAAAAAGGGAGGTCTTCAAGATCCTCTTCATGTACAATCCAAGGTTCTTTATTCACAGATTTTTGCAGAAGTTTGATAATGCTGATATTATCTCCTTCTATAATGACTCCCTTTGCATCCAACATCCAATCAAAGATGTAATTCTTCAATTAACGGATGGCCATTATCTCCAATGCTCCATTATCCCAATGAGTGCAATTGAGTCCAAAAGCAAGTAAAAATCTGCCTTTAGAATCTCTAAAAACTCTACCTATACCTCCATTATTGCCTCTAGTTAAAGCTGCATCAAGATTAACCTTAATATATTCTGGGGAAGGGGATGCCAATGAGAAATCAGCCATGCTGGCTGGTTAGCATCCCAGTGATCCATTAATAGATTAGAATATGAAATTGATGCATAACTAATAGCATTGGAGGCTATGTAGTTCAAACGCAAATCTTGTTTTCCATGCTTGATTAAATTTCTACTCTTCCATGAGAAATATACTAGAGAACAATATAAATTTGCCATTGATTTATTTTCAACTGATAACCTTTTCTAATGGTACTTACAATCACTGGCAGAGGAGAAAATCAGAAACAGGAATCCCCATTCCTTAAGAACGCCAATAGCTTGTTGCAGTTTTGAACAGTGAACCATAACATGATCAGTATTTTCTTGTTGATTGCATCGTCTAGGACATAAAAATTGTCCCAGTAATCTTCTATTCATCAGAAATCCATTTGTTGGGATTGCATCATTGAGAAAAGCTGCCACTAAAAACATTCAATTCTAGGATTGAGTTTTAATTTCTTTATCCAGCTTCCATACTCTACAGATCTGTAATCTTCATTATCATAAGAAGAAGCGATAGCTGCAATGCTTTTGCCCAAGAACCTTTTCCTTAGCTCAATGTTATCCTTGGATTGATTTGGAAAAATTTTAATTTGAATAAAAATCTTCACAAGATCCTTCCCAAAGAATTTATTAAGAAGATCAATCTTCCAACATCCATCTGAAATAAAGCTCTCCAGAGATGGAAATTCAAAATTCCCTACAGCAACAAATGTAGGCTAGTTCTCTAGGCACCTATCTAGAATCCATACACCTTTAAGAATGTTTATTGACTTTCCTGCAGCAATTTTCCACTCCATGATAGGCATAAGAGCAAGAGCACCATCAGCCAATATCTTCCAGGTAGAGGATTTATTTGCTCTATTAGCTTGTTCCCAGAATTTAGTGACATATCTTGCCATCATAGCTTTACTGAGCAAAGAGTCTTCTTCCTTTAAGAAATTCCAAGTGGACCAGTCACAGCACTCACCAGCCGTAAGCCTTGACCCCCTTCCTTCCAGGTTTTGCACATTTTTTCCCATGACATATAATGCAGTCCATGAAGTCCTCCTTGTCTATCCCAAATGAAGTTCTTAGCAGCTTTCTCTATTTTGTTTAAGAATACTCATTAGAATCAATGAGTGAGTGACCACAAAAATTGATAATGCCACTAAAACTGATTTAGTAAGTACAAGAAGCTAGTAACCTCAAACATTTAGTTTGGAAGCCACCTTCTCAAGTATAAAAATAAAATCATAAGCTAGTAACCTCCTCAAAGCCAATTTGATGCCCAGATAAAAAACTTCTTTCACCATTTTGAATCCCCATAGTTTTGTTATAGCTTTCTTCCTCCTCTTTTTAACTGAATTCCCAAAAATTATAATAGATTTTTGATTATTAATGATCTGCCCAGATCTGTTACAAAAATCTGAGATAATTTTTCTAAATCTTCTCATACTTCTCATATTAGCTTGGGAGAACAGTAGGATATCATCTGCATATAAAAGATGCGACACTCTAGATACATTTGTTGGGATTTTAATTCCCAAGTTTCTTCCACTATACCATATATCATTGGTCAGTAATTGACAGCAAAGGATAAACAAATAACGAGAAAGTGGACAACCTTGTCTAAATCAACTATTTGCTTTAATCCCTTTCGAGATCTTTTCATTAATATTAAAAAAGAATTCATGAAATTCTACACATTTCATAATTAGATTTGAAAAATTGATTGGAAATCGCATTTCCTTGAAGATCAATCTCAAGGTATCCCAAACCATACTATCATATGCTTGTTCCATATCAAGCTTAATAGCCACCCATCCTTCTTTGGATTTAGAAATTTTTAGCTTATTAAACAATTCTTGAGCTAAAAGAATGTGATTCGAAAGGGATCTACCTTTTAGAAAAATTGTTTGCTCCTCAGAGATAAGACCACCAATCACCTTCAAAAGTCTATTTAAGATCATTTTGGCTATAATCTTACATAAAGTACCACACATTCTAATATGACGAAAACATGAGGGAGAAGTTGGATTTAGCAACTTGGGAGTGAGAATTACTAACGACTGCTTCAGTTTCGAACAAAGCTGTCCTGTAGAAAAAAAATTGTTGTACCGCTCTCAAGACGTCATTCCCAGTTATATACCAATAATTTTTGAAGAAAGAGTAAGTTGTACCATCTAATCCGGGTGAAATATTTGTTCCACTATCTTTGATAACTGCCGCCAGTTCAGAAAAAGAGAAATCTTCTTCTAAAATTTTGCAATATGCTGTAGATAGAGATTTCAAAACCGGAGGCCATTCATTCAAATTACCATATATGTTCCTCCATTTATTGCTAAAGAACTTCAACAGGATGTCTTCAATTTCTGCATGGTCTTCTACCAAAATACCTTCTTCATTCTTCAATTGATGAATAAAATTTCCCATTCTTCTACCATTTGCAAAAGAATGGAAAAATTTTGAATTTGTATCATTTTCCTGAATCCATTTCAGCTTTGATCTCTGTCTCCACCATGTGCTTAACCGAGCTGAATTCAAATTGAATTCGTGTATTTTTGTACTTAGCAGAACCAGTTTTTCTTCATCTAAACCATTTCCATTGGCTTCTTTTAGCTGTAGACCAGCAATCTCATTCTTTAAAAGAATAATGCTCTCCTTGATGTTTTTTAATTTTTCCTTGCTCCAGAAATGAAGTGCTTCTAAAGTCCTCTTACACTTCACATTAATGCTCTCCATGGCATTCCCTTTAACATCTTTGTTCCATGCTTTTAATACAATAGCTTTAGTAGACGGAAAAGATGCCCAAACGTATTCAAATCTAAGAATGTTGTTTTGGTACAACTTCTCATTTACAATTCTTAGAATTAAGGGACAATGGTCGGAAGCAATCCTTGCCAAATGTCTTACCACTACAGTTTGAGCTTCATTCAATGCTTTGGTGTTCAAAAGACACCTATCCAGTCTTTCAAGTATACGAACGTTTCCACTTTTGTTGTTGAACCAAGTAAACTTCATACCCATTATTCCCACATCATGTAGGTCATTTCTTGACATAAAGGCAGACATTTCTTGTGGGCCTTGAGAAAAAAAGAACTTCTTTCCACCCCTCTTCTCTTCTTGTGAAAGTACACGATTGAAATCCTCTCCCACCACCATAGGGATATCCTTATCACTTTTATCTTATAATACTTCCCACAAGTTTCTTCTCAAATGTAGATTTTTGTTTCCATATACAGTAGAAATAATCCATTTACTTTTATTGAAAATACTTAATTCCCCAATCACACATTGAGGTGAGGCCTCTATTATTGAAAATTTTGTAATATTAACCTTCCATAATACCATAATACCTCCGGAAGCACCAACAGAGGGATATAGAAAATAATCCCAATCATCACCCAACAATTTATTCACTTCATATCTCTCAAAGGAAGAGATTTTGGTTTCAACCACCCAACAAAGAAAACATTCCATTCTTTTACAAAATCTTTTAAATATAGGGAGGCTTCCCTCTTATTTGCCCCCATACAATTCCAAAAGGCAATAGAAATCATTTGGATAAAGGTGGGGAAGGACCCCCACATTTACCTTTAATGTTTGCTTCAGTTTTTTTGGATCTAGACGAATTGCTCAAAGGCCCCAAGTGTTTAAGCTCTTTCAAAAGCTTTTGTTTTTGGGTACTAGGGACCGATTTCTCCAGAACTACAAATTCAACCTCTTTTTGAATCCCATCACCTTTTGCCTTCTTTCTTCATTGTAATCACTTTTTCTCCATTTTTAAATCTGAGATCATTAGAAAATTTACTCTTAGGCATGACATTAAAACCAATGTCATTTTCACCTATATTCATCAAAGTGTTTTGGGCATCCACTATATTAGCATTTTTTCCATCCTCTTCCAGCTCACCTTCTTCTCTATCAACCGTGGCATTTATTTTAGTATTATCAGCATTTCCATCTTCATTAACTATTTTAAGTATTGAGAACATGTTATTCTTCTCATGACCAACAGGAGCTTCCACATTCAATATTTTTTCTGCTGCCAATTCAGCAGAGTTGTTGATCAAATCTTTTTGTCCCAACTGTTCCAGTTCCTTTGTACATATTTCTTTCTGAAGTTTGAAATCATTTTTTTGATAGGGAATACTTGAGTTCACAAGTAATCCCTTAGGACTTACTTCAGTTCGTAAGTGACCCTTCCTATTATTGTCAATTGAATTAATCTGAAAGAGAACTTGACTAAAGCAGATATTACTATTGTTATCCGGCATTTTCTGCTCAATTAGAACAATGTTTTGTTCCATTTTCCAACTTTATCTCCTTCTAGATTATAATCCCCCTCTTCAAGTTGCTCAGCCATATCACATAGTATTCTTGGGATCTCCTGTATAGATCCTTTACCAAAGCCATCTTCCATAATAATCCGAGCTTCATGTCCAACTATCACTGGAACAGTAGATTTTTTTAACATAAATGGCAGTGTTAGATTTATTCATCTTGTTGCTCTGTTTATAATTTCTCCTTCTCTTGTTATTGACCATAGTCCATGGACCATATGTAGGTTCTTCCAAAACCTCTTGTATCCTTCCCATATCATTTCTTCTATTACTTTCATCAGCAACCTTCATGACCTTAGGAATTTTTTCTTTTAGAACAAATTCATTATCCATATGTCCAATCATCCCATATACAAAGCAAAAGTTGGATACCTTCTCATACTCCACAATTTGGAAGAACCTTCTGCCATGCTATCCACCCATACACCAAATGAAAGAAGTTGATCAAGCCTTATTCTTACACAAACTCTAGCAAACTCTCTCCTTCCCTAATGAAATATATTACCATCCAACATAAGTGGTTTTCTAATTCTTGAAGCTATACAAGCTACATTCTTCTCATCCAAACATTGCAAAGGTAAGTGGAGCATTCTAATCCAAATTGGAGAAGAAAGTCCCTTTATAGAAGCAGTAGTAAATTCCGACGTCCACTTCTCCATACCTACTATATGTCCGTTAACGAGCCAAGGACCTCCTGAATGAGCTGCTTCTACCATCTCTTCCGATGAGAATGAGCATAAGAACCATCCTCTACCCAATGTAGTAAAGTGGAATTGACCGAATTGATTCCATTGTCTCCTTAACTCCATAGCCACCATATGGGATGGTAACTCTTTCCCAAAAACCTTAATTACCAATGAATTTAACAATTTCTTTGAGTTCATCTCCTCCATTTCTTCATTTTGTCTTACTACCTTTCCATCATAAGATAAAACTACATCCTTTTCATTAAAATCCAATTTTAAATATGGTTTGTTACTCCATGGATTCACATTACCCAAGCTTGCAGATCTTTTAGGCATTCTATGAAAAAGCTTATCTCCATCTAAGACATTCCTCCTTTCTAGTACCGAATGAATATTGTTGTTAACCAAATTCTGAGAATTCTCATTTATCACGTTGCGACAAGATCCAGGGATTGCATTCGAATTTTTGAACCGGTTAACAAAAATTTTCATTCCAGCAGTAGACGCAACATTATCAGAAGGAATTCCAGATGATTTTAAAGTATTTGGAGTAATCATTTCCACCATTTTAGATATAGCCTTACCTTTGCCTTCCACATGCTTGATCAACTTAGGTGATATTTTGCTACATCCTTTATCACCAATGGTCCTTACCATTTTATCTCAGAAATTTGAAATATCTGTTTGGAATTCAAAATGACAACTCATTTTGTTTCACATTTATCTTCGAATTCTCCGCAAACAAAGGAGACCTTGATGACCTTGATTGTCGTTGGTCTACAACTTCAGTGATCACATCCTGCCTTTGTCGGTGGCAGTTCGCCGCCATTGTACCCCTAAGTGTTAAGGTAGTTGCTATTTGCATGCTTTACATTTTTGCAACTTATGTAGTTTTGATGATTCCAAAGATTATTGTTCAAATGTGTAGTTATCTCCTAACATGTTTTAAAAGAATTGTATTTGCTCTTGTGTGTACTAATATTTCAGGAAAAACAAACTCCAGACTACGAAGACTTCATATTAAATTCAGCATGAGATACATTGTAAAATTTGAAGCTTGCACTTTTCTTTAAAATCAAATTGAAAGGGAGTGAATGTAATTTGAGTGAATAAAAACATACACACACACATAAGGAGATCATATAAAATTTTTATACTGATCGTACTGGACGATATTCGTTCGTACAGGACGATCAGACAGTTATCTCCTATAGAGCATATGGAACGAATAGGAACTTGCTCGAAAAATTTTTCTAAGTCCTATTCGTTCAGGACGAAATTAATTATCGTCCAGAATGATTGGTTCACTGTAAAATTTTCGTCCATACGAATTTAAATTATTGTCCACGGCGACTGGTCCTCTGGAAAAATTTTGTCCCGACGAAATCAAAAATCATCCAGGATGATCTGAACTCTGGAAAATTTTTGTCTAGACGAAAATAAATTATCGTCCGTGGAGATTGGTCCTCTGGAAAATTTTCGTCCAGACGAAGTCAAGAATCGTCCAGGACGATCGGTTTTCTGTAAAAATTTTGTCCAGACGAATATATTCTCGTCCAAATGATTAACCGACTTAGAATAGTTTTCAGCAGTTTCTAGAACCGATCTTATAATAACCGTTCGTACTGGAAGAACCTAGTTCATACAGGACGATCAGCTGTACGAAGGCATTTCGTACACATATTCAAATAGGGTCGTTTCAGATCGTTTAAGTAAAATCGTCTAGGACGATCCACGATCGTACAGGACGATCCACTACGTACAGAATTGAAAACTTGCCATTTTTGGGCGGTTTTTCTTGTCTTTTGTATAAATAGTCCAAATTAGACTGCCACCCAATCTTTTTGTCATTTGATCTTCGTGCCTCTTAAGAGA
>NW_021318868.1:366724-374432 GCF_001605985.2 Dendrobium catenatum
AAGAAGTGACATTTTGTGTGAATCTTGTGTACATGTCAGAGATAGATTCATTAGGGTTTCATGCGAAACAATTCATGTCATGTAACAAGATATTGAGTCTTGATTGCTTAACCTCATTTGTCCCTTCATAAGTTAATACAAAGTTTTTCTCATATGTCCTTTGCACTTTTACAAGTGAGAAACGCATGTAGTCTTCAATTTTAAAGCACAAAAGAACTATTTAGGCATTTGGCATTTAATTGTGCTAAGTCACGTTCTTCTATAGTCAATCTGCAAAGATGTTTCTACCATAACTCCATCAACTAATCTAGTTGGTTTTGTATATCCATCCTGGCTAACATCCACATCGATAATCAAGTGACTGTAAGAAGATAGACAACATAGTGTTTTCAAAATCAAAAGGAATATTGTCGAACAGTAAAGGGTCTAGTGGATAGAGTACCCTCAGGTGTGTTTCGGTTTCCCAAATGTAGCCATCTACATTAATCAGAAAGTAGTTCAAACTTATGATTTTGAAACGATGCTCTGATACCACTTATTGAGTCTTGTAATTAGGTTGTTAAACCTAAGTGAATGTCCCAAGGCTACCAAGAGGGGAGGTGAATTGTGTAGTTTAAAAAATTTAATCCCCTTTTGAAAATTAAGTTGAACCGAAATAAAAATTTCTTTTAAGTTTTTCTAGAAAAAATATTTTCAACCACAGATTTTTAAAACTAAAATTTTAAAATGCGAAAAACGTAAAAACAGTAAAGTAAATGACACCAGATTTATAGTGGTTCGGTCTAAAACCAGACTACATCCACTCCCTAGAGGCACCCTCTAAGTATTGCACTAATACCAATAGTGACTCTCCTTTTTGCAACCCACAGCAGGAGGAAAGCCTTTCAACAACACACTCTTTTCACCACTCTCAGTGCGGCAGAGAACCGTCTGTCCTTTTACATAATCCCCAGTGTTGGCAGAGAACCATCCGTCCTTTTACACAATCCCCAGTGTTGGCAGAGAACTGTCCGTCCTTCTACACAATCCCCAGTGTTGGCAGAGAACCGTCGTCCTTTATCACACTCTCCTAGTGTGGGCAGAGACCCTTCGGCTATTACACTCCCAAGTGTAGGCAGCGAACCCTTCGGCTGTTCACACTCTCCAAGTGTCGGTAGATAACCGGATCTCCTTGAAGATCTTCTCACAAGAATCTAGAAGGAAGAAAGAAAAACAGGGAAGTAATCCCAATTCACAAGTAGAGATTCTTACCTTTGAAATTCAAGTGAAGCCTTCTCGCTCCAGAGGTAGGAATCCTCCCTTGAATGCTCTCTTTCACTCTCTCCTTGGCTATATTTATGCAAATAATAAAATAAAATAAATAAAAACCGGTTAAAATGGAAACTAAAACCAAACAGAAACGAGGTCACGTAAATCCCATGCAACCACCAACCATTAACAAACCCATTCCTCATCCAAAACCAACCACGTCCCCTCCCTAATCCTTCCTCATTTCATTGGTGGTTACATCTAATCCAACCTTCTTTAATTCTTAATTAAAACACTAATCATAATTAACTAAAACTTCTATAGTAATAATAATAATAATTAATAATAATAATAATAATAATAATAATAATAATAATAATAATAATAATAATAATAATAATAATAATAATAATAATAATAATAATAATAATAATAATAATAATAATAATAATAATAATAATAATAATAATAATAATAATAATAATAATAATAATAATAATAATAATAATAATAATAATAATAATAATAATAATAATAATAATAATAATAATAATAATAATAATAATAATAATAATAATAATAATAATAATAATAATAATAATAATCAAAATGTTAAAGACATTAAAATTTAAATTTGAACATAAGATTCCTTTAACCTTTCAACAAACTAAAGCTAACTAATTAGAAAATTTCAACTAATAATTAACCTGGGATATACCCATACCACACAGTCTACTACACATGGTTAGATTTATTTGCTAGGACAACATACTCTAGCTTTAGGTTAGGCCGGTGTTTACTTGCTTGCTAATGTGTGATGGGCTTTCTCATGATTTTCTCTACATGCTGGTTGTAATGATTGGTGTGTTTGTTTATTTATTTATTTTTGCAATCTGAGAATAAATTTGATGGGCAATAAATTACACTTAAGTTTGAAACGATCCGGACGCTCACAAAATTTTTTATAGGTGGTTATGCTCGTGTCAGGCTAAATGAAAGGGGGAAAATTAAAGATTTAAATTTACAAAATTTTATACAAATACAAAATTCTAAGCCCCCTTTAAAATTAAAAGATCATAACTAAGTGTGCCTGATGAATTTAAATAAAAATGCAAATATAAAACTACTTGAGATGATTTTATTATAACTACTTAAGATAACATTACAAATGGTCTATATTATCTTTTATATTTGAGATGAAATGTAAATTTATTTGAAATAGTTGTAATGTGAAAGTGATTTAAAATTATGATATTATATCCAAATTGGAATACAAAGAGAAGAGAATATCCATGAGGGGAATGTTCTCTTCTATTTAGAAAACCAAGTTAGAATGACTTTAAAATCCAAAGGGAAAAGAAAATACCCCTTTAGGGGTGATTTTCCTTTCATTTGGATATCCAGACCTGGCAAAATCAAGGAGCTTGCATAAGGAAAGAAGACCAAGGAGAGAAGATAAAGAAGAGAAGAAAAGAAGAAATATCCCATTTCAAAATCACTTATGTCAGTCTTGGGATTAAAATTCGGTTTTTTTGTCAGTGGTACCCGACCACTGTACCTTTTAATAAATTCTATATTGTAAATAAAGTGGCACTTGCCATATGGACTTTAGAATTTATATTTTGGATAATTTAATTTGATTATTTACATTGTTTTCACACTACAAATTTGACTATTTTTTAGGTTTTCTTGCATTTCCTGTTTTGTTTTAGCTTGGATACAGTAAGATTTATTTGAGGGTATGAATAAAATCTTTTATACTTAAAACTTAAATAAAATTTTAGGCTCATAAAGAAACTTTAACGATCTATGAAATAAGCTTGAGACCGCCAAGAGTTAGACCTCTCCGCCTACGAGTTCTAGCAGGACCACTGGCCTATTAGTGAGTAGTTCTATCAAGAGGATATTATGTAATCTCTAAAGAAAAATATATTTTTAATCCTAATTTTAAAAATTCTTCATAATCATTTTATGCATTTTAGTCAATTAGCAAGTATTGTATTAGATACAAATTAAAAAAAGTCTAAAATCTAATTGCATTTTACTCTTAAGCATCATTTATCTTATATTAGTTAATGGGATAATTAGGATTTGTCTTAGATGTCAACCCTCAATTCCTCAAAATATAAATAATGCCTCTGCCCATATTTCATAAGGAGATCAGACACATAGTTTTAAAGCACTTAGGTGGTTAGTTGGCTCCCCAATCAAAGCTAGTGTATGTCCAGATTTGTACTTCATTAGATAGGTTCAGGTCACTACTTTGTAGTACCCAATTTAGATTTATGTTATGAGGAAGATTTTTAAATTTTACATCCTCACCCTCTAGGAATATAATACAAATTTTTTAAAAAAATGTCAACCCAAACATAAAAATTATCTTATAAAATGTAAAGCCCAATATAGGATAGACATAGGTTTCCTTTGATCTTCTCGGAATCTGGCACCTCCTTCTTATGCTCTTTTGACTTGTTAATAACTATTCAATGTTGATCTTTCTCCTTGAAAAATTTCTACTTCTTTCCTTGTCGTTTACTTTGTAATTAAAGGGTATGAAATTGCTAATTTAATCGAGAATTTTCTTAGGAGCACCCCTCTTAAGATGTAATTAACTATGTGGACTTTCTACTATTAGGATTTAAGAACTCCAGATTAAAATAAACCTTATTTTATTCATATAAAACAAGGAACAAATCTCTAGGAATGCTGATATATTTTAAAAACTCATTTCTAATTTTAAATATTCTGATAGAATATTATTATTATATTTTTAGGTAATATAATATTTTATTTGTTATATTTTACTTTGGAAATAATAAATTTTATAAAACCCAATCTTACTTTTAGATATCTTGAAGAATGTTATGTTCATATTTAAGATGATTTAATATTCTTCTTATTATGTCTAATCAAAAGAATGGATAAATTTTTAAAACCCTATCTCTTTTTGAACACATTCTATAAAATTGTTTGTTCATCTTTCAAGATGATATGTCATTCTTAGAATTATGTTTGATCAAAGAAATATCATTTTTTAAAATCTTATTTTGATAATGAATTTTTTGTAGAATATTGTGTTAGTCTTCTGATACTATAATTTATTCTCAATGCAATATTTAATTATAAAATAAGAGAACATCAAATCTACATGGCGACATTAAAATTTCCCCCCTGACAGGTTTTTCATGTGACCTCGCTGATGAAAAATCCTCTCTCTCTATCTTAATTATATATTCATACCCTAACATCGGTATAATACTTGTACCTCACATAGGTTGTAACTACCTTTATTTCACCGGTCCTGTTATTTATTCCATTCTTGGATAATTTGGACAATATCTAAAATATTTTAGAGATCTTACTTTGGACCCCATAAAATATTAATCAGAGGCTCCTTTTATGACCTTTCTGTTTAAATAATTAAAATAAATCTTAATGTGCTAATTCGAAGGTTATAGTTACATTTTTCTTGTAGCTTTTTGTTTAACTTTGCACTGGGTCCAAATTCTTAAAGTTAAAATTAAAACACTAAATAAAATTCACTCTTATCTCAATATTATGTATTGTAGTTATATTTTTACATAGAACTCAATGTATATGACATGAGATAAGATTTGAATTACTTAGTTGGGTTAATTAAACTTTTGTAATTAATATAATTTATTCAAAGTCTAATTCAAAATTTCTTTTAAAATTCAAGAAAAATGATGGCTGAATTAATCTTCTCCTTGTTTGATAACATGAACATGTCCTACAATCCTTTTTCAGATTGTAGCATATTCATGTTTGGAAAGGGATTTGAGGATTTGTAGTAATATGTTAGTGGAACTGAGTTCACTATTGTTCCACCTACTGATGTTGTGGATTAGAAGCCTATTTTAGAATTCAATTTGGGATGTGGGACTCAAAGTACCCTTGTAGCCCCTAAGCCCTCAGTGTTTTCTAGTATTAAACAAACTAGTTAAGACTAGAAACTCATATCAATTATTATGGTGGACAGTTTTGCTCCTTTTAGTGCCCCAGTTAGTTTGAAATGGGTTCATCTTCTAATCTATCAATGATTATGACCAAAATTTAGAGAAGAAATAGGAATCATCACATAAAGAGAAGAATGGAAAATTTGGGAATGCTAGGAGAAAGTAAGCCTATTCCTTCTACCTCTCCACACCTTAGTGGTAGCAGGTTCCATCTCCTCTCTGCTACTAAAGGAGAGGAAGATGTGAAAATGACCGCTTGTTCAGCTCCTATTATTATTGGAAATTCTTCCACTAAGCCAGCCAAAAATAAGGTAACACAGACTTAAAACATGGTTAGGGAATTAATACAAGAATGTGCAAATAATCATTCACAAACTAAAGAGGGATTTTTGAGTAACATGAAAAGATTGACCAGTGAGAACATTGAAGAAGAAACCTCAAAACATAATAATACTGGAACCCAGGTAGTGGGTCAGTCAAGGGCAAGAGATAGCAAAAGAATATTCAAGTCAATTTCAATATCTGTATTCACTCATGGATACCCTAGGGAACCAAGAAGATCACATAGGAAAATAGACAATATTGTTTTGACTGATGCATCAGTGAAATTTAAACGTACTCAATATATTCCACAGAAAGTCAGACGTTAGTTGTCTCCTTTTTGTACACCACCACATGGGCCTAAAAAAGTTCGGCTTTATTCTCATACGCATTCTTCTTCCTGAGCAGATCGGCACTACGAGTCCTCCATCTTCTTATCCTGATGTAGAGCAATTGAATTATCAAACCAACCCCCTTCGACATTTGATGAGAAGAAGGTTTGGAAACCATAAGAAAAAAATGCTTCCCATGTAGTGGCTTCACCTGAGAAGCCTATATAAGGTGAACCTAAAAAAGAGGAGGGGGTTAAGACTAACACTCTAGATCATATGGATTATAAAAGATACGTTCCCCTTGATTGCCACTATATTTTCGGAAGGTTTGTAGAGGAGATTCTAGGTGAACTAAAAAATAGTATTAAAAATCTAGATGATGAAGAGGCTTTAAATTTTGACATAGATAGAGATGAAATGTTAGATGATACAGTGGCTAATGTTCTTATGGTAGAAATAAGAACATCATCGCTAATGTTCTTATGGTATAAATAAGAACATCATCTCATGATGAGAAAATTGAGGATGTTAGAAAATAAGATGTTGTAGTTAAGGAAAGCATAGTGCTAGACTTAACTCAACATTTATTATATCAATTAAACTAAAAGGATGATTAAACCTCAAATATGGAAAAGAAAGCAGAGGAAATGATGGCCACGATGACACCTTTCCAATGTCAGGGTCCTTTACCACCATGAGCACAAGTTGACTCTTCTCAACTTGAATCTATTCAAGTCGTAGCAAAGAAACAAGTTATTGAGGCTATAGACGAACACCAACAAGATCCAAAAATTAAAGCCTCTTAATCAAAAGAGAAAAAAATAGATGGTTAAAAAGCAAGTAAGGGAGGCACTAGCAGAGCCATAGAGTGCATCATATACTCTAAAGGGTAGACCCTACCAAGAGGAATTTGGTGCAGTTCCTTACCCAAAGGAGTTTTTTCCTCCATCCTTCTAGATCTTTGATGGAACTAAAAACCCTAGGTAGCACAAAGCATACTTCAGAGCTAGGTGTTGCAATACTGGGGGAAGTGATGCTTTACTTTTTAGACAGTTCATTAGTATCTTACTAGGGGTGGCATTTGATTGGTATGCAAATCTACTGAATGGCTTAGTGCATAGTTTCATAGTGTTAGAGAACATATTTATAAATAGATTTATAGTTAGTTAGCACAATGTCATAGTTGGAGACCTTGTGACAGAAAAATAGAAGCCTGTAGTGAAGTTAGTTGATTACATACTCAAATAGAGGCATTTGAGCATGAAGTGTGAACCTTAATTACAAGAACAACATACGATTAAAATTCTAATTAAGAATATTAATGGATAGGTAGGCTTTATTTTGAAAGGTTTTACCTTTAAAACATTTGAAAAGTTGCTCAATAAAGCCTCGAACCTACAAGAAGAAGCTTCACAGCTCACTTTCCTTGTTGAACTATCCACTTCAGATTCAAAAATGTTAAAACCCCCAAAGGTCTTTGAAAAGAAATCTGGACAGTTTTAGCTGTTGATAAGGGAAAGCAACTAATGAAAATCCATATAAAAATCCCCTTTTATAATTTTGTAATCAGCAGTATTAGAGGCCCCGATATTCGCCACCACAGCATCCACCACCGCAGTTGCAGCCATATTTTAATCAGAAATGACCTTACCTTACTATAAAAGAAAGAAGGAAAATTTGTGAAAATTTTAAAGCCTTGGTTGATAAGACATACACTTTCAAGAAGCAAGCTTTAAATAGAATATTCAAAAATCTTCTAAAAAAGCCAATCCTCAAATTGCTTGCACCTAAAAGGCTGGAATAAGTGGGTAAGTCGGATCAACCTAATTA
>NW_021318869.1:0-6018 GCF_001605985.2 Dendrobium catenatum
TCATTTTTTCAAAAACTCTAACTTTAATACCTTATAAAAGTTTGCACAATTATGAACCAATCCATCAAATATCTTTATTTTTTAGATATAGAAACTACAACAGGTGCTTTATATATGATAGGAAGTGATGAGTTAGTTATGCATAAATATATTTTTTTCCAATAAAATGGGATAGAGGATGGAGTTTATTTCTACTTGCTATCAGAGGGTTGAGTAGAATCTCAAACTCTTTACTTGTCATTTCAATTGAACTTAGTTTAGTTGAACTATTGATCAAATAATTTTCTTAAATCGTTTGACTTTCTCAACTTCATACCTTAAATGGTGATTCATGTTCCATCATTGAGATTTAATCATCTCTATAGTGTTGGAGGATGACCCCATCTCAAATTTTCCCACATAGGCAAGTTTAGAAATTTCAACAGACTTTCCCTTCTAACTATTTTATAGTCTTGGGAAGGAGAGTCGAGAAAATATTGAGGGTTTAAAATTTATTAGAGTAGCTAAAAAGCCAACTTAAATTATTATTTTAGTATGTAAACATATAACAAACACGACATGAATGAATTTAGCTTTGACCACCTTAGCTTGTGATCCATAAAAGTTAATCTTAACATTATCAACTGACCAAAACTTAATTATAGTTCCCTCAATAGATGTGACTTAGTTGATAGTAATATCAATGTTGTTGTTGAAGGAGAAGATTAATTTTCTAGATATCTTTCTATAATTAATAAAAATTATGTATCAATGTCAAAATTTGATTGACCTTTAGACTAGATATAAGCCTAAATAATATACTAAGTGAAGTTTATTGAATCCCCAAAGCATGATTAAATTGAAGTGGATCAAAACATTTTGAGTTTGGTTTTGATAATTTTAGATATGGACACATTCTAAGAAGTCACAAACTAGGAGAATGATTGAAGTTATAATTTAAGTTTGGATTCAATGATTTGGTAGTGGCTCCAATCCAAATGACTTTAAATTGGTGCAGATGATTGAAGTTGGATTTGACTTTGGATTTTTGGATTATTATTTGAGTAGGAACCTTATCCATAATTTTTTAGGTTGAGAAGAGTTTTATAAGAGTTAGATTTGGATTTAGACAATGACATCGATGAAGAAACTTTATACTATTGGGGAGATAACTTTAGGATTTATAATATAAATCCTAATATTTATATAAATAAGTATGACTATAATTGGACATAACCCCTACCTCTTCTAGGATCGAGTAAATATTATTGTTAAACTAGTCTGCTTGGTATTTTAGATGAAACGAAGTTACTATGGGACATGTTTACATGAGTAAACATGGATATTCAAAGCTAAAATTTAAATAAACATGCAAATATAAGACTATATATGAGCAGAATCCATTTTTTCCAAAGGATCGATTCATTATTCTTGTTAGCCTAATCTGCTTGGATTTTAGGTAAAACACTAACTATGGTACATTTTAATGAGTAGCCCTTAAATATTAAGACGAAAATTAAATAAACATGAAAAATGAAATAGAATATGTATAATAAATGATTTCATAGAAATTGAAGAGTGTATACAATGAAAGATAATAATAATAAAGAAATGTATAGAATTGAAGATGTTATAATTTCCAGATTACTTTAACAGCTTTTTTTGGCTAAACTACAAGCTATATACTAAGTTTCAAAGTATACACCCAGAGTCTACAGTAAGTAATGGTTGTCAGGCCCACTGCAACAAGGTAAAGAATATTCACATAAAATGTAAGTTGAATGTGATTTTTTATTTTGAACTTCAATCTTCTAGCTCAGGAATTCTATTGTAATTCTAAAGATAAGGATCCTTATCAAAAGAAGAAAATCCTTTTCTTTTGGACCTAGAAAATATATAGAAAATAATTCTTTAAAATATTTACACAACTGTTGCATAATATAATTCAATCCAAGGAATACAAGTTATTAAATATTTACATTTACATTTTACCTTACATTTATAGTTAGACCATTGCTTAGATATATATATAATGAATATATAAAGAGCAATTGATATATATAATGCACATGTATGATGCTTGTGCGTGTATACTATGTTATACTATATTAAAACTAGACTTAGAGCTAAATACAAATATACATAGCAAGAAATATAAATATAAGACATACATAGTAATCAGAAAGATAACATTCCAAACATTGTACACTCTAGCAAGACACACCAAACAAATTAAACCATACCAATGACCCTAACCTAAGGTTAAATGTGTTTTCCTAGAAATAAAGTTCTAGTATATTAATACGCTGTTGTAATTGATTGATCCGATGTTTTTTTTTTTTTTTAAGAGAAGTTGTATAATTGAATTTATTTAATTAAGGTCATTGAAGTTGCTTTGGATTCAAGTTTAGTGTTTATAAATTTAGGAGTATTTTACAGGGATTTTAATTGTTGGAATTTATTTGATTTAATTTTAAAGACATAGCTCTCAATGACTTCCACTTGAAGATACAGAATTAATTTTAGTATTCCTATGTTATTTTGAAGTGCTACCAATCCTTCAAAAGTGGGGGTAAATAGTTGCATAGATATCTTTCCATTGTTCATTAATTGTATATCTTATGTTCCTGCTTAATGCAATGCACAATTTTTGCTTACTAAAAGGAGTCAAGCATAAGGGTATGGAAAACTTTGATGTCTAAGAGTTCATTTATTAATTAATGATTATTTAAGTATAGTAGAAATTACCTTGTTAATCAGAGCTTCAAATTAATTAACCCTCCGAGGACAATGTAATAATAGCTCTGTAATCTCGTAATATATAATTACTTTTATTAGTTTTATGGTGATCATAGGTAGTTTTGATATAAATTTATTGATTATGATATTATAAGAGTGTTCAGTTTAATACTTACACTCCCATCAATTAATTCATGGCTTATGTCAAACACAGCCAAGATCAAGAATCTCATTCATCGAAATGTAGCCCCACTACTACAGGTTTCTAGCATATAAATTTTATTTATGGAGTATTAATTATTCATGTAATTTACATTATTTAGTTAAATATTTATCAAAGTTTTGGTGATTTGTTGAATTTTCATATTTGTTGGATTATTAATTAATTAATATTGACCAAATGTGACTTTTTAATATTCATTGAATTCTAAAAATTTAATGTTTTTCATAAATACTAGACCTAATTATGAGTTTAATGTCTTCTAGTAAGTATCAATTAGAATTTTTGTAATTAGTTATAATTTTTATAAATTAAACATATTTTAATGAATTAACTTATTAGTTTATTAAGGAGATTTTTTATTTTTTGCACCAAATCAACTCCAAACTCTTGAAATGTTCCCCAAATATCACTAATCACTCCTACGGATAATTATATGTTTTTAAAATTATTTTTGGAATTTTTATTATTTTTATTATTTTTATTATTTAATTTAGTTATTTAATACTTTTTTAATTTCTAAATTACCATTTATTTTGAAAGTAATTCAGTGGGCTTTTAATTTTCCTTAATGTAGCTTTTAATTCTAATCAATATGAAGATTAAAATATATTTTTATGATTTATTTTTATTTCTTATGATTTAATAAAATTTTAAGCCAATTATGCATTTATATTTTTATTCACTAATTGATTGGCCAAATAAACTCTTAATACAGCAAAATTGGAAACATAGGTTCATCTAAACATGTGCTTCAAATCTACTATATATGGCTTCATCAAAATCTTCTTAAGTTTCATAATTAATCCCATAGGTAAAAATAACTATGGGTTTGGGGATTTAGTCTAGACAATCTATTCTTAAGATTGGGTAATAGTCATTAGCATTCTAACCCTTGAACTAAACATAATTAATACACAAAAGCATAAATCCTAATTCCCTATTGATTCTTGGGAATATAATTTATAGGTTATATGTTAAATATTGTCCTAGGAATTAGGATAATCAAATGAAGCCCTTGGAGAATTTCAATTGACACAAAAATTTTTGGGTATGTGTCCCTATCAATTTCACTCATGGTGAATTGCATTTGAAGAGTAATTTTAGAAATTCCCTTATAAATATTTTTGAAATTACATTTAATATAGGTAGAGTTAAAGTATACATAGACCTTTAAAAAACTCCTCAAACTTAACAATCCATAGAGCCTAAGAGTAATTTAAAGTACGGTCAAGTGGTCTAAAGTATTTATAGAATTCTTAAATGTATTCCTCGATAATTTATCTGATCTCAATAAATTATTTAAAAGCAAAATCAACCCGATCAGTACATCGGACACAACCAATTACTCTTTTATCGTTGAACAGATAAATGCAGTCATAGCTAATTTTCTAATGGCTGTTCGAAACAACAATTTTTAAGTCCATGGCTACTGGATTATAAACTCGTCTCTGAATAGTAGGAATGTAACACATTGGTGCTGACTCCTAAATAGAGTTATATGATAAGGACCTAATCTGACACATCGATTTACATAAATGTTGATTGTCTATGTCAACCTCCCATTGATATCACGGCTTATGAGATATTTTGGAAGATCCTAAGGAGAATAACCTAAAACAAATTTCATTAAAAGTTCTCAGGGACAGAAGTCATATACATATGTAGAGAGCATTCTTGTGGTTAGATTCCATTTGGATTGATTATCCTTTCACAACTTACCCAAAGCCCTCTAAACTTATGCATAGGAATGAATGAATCGCTCAGAATTATCAAATTTCCTAAAACTTATTAATACAACAGTTGGGTCTAGGTTGAGAGAAAAGTCAAGCAAGCCAACCTCAGCCATGATATAGAGGGATTAGGGGTCAATTGTTAATTTTCTGAACATAAAAGGATCAGTGGAGCTTGTATAAAGTAGCAAAAAAACCACCACAAGATTAGACTAGGAAGATGAGGACATAGTATTCTATAGGGAGCATGAGCAAATATTTTTTACAATTAAGAGAGGCAACCCTTTAATTAAACGGCAAGGGCAATTATTGATTTTGAAATGTATGATATTGCTAGGTATACTTGGCTCTATTAGGCAGATCTCAGACCAGCTGACAGGTTAAGAATGATGTTTTAATAGTTTATCCTAGGAAGGATTCTTGTAGAGTTCTTTAACGCTTAGGGTCTCTAGATAGCTTACAAGATTTGGTTATGGAACATATGGGTGGTTTCTTTAATTACAACTAATTTTGACCAGTATATGGGTTTGGGTGAGGTGTCGAGGACTCTGGAAGGTTTTTGAGTATAATACAGGTGTCAAGTGGACATGGTAAGATCATGATATGTAAGATGTCTCAAGATTTAAATATTTTAATGGATTTGGGTTGGCTCAATTGGTTGACTAAAGCCAGCACAAAAGCTAGATTGGTTAGTATAGATGCAAGAAACAACTAGGCATCCAATGCAATTGTTTTCTTTACTAAATTTGGTCTAGATTAAATTTTGGCTCACAAGAAGGTGGTTGTGGTCAAATGGGTTAAGCCATGTGGCTAGCCTAACTGGACCAACGAGTTGGGTAACCTAAGGTTTGTTCTTAGTGACTCAAAAGGTAGATCCATGTGTTAAATTTTCTTTGGTAATGCTTAGGTCAATGAAATTGATTGAGATTTAAGTGTAGGTGTGTTTTGTCAACCTAGTTTGACTTAGTCAACTAGGTTGGACCATGGGTTAGGGTAGGATCCAATGCATTCTAAATAAAATTTTGGATTCATTAGAAGTGGTTTCAAGTAAAGGGGAGGTCATTTCATTTAAAATACATGTTTAGGTGCTTAAGAGACCTTTTGGTTAGCCATGGTTAACTTGGTTAACTTGGGCTGACCATGGGTTAGGATTGAATCCAATCTTTTCCAAATTATGTGTTGAGTTTGTTGAAGTATTCATGATTGAAATTTACATTCAAATACTTATGGGTTAATTTTGTTAGCTTAGCTTGACTATGTCAACTATTCTAGGCCATAGCTTGAGTTTAGGTTCAATGCATGAAATATGTTGGAGGAGGTTTTAAGGCTTTATTTGATTGATCCATG
>NW_021318869.1:6118-13902 GCF_001605985.2 Dendrobium catenatum
GGCAAGCATTGAGCCAAAAGAAGCACAGGACAGTCAGGAAAAAGGAGGGGAAGACGGTAGCGACGAGGAACGCAAAACGGGAGGAGGGGCAGCCAAGGGGAGCGTCGGCAGGGGAATAGGAGGGGACGCAGAGGCGGACGGGCAGGCGGAGTGAGAGGAGAGGAAAAGCACGGCGGGAAAACAGGGCAAAGGCAGGGGAAAAGGCAGGAGGTCAGGGCGAGGAGAAAACAAAAGGCAGGGGCACGAGCGACGGGCAGAAGCAGAAGACAGGGCGGAGAAGGGGGGGGCACAAGAGACGGGGGGAAAACAACAGGGGGGGGACGAGAGGATGAACGGAGAGGCACGAGGCCAAGGGAGGGCGGACAAGACGAGGGCGATGGGGAGGGGCAAAAAAAGCGCGCGCGGGGCCGCGCCGCCGGGGAGGGTGGGGGAGAGAGATGGGGGGGAAAAGGAGCATAAAGAGCACGAGGAGGGGCACAAGAAAGGAGAGGGCCGAGAGGGAAGCCGAAGTCAAAAACAACGGGGGGGGAACCAAAGGACGTGGGGCCACACAAGCGCGGCGAAGGCTAAGGGAAGGCGGCGGCGTGCAGGAGAGGAGGGGCCACGGAAGGGGGGGGCGACGGCAGAACCAGGAAAACGAAGGAGGCCAAGGGAAGGGACAGGGGCCAGAAGGGCGGGGCCGAGGCCACGCGACAGCCGGCGAAGGCAGGAGCGGCCAGGAACCAAGAAGGGCAAGGAAGAGCGAAACGGGGGAGGACTCAAAAGGCCGAAGGGGGAGGGCCGGGAGAGAAAAGCGAAAGCCGGGGACGCCGGAGCAAAGGGAGGCGGGGGAAGCGGAGGGAAAGCGAGCGCGAGGCCAAAACACGAAACAGAAGAGCGGGGCGGCGAGCGGGCAAGGAAAGGAAAGATGCAAGCGAGCCCGCGAAAGGGCGAAGGAGCAACAAGAGGCCTCGGAAGGGCGGAGGAGCCAACGGGCAACGGATGAACGCAGGGCGAAACGAACGCGGGAGGCAAGGGCAGGCAGAGGGGGGATGAGGCCGGAAGAGAGGGGGGGACGAGAATAAGGACCGGCCGCAAGGCGGCGAAGGCGAAACCGAGAAAAGGAGGGGAAAGGGCCAGGAGACGCAGGGCGAAGCAGGAAGTAAGGGGGGGAAAGCAGCACAAAGAGGGGGAGGGGAAGAGCCAAAGAGAAGGGGCGCGACGCACAAGAAGGGAACAAGAAGGAGAGTCCGGGCAAGGGGGCCGGAAAAAGAGAGGGGAGCCACAGCCGGGCAAAAGAGCGGGACAGAGAGGAAAGGGGCCTGAACGCGCATGACCAAGCGCGAGTACAGGCGGGGTGCAGCCAGAGAAGGCCCGCGGGGGAAGGGCGAAAACAGGAGGGGGAAAAGGTGAGAAGGGGCAAAACCGGGATGGGGGGGCGACAAAAAACAGCGGCGGGCAAGGACGCCAGGGAAAAAGGCACGGGAACAGCCAGGGGAAACAGGAAACGGGAAAACAGGGCAGAAGGCGAAGGAAACCCGAAGGTCGGCAAGCGAGACAGGAGCAAAAGGGGGCCGCAAAAGCAAGGCCGGCCAGGGAGGAACCCCGGAGCGACTAAGCGAGCCGGGAGTTCGAAGGACGAGCCGGAGGCAGGCAGGGAGGGGGAACACCCACGGGGCCGACAACACGGGGGGAGCGGGGGGCCGGGGAGGGGGCCCAAAACGGGAGGGCGGACATAAGGAGGGAACGCGGCGGGCAGGGCCAAGAGCCAAAAGGCAGGGAAAGGGCGGAGCAAGGGGAGGGGGTGCAAGGGGGGAAGAAGGCGGAAGGAGGGACAGGCCGGGGGAAGCCACGCCGAGGGCGAACACCCGCACGGGGGGCACGAGAAGGAAGGCCGGGGGGAGGGAGAAAGCGCAAAGCGCGAGGCAATCGGCGCGGGCGGAGAGGGGCGGCCAGCAGGTGCGGCCAAACGGAGAAGCGAGCAACGCGGGGGAGGCGGCAAGGCGCCGCGGCAACAACGGGGGGCGCGCGCCAGAGGGGGAGCGCGGCAAGCAACAAAACACAGGAGGGGGGGGCGCAAGACGAAAGGGCGGGAAGACGCGAGAAGAGGCCAACACGGAAAGCCAACGAAAAAGAGCGGCAGCGAGGGGGAAGCAAGGGGCCGAAGGGCAGAGGGGGACCAGGAGAGGCGTAGAACACCGGGCATACCAAAGACAGGGGAAGGGAGATAAGGGGGGGGGCGACCGGGACCAAGGCAGAGGGGGGGGCGAGGCAAAGGGGAGCGCACAGGGACCGAGGCAGAACCAGAGCAGGCAGCGCGCGGCGAACGGCCGCAGCCCCAAAAAGATGGCGAGTAAGAGAGGAGGCGGCGAACAGGGCGCGGGCGGCGGCGAGAAGGGCGGGGCGGGGGGCAACGACGCCAGGGGGGGAGCGAGGGGCAGAAAGGGGAAGCAAAGCCCCCGGGGCGGGACAGAAAGCGGCAAAGCGGGCAGGGGCAAAGGCGCCGCCAGGGAGCACGGCGGGAAGAGAAAGGAGGGACAGCCGAGTGGGGCGAGGGGAGCCAGGAAAGGGCGGGAAGGCACGCAAAGAGGCACGGCGAGGAAAAAGAAAGGGAACCCAGGGAAGCGGGGAAAAGCAGCGGACGAGGACAAAGCCAGAGACCAGCGCGAGACGAACCGGGCCGGACAGGGCAAAAAGAGCCAGGGGAGAAGGGGAAAGGGGACGCGGGCCGAAGAGCGGGAGTGGACGGAAAAGAGGACGCACGGGGCCGAAGACAGGCAGCACAGAAGGGGGCCGGAGGAAGGCGGAGGGGAGGGAGGCCGGCGAACCAAAGCGGGGGGAAAGGGGCGAAGAGCGGGGCAGGACCGAGGAAGGACAAAGGCGCGCGAGCCGAAAAGCCAGGAGCAGCCCAGAAACAGGGGCAAACAAAAGCAGGAGGAGAGGAAGCACAAGGGAAAGCGCGGCAGGGCGAGACAGGGGGCACCCGGGGGCAGGGAAACAAAGGGCCGGATGCGCAAGGAGGAGGCGAAGGAGGGAAAAGGGACAGGAGAGCCGAAGCACAGAGCGACGAGGCGAAGCAAAGGAGGGAAGCCGGCCAACGAGAGAAAACGAGGAGCGAGGAAAAAGGGGGCAAAGGAGCCAAGGCAGGACGCGGAGCCAAACCACCGGCGGGGGGGAGCGCCAAGGAACCGGGCCGCACGCCGGGGGTTGCCAGCAGGGATGGAAGGGAGCAGGAGCTGCAGGCAGGGCGGGGAGAACAGGCGGGGGCCAGACCAAGCGCGCCGAGGGCGGAGAGAGTAGCCGGGCGGAGCGGAGGGGGGCAGGGAGCGGCCAGCAAGCAAAGGGGTGGACGGAGGCGGCGGGTGGCAGGCGCAGAGGAGGCGGAAGCGGAGGCCGCCCAAAAAGCCGGGGAACCCGGCGGGACGTGCCCGGGCGGGGACCAGGGGGCGCCGCGACCGTGCGCCGGGCGAGGAAGGGGCGTGAAGGGGGGACAAGCAGGGGAGGGAACCGGAGGGCCAGGCAGGAGAACAAAGCACGGCAGGAGAAACACGGCCCAGGGGGGGAGACGGATCCCGGGAGGCCAGGGCGAGGCGGCGCGGCGGCGGCCGCGGGAAAAGGGCGGAAGGGGCGAAGGCAGCAGGGCAGGCGCGGCAGGCCGCAGGGGGAGGGGGCACGGGCGACGCGGCACAGGGAAGGCAAGAGGGGGTCCGGGCGGGGTGGGCACGGCAGCAAGCGGGCGACGGACGCCGGGCGCGGAAGCAAGGAGGGAACCGAAGAAGAGGCAAAGAAAGGGGCAGAGCGGGGACCGCGGGAAGGGCAGGAAGGAGCAGCGGAGGCAGGAGGAAACAAACGGAAAAGGGGGGGGGAGGAACCAGAGGCAGCAGGAGGGAAGGCGCCGACCAGGGCAGGCAAAAGAGCAAGGGCGACAAGGGAGGGAAGCGGGGGACAGGTCGAGAGAGAGAGGCGGAGGCGGCAGGCGAAAGAAGCGAGGCAGGGAACAAGAAGGGAGGCGGAGGGCGGAACCGCAGGGGCCGTGCAAGAAGGAAGACAAAGCGCGAGCCCAGAGGGCGGGGCCGCGGGGACAAGGGAAAAACCTGCAGAAACATATTTTCTTTTTCTGCGTATATATTTTATCTTATCTATTTATTTATAATTACTATATACTTTTTTTTATTTAATGTTCCATACGTCTCCTCTTCGTTTCGGCTCTCGGTGGTTCTCCCGTCTCTCGTTGTTCTGCTGCTTCGTATCATTTGTGCTGAGTGTCTGGCAGAGGTGATTATATAGCACAATTTTTAAGTATACGTATTGGTAATATAGGGCTGCGGTAATTAGGTGACTATGGTGGTGTTGCGTACTTAGGTCTATTTCTGGGGTCTGGCGATTTGATTTTGTTTGCCTATAGCTGGGTGTGCATTTAAAAGGGGGTGTGGACCTACCTTGATAGTCTTGCAGTCATATCGAAGCTGAGTTTGGGTGTGGGGTAGTTGATATCCGGCTAAGGCGGTTTACTGGCTAGCTCTAATCATGGCTTTCTTTAGAAGCTAAGGGTTTGGGAAGAAGTCTTTGTCGTTGAGACATGTGTCTTGGTCTTATTTATGTGTGGGTGTGCTCTAATTATTAAATTGCAAATAGGTTGTTTAAGAGGGTTGTGCATTTAACTAGCGGTTTTCTTTTATTTTTTTTGTTATGTGGTCGTTATTTTGGGAATCTTCGGAGTAAGGATTACCTCGCTATGCGGGTGGGTGGGCTTTTTGTGGGGCCATATAGGGAGACAGCGTACTTGGGTTAGCTAATATAGTTGATTTTGTTTGGCAATAGTCTTGTTTAGGAGGGTGAAACGCGGCGCTGTCGAGTACCACTCGGGGGTTTTGTAGGGCCTTTTGTGATTGTTGTGAATGGAAGGTGTGGGGAAGCCTGAATTTTGGAAAGGTGTTTCCCTTAAGTGTGACCATCTTTTGTAGTTTTTGGGTGGGTGTTATTTTTTTCTGTTATGGAATTTTAGGTTTTTGTGTTGTGGTGTGGAAAAAGTGGAATATCCTTTTCGTTCGGTTAATGGGTTTGTAAAGTTGTGTTTGGAACCTGTATTAATTTAAAAAGTGGGGTCGTGTGTGTTTTATAGTGGTGTTTTTTAGGTAGTTTTAAATTATAAAGTGGAGGTTGCAATATCCATTTTTCTATGAGTGTTGGTGGGTGTTTTATAGTGGTATAGCGGGATTTTTTTCTTATGATTTGTGTTTATTTTTGTTTTATTTAGGATTTCTTTTTTTGTTTTTGTGTTATGTGTGTATATATCTGGTTTAGAATGATGTCTGTGTGTGTGTATGTATGTGTTTGTATGGTTTATATGTGTATCTATCTATGTTATGGGTTTGTTGTTTTTTGTATTGTATGTGGATGTTGTCTTGTGTGCTGTGTGTATTATCTCTGTATTCCGACTCCTACGCCGTCAGTAGGCTTTCTTGTGCTCCTCTGAGTATTTGCACTATATACATAGGACCTCCTTTGCACTCCACAGTCAAGGCGGTAGAAGTCTCACATACACACCTTCACCTACTCCCGGTATTGCGGCAGAGAACCGCTCGATCTCTTTAACATCAAACATCCCTAGTGTGGCAGAGAACCGTCGTCTTTCACACCCTCCATAGTGTAGAGAACTAGCCCCACCTCCTAGTGACTGGCACCGAGAACCCTTCGGATCACTCTCCAAGTGAGTGTCCGCACGAGAATCCGTACTTCGAATGATCTTCTCACAGAATTAGAAGGAAGAAAGAAAAGAGTGAAGGAAAGTCCAATTTCACCAAAGAACTACCTAGCACAATTGAAACCTCCCCAGTGGTAGACCTCCTTGGAATGCTCTCTGTGGATCCACTCTCCTTGCGCTTATTCTCTCAATAGGCCGAAGCATCAAAATGACAAAAAAGATTGATCCGAATGGTGGCAAGGTCTAATTTGGACTACTCCTTTTATATAAAGACAAGTGAAACCGCCCAAAAACTTGCATATTCATATTCCTGTACGCAGTGGTCGTCCGGTCGATTCTGGATCGTCCTGGCACGATTTTACTTAACGATCTGAAACGACCCAATCTTCATGTGTACGAATCTGACTTCGGTACAGTGATCGTCCTGTACGAACTTGGTCTCCAGTACGAATCGGTTATTGCGAAGGGTCGGTTTCTAGAAACTGGCTGAAAACTGTTCTAAGTCTCGGTTTATCGTACTTGAACGAAAATGGTGTATCGTCTGGACGAAAATTTTCCAGAGAGCCTGATCGTCACTGGTACGTAATATTTATTTTGCGCTTCTGGCTACGAAACTTTTTCCAGTTTGAACCCATCGCCTGGGCGATGATTTGTTTTCGTTTTGCGGACGAAAAATTTCCAGAGAGCTGCATCGTCCTGTCACGATATTTTATTTTCGTCTGTACGAAATTTTTCCCAGTGAACCCATCGCCTGTACGGGATGGTCATAATTCGTCTGGACGAAAATTATCCAGAGAACCGCATCGCCTGGACTGATGTAAATTTTGTCCTGCGACGAATAGGACTTAGAAATTTTTTCAAAGCAAGTTCCTATTTCGTTCCAAGTGTTCATAGGAGTATTAACTGACAGATCGTCCAGTACGTATAAATATCGTCCTGTTACATCGTATATGAATTTCAAGATCTCCATATTGTGTGCAAGTGTGTGTGTGAGATTTTATTCACTCTCGTAATTTAGATCTACTCCCTTTCAAATATAATTTAAAAAAAAAATCAAATTAAACAAAATATCTCCAGTTTGATTGAATTGAAGTTTCTTAGTCGGAGTCTGATTTTCTGAAATTGTAGATACCACACAGAGTCTCCCAAGTCGCAAATCCTTCTGAAATTGTTAGGAGAAAACTAACATTCTTAACTATATAATGTTTGGATATCATCAAAAACTACATAAGTCTGCATAAAGTCTATAACTCGATTCAAATAGCAACCTATTCAAACAGTTCCTCGCCCTGACCATAACTAAATCATTTAGTCCTCAAGAAAAGAAATGTTTCTTTAAAAAATCAGCCCTTCACTAATTTGCCAAGAAGAGTCAAGTTACTTTCAACTTCTAGGTTTTAAGCATAATAGATTTTAAAGCTTCAAATTAAGGTCTCGTTACCCAATGGAAAACTATACTAATGTCAAAGCCTATTTTTTAGAGGTAGTAAAACACCGGCTTTAGAAAATTAGCATGCATTATCTAAAAAAGCGAATAAACCCAAATAGAAAAAAGGTTCGGGAGAGGATCTTTAGGTGCAGTCAATAACCCATTCTAGGCTTTCCATTGCTAAATGGGAATTCCATAGATGAAGAACTTTGGGTTACACAGGTTATTTAAGACAGTGATGGGAAAATTAGAGGAAATATCCATGCATAATAAGAGAAGAAGAAGGAACACTCATTCGACATCGATGAAGGAAATATTAGTGTTATTAGAAACACTTAATTGCCTCCTGCTATCATCCTCTCTTATCTCAGCTAAGTAGATCAGTCTATCATCTAATCTCATTGCTATCAGCATCTATAAAACTTTGAAATTTGGCTGCTTTATATAGTTCCAATATTCTACAATCTATGAGTTTTTCATAATCATATATGTTTCAAACTTCGTATTATGTTCAAAAATTAATATGTATTGCTAGCACCTTTTTTTGTATGTTTTATTTATCATTTTATTTCCTTATTCAATTTTAAAATCCTCGACCTCTTCCTCTAGATCCTCGAGCCATTATACCTCCTTTTTGTGAAGGAGGGGAAGGAGAATAGTGAATATCATGTT
>NW_021318869.1:14002-21478 GCF_001605985.2 Dendrobium catenatum
GTTGTAAGTCACCTTTAGTACAATATTCTACTCCATCGTCAGAGTATTCTATATATTGATGAAGGGTGGAATGCACCATTCTATATTCATGGAGATGGGTTCTACCTAGAAGAGCATTAAAAGTAATCTCAGAATCTATTATATAGACTTTGGCTCCAATTTTTAAGTTTTCTAATTCCAAGAGCAGGGTTATCGAATCCAGATCTCTCACACCCTTTTCATTGAATCCTTACAACAACATTTTGTTAGTGTTTAGTTTATGAGTATCCACTTTTAAGAATATAAGAGTTCTAAGAGTCATAATGTTGACTGATGCATTGGGATCAACAAGAATACAAAATAACTTCAAATTGTCTATTTTCATAGAAATATATAATAGACTATTATGATATGTGATTTCAAGGAGAAAACCCTCATCCAAAAAATGTTATCACTGGAACTTCCTTGAAGTATAGAGCTTCTTTAGACTACTCTTATGTTTAATGAGACATATAAAACTCTAGATCTATTAAAACTTTAATCAAAGCCTCCCTTATTTCCTTAGAAAGAACCAGTGCATTGTAGATACTTAGTTTCTTAAGCAATTTATTTAGAAGAGATAAAATATTATAATCCACTTTAGTTTTATCTGAATTAGCAATACCTGAATCTAGTTTAATCGACATTAAAGTTTCTATCTTTATAGCAATTTTCTTTTCTTTGTTGCCTGCAAATGTTGATGGTGGTAAAACTTTACCACTGCATGAATTTACTTGACCTATCTCTTCTAGGGAAGAGATTGTAAGTTCATCTAATTCTGAATTGTTATTCACTTTTCAAACTTCATCTAATGAACTATCAAAATTATATATCTCAATTCCTATATAAATAGGATCACCCTAAATATCAAGTATAGTGGAATAAATGTAAGAGAAATATTTAAGACATGCTTTCAACTCATCTTAGTTTAATTATAATTTTAAAAAAATTAATTATATTATTTATGTTATTATTTGATTTTTCATACCTAAATATAGACAAAATAGTGTGATGCTCTTAGATATTCTTCAATTGCATCATAGATATTCTTCAAAAGAATCTCTATAGTGTGATACTACTATATTTGAGTTTCACATTTCAAATTGAAGTTTCTCCTAAAAGTTCAAGATGGATGTTAAACATCGCAGAACTAGTCTGAGAAGCACTAAGAGGGGGGTGAATAGGTAATTTAAAATATCCTAAGTAGAAATACTATTCTTTTCAAAACTTTGAAATAAAAAATTTGATCACCATAAGCAAAAGCAAAAAATTTAACAATAATTTCAATAATGATGAGGAAATTCTAATTAACCCAATAAAACATTAATCTCATATTTTCACCATATAGTTATAGTATAAAATCAAATATTGAAATATAAAAGGCAAAAATTAAAAATTAAAATGAGCACACCATATTTATAGTGGTTTGGTCAAAACCATGACCTACGTCAACTCCGCAGCGACATCCTCGGCAGTCGACAATCTTCCTCAGGTATTACATATCACTAATAGTGCCTCTCCTTTAGCCCCCATAGCTAGACATAAAAGCCATTAGAAAATCCCTTTCACCAACCCGGTATGACAAAGGATCGTAATCCTTCCAAACCTTAGATCATTGAATCCCTTTTCTCCCTCCTGGAATAATAAAGAACAGAAATCCTTTCATAAGTATGAACCTCAAATCCCTTCACCCTTCTAGGTGTGGCAGAGTAGCCTAGTCCTTTAACACTATAGAGATCTTCTTCCCAAAACTTCCTTCAAGATAAAGCATGACACATGGAGGAACTTAGGTGCAAGTTTGCTGGAGAAACCGTGTGGAATGCTCTCTCACACTCCCTTGAAACATTCAAGGATCTTATCCCTCTCTCATAAACCTCACCCTTTCTCTCTCTAGCTCAGAGCTCTCTCTTTTAGCTTTCTCTAGAAGAAATCAACTCATTAAATGCCATAAAGACTATTAAAAATTCTTATGAAAAAGCTTAAATAGACAGCTTTAAAAAACCCTAAAAATTCAATTCATTCGTCAAGGATCATACACTACAAAGTGCAGAATTAACCTATTAAATTATATAATCATTATTATGAATGACCTGTTATACAGTACGATCAATTCAATGTTACTTGTTAGTGTTGTATGATCACTAGTACTAATGACCAATCGTATATACAATTTGTAAAACCTAAACGTAGTTCAATAGAGGAATGAATAATGGGATGATCAAATATCATCTCTATTAATCGTACAATACTATCTAGTTTGTACAGTATAATCAAACTCTCCAAATTAAGTAGAGTCGATTGATTAATCATAAGATTAAATTAGGCAATATTTTAAACATCATACAATATAATTAGTTTCATATAGTATCAATAGAATAACTTTTCAAATTTTAATTTTTTCCTAATTTAATGAACAAGGTTTTTAATTATAACAGATTGTCCAGTATGATATGGTGTTTGTACTGTTTGGATAGTTTTATTTTCAAATTATTTTTTTCAAAAAAAATAATTTAGGTAATTTTTCTAACGCCTGATTGTATAGTACAATCCATATCATACAGTATGATAATAATTAAAATTATTCTTCTCCCTTTGTGTGCGTGTGCATGGTCACCATGCTAGCATACATCATTATAAAACTTGACTCAAAAAAATAAAAATAAAGAATTGAAAATTACTAACTCTTTTAGCAAAAACCATTTTATCCCATCTTGAGCCCTAAATCATCAAATACATGTACATGTTATATCTGAAATGTTAGTTAACACATAAATAAATATGTACTAAAAAATACTAGGAAAATTAAAGAGACGATCAATAATATTTGCTATCATCAAAATCATAAACTCAGGAGCCCGAGTTGTAATAATCTCTCCCTTTTTTTACAATGGAAAATATTATTGGTTTAATTTGCAAACTAAATATATTTGGTCTTAATCTCCCCCTTACCAAAAGAACTAAATTAAAAAATATGAGAATTTTTGTTTTGTTTTGTTTTTTTAAAGACAAATAAAATTATAAACTTAAATAATAAACAAATTTAAAAACTAAATAATAGAAAATCAAATAAACAATAGCTGCTAACCATAAATACAACCAACATAAATAACAGTAGCTAACCATAAATAGAACCAACCATAATACATTCTCTCACATTATAAAAAAGAAGAGATAAAATAACTCAAAAAATAAGCTATACACATGACCTAAGTATGATTTTAAAGATAGAAATGAAGGAAGCTAAACCACACAACTCAAAAACATACAAAAAGAAATTAAAAACATACAAGCATGCATTAAACATAACATATATATATATGTATTATATATATATTATATATATATATATATATATATTATATTATATATATTATATATATATATAGTTATATTATTATACCATATAAATTAACAATTGAATATCTGACTCTTTAGTATTTAGTTTTTTACCTCATCAACTATCTTATTCTGATGATTCTGAGTCAAGTCTGCCAAAAGATTTTTCTTCTCTTTATTTATCTTATTACATTTTACTTATTTTATCTTTTTTAGATGTTTGGTTTTTCTTACGCCAAAGCAAATAACATCAAAAGAAACTTAACATTTTTATAAATTTTTATGTTTGCTCCACCTTTGTTGTGTGTTATGCTTATGTAGACTTTCAAATTTGCTTGTTTTGATGTTATCTCCTTACTCTCATCATTACTAAAGCACATATCCATGTCTTTTTCTTGCGACTATAGTCTTCTATCACCTAAATCTAAAAGTCATTGACTCACACTATTCTCGTAGCAATGATTGAGCCTGATTAGATTATAATAGAAATAGCATCAAATCTTTCAATTATATATGTTATAACTTTGGCTAAAAATTTATTGAGTAGACAATGTAAAAGAATTTGTTAACCTTTAAAAATTTAATGTTTCTACCTAAAGCATGCAATAAAATATTTAACCTTAATTTTTGACTTCACTAGTACTTCATATGTAATGCATAATCTAACTTAAATATCTTTGCCAATTGTACAAGTTAAAACTTTCATATAGTCTTTAGAAGTTAATGCACAGAAAAAGTAATTTAAAGATTCATCATATAAATGAGCATAAAATTATTCTTCTATACTCATTCAATAAAAGAAATATTTGTTTTGACTCTTTAATAATCATGATGGTAAATAATAGCTAGTTTGAATCATATGACAAATTGAAAAATATATTGATTGCAAGAAGATAGAAATTTAGACTTTCCAAAAATCAAAAGATAAATTATAAAATAAATGTGGATGGGTTATTAAATAACCCTCAGTAGTATTTCAATTACCAAAATTTTCCATTGATCATTTTTCAAAAGTTTTAATAAAAAATCAATTATTTTTTCAAGCGCTCTAATACCATTGAAAGACTTAAAAATTTGTTAAACCACATAGAAATAGCCTAACAAGCACAAAAAGGGGGTGAATTGGTAATTTAAAAATTAAGAAAATAATACTATTCTTTTATTATATTTTTCAAAAACTTTGAAATAAATAATTTGATAATCTTATGTAGAAGCTTAATAATTTAACAATATTTCAATAGCATTGATGAAATTCAATACACAACGTACATTAATCTCATATTTTTACCAAGAGTTATAAATAGAGACTAAAATGCAAAAAAATGAAGTGCAAAAAGTAAAATATTAGAATGAGACACAAGATTTATAGTGTTTTTGGTCAACAAAGACTTGTTCACTCCCCAAAATGCTCTCTTTAGGTATGGCACTATCACTATATGTACTCCTTTAGCCGCTATAGCTAAGTAGAGAAACTCTTTATAATTCTCTTCCATAAACCGTTGCAACATAGGACTGTAATCTTTCACAGCAGAGAACTTGAATCTTTTTTTTCCTCTGGAGATGGTAGAGATTCCAAATCCTTTCACAAGTAGAGACCCTCGAATCCCTTTCACCCTTTCAGTGCTGCAGAGTAGTGGAGTCCATTACACCAAAGATCTTCTTCCAAAATTTCCAAGGTAAACCTTGATACATAGAGGAGCTCAAGTGAAGTTTGTTGGAGCAACCATATGGAACTCTCCCTCGACTCCATTAAAACCCATAAGGATCTTCTCCTGTACTCATAAACCTCAACCCTTTTTCTCTCTAATGCAAGGCTCTCTCTTTAACCTTTTTCTAAAAGAAATCAACTCAATGAATGCCAAAAAAACAATTAAAAATTCTTATATAAAAGCATAAATAGTGGGCTAAACAATAAAAATTATCAAGTTGTAAAGATCGTACAGTATGATCGTAGGATCATCTAGTACAATGTGAAAAATTTGACCTATTATTATTGTATGTTCATTCATATAAATGACCAGTAATATAGCATGAAAACTTCAATTTTTAAAGTTAGTGTTATGTGATGACCAATACAAATGACCAATTATACAATATAATTACTTCAACCAAAATGCAGTTCATCCAGGTTGAATCATGGGATGATTAAATATCATCTTTGTTAATCACATAATATGATCTAGTTCAATCAAAATATCAAAATTAAGAAGATTTGAATAATTAGTCATAGGATTAAATTAGGCAATTTTTAAATATCATACAATACAATTAGTTTCATATAGTATGAAAGAATAACATTTAAAATTCAATTTTTTCCCTAATTTAATGATGGTGGGGTTTCAAATTATAACAGATCATCCAGTATGATTTGGTGTTCTTACTATACAAATAGTTATAATTTAAAATAATTTTATTTCCAGAAAAATAAATCATTTTAATTAATTTTTATAACAAAAAGTTGTATAGTACGATCCATATCACACAATATAACATACAAAAAGTTAAAATATTTAAAATTATTTTTTTTCTCTCCTTGTGTCTATATGTACACTTACTAGGTTAGCATACACCATATAAGACTTGTCTTAGGAAATTAAAAATAAATAAATGAAAATTATAAAATCTTTCACCATAGCCTATTTTACCCCATATTGAGCCCTAAATCTTTAAATAATTATGCATGTTGTACCCAGAGTGTTAGCTAACACACAAAAAATATGCACTACAAATACTAGAAGATATAAAGAGGAAATCAATAATATTTTTTCTCATTAGGGGTGACAATTCAGGTCAACGGGTCGGGTTCGGGTCGAACCTGACTTGACTCGACTGTAAATAGGTTAACCTTAACTCGACCCAATTTTGCAAATGAGTCAGGTTTGTCAACCCGGACTCAACTCATACGGGTTACCAGGTTGACACGACCTGATCCGCAAACATCTGCAAAGCAGGAGGGCCGATGGCTATGCGCGTGCAGAGCGAAGCGGGCGTAGCGAGTGCGGAACAGCGAGTGCGACAGCTGCAGCTTAAGCGCAGGCTAGCTGTGTGAGCTGGATGCGAGATGCTTGGATCAACGAGCAATGTGGGATGTCAGGACCAACTAGCACGGCTATACAGCTTGTAATGCAGACAGGACTTATGATACAGATGGTGAACTCCTACTCACGCAGATGCAACATTGGGTTGACCCAACTCACACAGACGGTGGACTCCAACTCACAACATCGACGGAATCCATCTCATGTGGACGACAAACTCCAACTATATGGGATGACTTTCAGGTTAATTTGGGTTGACTCGTGGGTTAGCGGGTCAACCCGAACCTGACCCATTTTTTCAAATGGGTTAGAAATCCAAACCAAAACCCGACCAGTTTCACAAATAGTTTGATCCAAACCCAGATTTTTCTAGGTCAGGTTCGGGTTGGCTTTTGGGTCGTATCAAAAATTGACACCCCTAGTTATCATCAAGTTCATAAACTCGGGAGCTCATGTTGTAACATATCTATCTTAAGATATACTCAACTAATCTTTCATCTAGTTTCTATAATTCTACCACCAAATCTCACATTATTAAATAGTGATGTGCTCATGCAATTTTTCATGAACATCTTTTCTAACTCTATAAATTTATGTACTAATGCATTGGGTATTTCATCATACCACTCAAATGTTTTCCAAATAAATTACTTGCAAATTATCTAAAGAGTAGATGATTGTTTCCTCTATAATAACTAGCCTTGAAATGTGCTAAGTGTTGCTTAGGCTTTATATATCCATCAAAGTTTTTGAATTAGGGTGACATGAATCCTTTGGGATAGGGAACTTAGAAAAATTCATCCAGGTAGGGTCTACACCTTAGAATTGATGAAGTACCCTTAGAATGTACTAAAGTATCTTTAACTTGTTGTTCTATCATCTTCTTCATATCTATAGTTTGAATTTTTTTTTTCATTTTCTAGCATTTTATCCTCAATTTTATTTTCTTTCACTACCTCTTTAGATTTAAAGTAGTGTTGTACATACTCTATTGGAATGGAATCTATCTTTGCCTTAGCATATGGGGCCCTTTTACCTTGTTGGGAAGCCATAGTAACCAATAATGTTTCTATTCTTATTCCAG
>NW_021318869.1:21578-23857 GCF_001605985.2 Dendrobium catenatum
CACATTCATTAATTAAGGTGGCAATATTTCTAATAATATTGCCCTAATAAGAAGGAGGAACATCCACAGTCGTAAGAGATGGTTCATTATGCATACTAGATGATTGTATCATTTTAACATGTGATTTGGGAATATTGCCTTCAACCTCAACACAAGTCATATTTTCATTCTCAAGAATAACCACACTGACACCATTGTCTTGAGTTTATTTGGAAAAAAACTTTTTTCTTTACAAAGATGAGGATGCAACATGAAACATTCATTAACACCATGACCATGCATTTTACAATGAGAGCAGAAAATATGTAGGTAAAAAAATATAGTATGACCTCCTTGAGAAGATGTGGCTATAATTAAGGTCATGCATAAGTTGGATCGCAATATGTCGCTAATCTAGCAAACCAACATGAAAGTAACCCGTAAGCTTCAAGTTAACAAATATTTTTGAATGAAATTGAAATTGAGATTGAGATAATGAAGAAGGGATTTTCCAACCATTGTAAGATCAAAATGACAGGCCAACTGAGAGACCATTGCATCATCAAACATCAAAGTTGGATAACCCTTGAAGGAGGTTTGCACAAATTGAAGTTTTGGTGCTGATGAAGTAGAACCAAATAAATCCTCCTTGAATGACCTAGAATGGCCATCATGAAATAAAGGAGCCGATGAGTTAGATGATTCCCATTGCTATGAGATCTTATTACATTAATATTTGCCAAATGAAATTCCTTTAATGGATTCTTTTTTTATGTTAAGGAGAAATTACCTATAATTTCCATTTGCATTACTTTTCTGAATTTACGCATGAATTTTTTTAATACATAAGTTCTTCATGCTATGGGTTAAATTTTTGGTATACCATTGCAAATGGATCAGGCTACTACATCTAGGACAAGGCCTTTTGTAGAAAGGATCTTAGTAGAAATGGATATAACCAACAAACAACCAAACGAAATATGGCTTTGTTCTAAAATGATGGATTATTTACAAAAACTTTTATTTGAGAATATTTTGGATATCTATAACAATTATAAAATTTATAGGCTCTCTATTATTGACTATTTTGTGATGCACCATCATCTCAAAGAACAATCGAATGCTCTAAAAGAGTAAGCATGAATGAATAATAGTAAAAAACATGAACATGGTCCAAACAATCTTGTTCAGCTAATCCTAAATGCTAATTATTTCCTAAGATTAGGTGATGATATGGAAGTCATTACTTCTAACAAAGAAAGGCCGAAACATAAAAATGAAGCAAAGGATTTGGCTCAAACCTCCAAGGTAGGACCAGCTATGGATATAAAAAATTAAGTGTTACATGAGCTTATATTAATTAATTTGATAGTTCCCATGGCTGATAAGCAAATTAATGGTAATAGGATTGATTATTTTAATTCATCTCCTTTTATTTCCTCTCTCTATATATTGATGTGGGATGAGATGGTAATGAAGGAACTCAAAAAATTATGGTTTTAATCAAGAGAACACTTTGAATGATATATCTATCCTTCTCTCTAGTAAGGTTGTTTGTTTAGCTTATTTGGAGAAAGATAGCCCCTCTGCTTTGTGGCAGAATGCTATTGAGGAAGGTTTCTAGATTACTTTGGAATACTATATCTAATACGACTGAGAGTGGGGGGTAATTCTCCAAACTCTCATGTCATGGAAGATTTTAATAACATGGTGTTGGATTTAAATTTTCATGACATTGGTTCTTCTTGGAACGTGTTTAATTGAAATAAATCCACCATGTGATAAAGGCTTGATTGTATTTTATTCAATAATCAATGGATTACTTATTCTCCTATAACTCGCATTGACCACTTAACTATAACTTTATCTAACCACTCACCTCTTTTGTTGAATATTTCTATTTATAACATGTCTATTCATCTTATTTTTAGATTTCAAAATATGCGGCTTTTGGATGAGTCCTATTTTCTTGTTTTGGAAGGCAATTGGCATGCTCCTTTATTTCCTAATGATAATATTAGGGGCTTGGTTAGATTGTTGCTAAAACTCAGAAGGGTTAAATCTAAGTTAAGTTGGTGGAATAAATGTGTCATTACAAACATTTTTTCTAACATTTTGGAACCTAAAAAATAGGTTAATATTATTGAGAACCATGACCTTTCTTTATAAAATGAAGTTAAGTTGTTGTTATTCAAACTTGAAGAAAAAGAGGAAGGTTTTTTGAAGCAACAAGCTGTGTCTAAGTTTTTCATTGAAGGTGATAGGAATACTAATTATTTTAATAATATTGTTAATCATAA
>NW_021318869.1:23957-50328 GCF_001605985.2 Dendrobium catenatum
CAGAGAATACAATCCACATAATAGCTTTTAGCTATAGAGTAGAATGGTTTGCGAAGTCATAGGGACAATGTGTGATTAAGAAGAATACTAAAATTCTCAAGTAAGACATACATAAAATAGTCGATTCAATAAAACATTAAATAATGGTAGTAGATTCGTAAAATGTGTTGTGCTATCTACACCAAGAGTATCTAGGAACCTGCAAAAAAGCAATGAATCAGGAAAATGCAAGAACAAGGAACATAATTCCTCTATAAAACTGAGACATATTTCTTCTATCGTTTTCTTTACCGCTTCCACTATAAGTATGAGGCCTTTTTACCTCTTTTCTAAATAACTACCAGCAAGTAAAAAGTGAAAATAAAGCCCATGATAGTAATGTAGCTAAAAGACAAAAGCGGTTTGTGGATAATGGAAACTAAAATATTGAGTGAGTCGTGGAACAGCAATATAGCATGATGATGGACTGTATAAGGTGCTGAAATGAGTCCGGCTTCACAATGGGCTGCATCAAAAAGCAATTACACAAAAATTGGAACAAGTGAAATAGGTACAGATCATAACCAATAAAATAGCGAAAGTAGAGCTTACTAATTAAAAAGGCCAAATAGCAGTAGCAGCTACTAATTAAAAAGGCCCAGACAAACCACAATAAATCCTTGCTAACTACTCCCATAAAATTGGGACCCATAAAAGAACAACAGAAGAATATCCAAAGCTCCAAAGATCCAATTAAAGGCGGAAAAATTGGCTCAGGAGTGCAGTATCAACATTTTTATTACCACAGTTATCCACCTTATGCTCGAATCTAATCCCAAACAAACCCTAAAATTGAAAACAATAGATGGGAATAGTTTCAAACCGAACAAAGAGACAGACGATCAGGCACCACCACAACCTTTGCATATGCCAGAAAGCATAAGATAGAAAATTGCAACAACCAAGGTCTCACTAAGCAGATTATGATGATGATAATGAGATGAGAAAAGGAAAAACATAGTTCAAAGGAATCCAACATAATCCTAAAATACCAAAAAATAGTCCAACACTAAATATAGCTTTTTCGAAGCATGAATTCCATCTCATAAAGACAGCCACCTTTCCATCTCAGGTTCAGAGAAGGATAGATGAGAAGTAGATGTGAATAAAGTCATAATCTGAGGAGTTATAATCACTTCCAGACAAAGCCCATCCAAAATCAGCAGAAACCAATACCAAAGATGGATCATAACAATCACTACCACAAAAATTATGATAAAAACAAAAATACCCAAGAACAATAGAATCCAAACCAATCACATAATCCACACAATTACATGCAATTATTATATGAATACAGGATCAGGTAGCTCTATCCTAGGAAATAAGGAATTATAATTTATAAAACTTTAATAAGGACTTTAAAATATGTACATGATAGTATAATGAAATAATGCATAAATAATAATACATAAATAAAAACTTATATACATTGATAATTTTTTAGTGTACAACTTAGGGACTACTATAAAGTAAAGCTGTGAAGACTCCACCAATAATAAGCTTGAATTTTTATTCTTACATAATGTAGATTTGAATATGATTATTTATTATAGTCTTCATTCTTCTTGCTTTTGTATCATCTCTAGAAATTGCAAAAGATGATGATCTTATAAGGAAGAAGAACCATTTTCTTTAGAGACCTTAATGTTTATATATATAAACAATAATTTTAAATTCTTTTAGAACTCTTGACATTGTACAACTAAATCTAGCTATACAAGTATCTAAAAAATTAACATTAACATCATTTCCTTTACATTTGCATTTACATCATTGCCTACGTACATTATACTTTTGAAGGAATATAAAAAGCTGTATATTTAAAAGAAATATACATATGCAATATTTTGTAAGTGTATATAGAAAATTAAAGTGACCTAAGAGCCTACTCCAAATATGCACCAATAAAGATGTAAATATGATATCCATAGTATAAAAAGTAAGCACACTAAACATGAGTCCCTCAAGGCATAACACTCTGAATAAAATAAACCAAACAACAGGTCTAGCCTAGGCTAAAGTGGGTTGTCTTAGCAAATAAATTCTAGTGTGTATATAGGACTATATAGCTTGGGTAGCTCCTAGATTTTATCTATTTAATGTTATCTAAAAGAATTTGTTTATTTAAGTTCATTGAAGGTTGGTTTGAATTTAAGTTTTAGTGTTTTATATGTTTTGGGTTTTTTTTAAGGTGGCTTTTAAATGTTGAAGTTGTTTACTTTAAGTTTTAAATAACATACTACTCAATAACTTCCTAGAATAAGAAGCCATTGATTAGCAAGTCCTAGGCTCATATTTGTAATGACGCCAATATTCCAAAGATGGGTAGATAAGTTGCTTATAGTAGTTGCATTTTGATTAGGAGTTTTAGTCCTTAAGCTTTCCTATCCATTATATATTTACCTTCCTAAAAGGAGTCCAAGCTTAAGGGTATAAAATCTTCAATATCAATGTTTTTTCAATTATTATTTAAGTTATGTAGCAATCACCTTTTCTTAAGCAAGGATATAAGGGTTTTTTACCCTCATTGGTGCAAAGTAAATAGCCTCAAAAGCCCTAGTTACCAAATAATTACCTTTTTATTTAAGTTTGATTATTGATTGTTAATTTTTAATTAATTAATTTCAATTATTATTGATTCATAATATTTATAATTTAATATTTAAATTTCATCAATTCCTTCGTGGAATTATCACAATGGGTATAATGGCCAAAGCTTACTTATAATATGTAGCCCCATAGTCGAGGTATTCCAACCTAAAAACTTTATTGACTGAGTGTTAATTATTCATTACTATTACTCATCTCGTTCAATTCATTAATTGATGATTTATTTAATTTTTTGTGATTTATTGAATTTTCATAATTATTGAATTATTTAATGAATTAAGTTTAACCAAATATTGACTTTTTTATTTATATTGAATTGTGGAACTTTTATAATTTTCATTAATACTAGACCAAATTTTGAGTTCAATGCCTTTGAGTTTGTGTCAATTGGATTTTTCTATAATTAGTTATGTTTTTATACGTTCAACATATTTTAATGAATTATTTAATTAAAGGAATTTCTAATTTTTGAACCAAATCAATTCCAAACGACTTAAAATCTCCCCAAATGTCACTGACCAAATGAAGTCCAAATGTAGTAAAATTTAAAACATGGGTTCATCAGTAAAATTTAAACATGGGTTCATATGAATTTGTTCTTCAAATCCATTGAATATGGATTCATCAAAACATTACTTGAATTTGGATTCATCAAAGCATTACTTGATTCATCAAAGCATTACTTAATTCATCAAAAAGAGTTTCATATGAATATGTTCTTCAAATGCTTATAGGTTTTTACAGCAATTAATCAACAAATATAAGTGCATCTATGCATTTCAAGGTTTAATTTTGGAAATCCACTAACAAATTTGGGTGAAATCGGTGGCATTCTAACCCTTGCATAAACATAAACACACAAAGAAAAATCAAGTCCTAATTACATGTGGATTGAGATTTAGGAATTTTAATAATTTGGGTCAAATTATGATGCATACTTTGAAAATTTAATTCACTAGGATCCATTGATCACCAATATTAAAAAATGGTATGTAGCACACATACCCTAATATATCATGCCAAAATTTGAGCCTTAATTTAACTACTAATTGGGGAGTAATTAAAAAAAATTAATGAAATTTGAAACCAAAATTATTCATCTCCAAATTGTTAAAAAAATTTAAAGTTAAATTTAAAGTAAAATTTGGCTCAATGTGGTTTTAATGAGCCTAAGAACCCCTAGTTTGGATGAAATGTTGATTTATGGTAAATTTTGAAGTTCCAAGCATTCATTTATTTTTTTATTGCATTTAACTCAAATTTTGAATGGCCAATATCATTTGAAATTATTGTGCGACAGTGCAATCATTACAAAGGACTATAATGACAATGATGTTGGGTTTTAGATATGTTAGCACCAGATCAAAGATGTAGTTTTACTTATCTTCAATAACTATGATCCTTCTAATCCATGTCGAATCAAATTAATGGTGAATATCACATGCCTGATCTTTCAAATGGAATGAGTTCAAAACCCACCATTTGTTCCATGCTCTTCAAATAAATTCAAACCATTTAATCAAATTACAAGCATAATAGGATGGCTCAAATTTATCTAGGGTTTAAAGTTCAAGAATGAATAAGGAATTAAAATGCTTATAACACCCTAAAGATCTTATCGATGGAATCTGGAGGCTCCATGTATTAAAAACTTAAGTAATTCTTTTTAAATATAAGGCCTTAAAAAAAAAAACCTCTATCTAATGAGTTGATCTTCTTATTTTTGAACTCTTTGGACTCTTGGAGTTATCTTTTAGACTTTGCTTGAAGACTTTAAGCCTTGAAATCCTTTGGATTCAATGTTGCTTGGGCTAGGTCACTTTCTCTCTCTTAGAATTCATTTAGAGAAATTTTAAGGTAAAGAGGGTTAGGGAAGGCTATGAGGACTTAAGGGAGTTGTTATAAATCTAAGGAATGCAATTGATCAACCTTTTTAAAATTTTTGGGGTATTTATAGGAGATATAACTTGGAATCAAGGGTCAAGATCTTTCCACCTAAATAAAGCCTGACCACCATTTACGTTGGGAAAGTCCAGTTGGATGCACAGGATGTATCTTGAGAGTTTGAGCTCCACTAGATAGTTGCCAGTCAGTTATGATTGAACCAATATTGCATAGAAGTTAATTTAGTGAATCGTTCCACATCAACAATCCAAATGGCTAGAGCTTAACATGACATATGGAATGAACATCTTAGAATATAATTTAAGAGTTTATAGTAACCAATTTAGATTGGTAATGGGCTCAAGAATTTTTGTTTGAAGGTTTATGTGAGCCCAATTGGTTGAGCTAGGTCAACCCATGGATGGGCTTATTGGGTTTGGTGCATGGGTTAAGGAACACCTAAAATAGGTATTTAGGCAATTTAAATTCACATGGATTTGGTTTTAAGTCACAATAACTACATTGGGTCCACGCAGTTCAAGCCAAGTCAATAAACTAGGTGGGACCATGGACTGAAACTAATGTACTGTCACCATGGGTTTGGTTCATTGATTTGGTCAAAATAATTAATTTTGAATTTTTTTAGTGTTTATATATGTTTTGGTTAACCCTGATTGACTTGTTCAATAGGCTTAACTAGTGGTAAGAATCTTTCCTAGTATCTGTAAGTATCTACCAAGATTCTCTGTGGCTCCAAAGAAGAAGATCTTTCATAAAGATTGATGATCTCTACCTATCACCTTAAGGGTGAAAATAGAGTTATGGTTCTCTAACCATCACCTAGAGGGTGAAATAGAGTTGTAGTTCTATGAACATCTTCGGAGGGTAAGAATAGAGTTGAGGTTTCAGCTTATAAAAGAGTCACGGTTCTCTGCTACACCAGGTTAAAGAATTAGCATTTGTATAGGCTTCTACACGTTGCTATGAGAGTAAAAGGAGAGTTACTACTATTTAGTGCAATACTTAGAGAGGGAGTCTCCAAGGAGTGGATGTAGGTTATGTTGACTAAACTAATATAAATTCTAGAGTGTTCATTCTTATAATTTTTTGTACTTTATTTTCTACAAATATATGTGTGGTTGAAAAATCTAATTTAATTTATTATTATGAAAGTTACTTTTTTTCATATTTTTTGTATTGATTATCATGAGTAGGTTTGAAAATTTTTTAAAGAATATGTTTTTTACTAAGGAATTTTTTAAAATATCCAATTCACCCCCCCCCCCCCCCCCCCCCCCCCCCCCCCCCAACTTGGTTAGCCTCATGCTAGGTCTTTGAGGTCTAACAACATTCACAAACTTTTAAGTGGTATTAGAGAATGATTCATAAATTAAGTTTTAGAATATTTTTAAAAAATAATCAATGTCTATCTTTAGATATTGAAATACTATGGAAGGGTATTCAATCACACGACCACCTTTATTTGATAATATTCCATTTAATTTTTGAAAAATTTGCATGTCTACTTTCTTGCAATCAATTGATGATCATATGTGGATGTTAGATCTTGGAGAATATTCTGCACCTTCATGTTTAGTAGACAATGCTAAAACAAAAATACCTTTTTATGAATGGAGTACTGATGATAGAGATTTAGCCCAACTAAATGCCAAATGCCTAAATTATTTATTTTTTACTTTGAAATCTGAAGATTATATTTGTCTATCTACATGTACTACTGGTATAAAATTTTGTGATAGATTATGTATTACTTACGAAGGAATAAGTGAAGTAAAATAATCTAAGTTAAATATTTTGCTCCATTATTATGAACTCTTTCACATTAAACCTAGTGAAATCATTTCTCAAATGTACCGTATATTTTCGCAAATGATCATATCCCTAGTTGCATTAGGAAGATAACTCACAAAATCTAAAAAAGTTAACAAGATTTTAAGTTTTTTACCCTCTTACCATGATGCAAAAATCACTGCCATTACTAAATCTAAATATCTGAATATTTATTCCATTAATAAGTTAGTTGGGTCACTCATTGCCTTCAAGCAAGGAGTGAGTCAATGGCAGCTTGATGCAGGTGAAATGAGAAAGGAGAAAATTGTAGCCTTAAAGAATAATGATTAAGACATTTCCTCTAATAGAGGAGAGAAAGATATTGAACAGGTGTCTTGACATTTATGAAGCTTTTTGAAGAAAAAATAAAAGCCTTATTAGTAGTGAGGCAAAGGTAAAAATTATAAAAATTTTAATGCATCTTATGATACTATCTATTATGAATACAGGAAACTAGGGCAATTGAAGTTTAATTTTAAAAGTCTTAAATCTCACTCGAGCAATGAGAAGTGTGAGGAAAACAACTAAATTCAAAAAGGGCAAGCAAAGGATTTAGAAGGCATTCTTGGCAGACTTTGCTTCAGACTCATCTAAAATTGAAGTAGAAGAGGAGGTAACCAACCTGTGCTTAATGGTTGATAATCATCTTGGTCATTCTGATGAAGAGGAGGTATGTGAGCTTTCCTATGGTGAATTATTTGGAGTTTCTAAAACAATTACTCAAAATATTATGCTACAAGGAAATAAAATTAATAATATTTTAAATGCTTGATTTAAACTGTGTTGAAACTGCTACTTCTTTTTTGCCTAAAAACTATTGCTGATGAATTCTTGTTATGACATAAAAGATAATGTCATTCAAGCATGAAAAACCTGAGAAATACCACCCAAAAAGGCTTAGTGAGCGGCATACAAAAACTAGAGTTCACTAATGACCACTTTTGTGATGCTTGTCAGTTAGGAAAGCAAGTCAAATCATAATTCCACTCAATTAAGGACATTAACTCCAGCAAACCTTTAGAAGTCCTACACATGGATCCTTTTGTACCTATTAGCACTGCAAACCTAGGAGGAAAAGTTTTTGGGTATGTGATTGTTGACGATTACTCTCTACCTAGGTTAGATTCCTGTCTCATAAAAGTGAATCATTTGAGAAATTTATATCATTCTCTACTTGGATTTAGAGGAAGCTAAGTTATGAAATTTTAATAATTCATAGTGATTATGATAAAGAAATTGAGAATGCAAAATTTGAATCTTACTATAAGGAGAAAGGGATAGATCATAATTTTTTAATTCCTAGAACCCCTCAATAGAATGGGGCTGCTGAAAGAAAGAATATGACTCTGATAAAAGCCACTAGAGGCATATTATCTAAATACTCGCTTCTTAAATATTTCTTGGTAGAAGTAGTGAATACAACCTGTTATGTTCTTAAAAGGGTTAATGTTAGATCCAACATGAACAATACACTTTATAAAATTTTTAAGGGTAGGGCACTCGACCTCTCTCACCTTCATATCTTTGGATGTAAAGTATTATGTTGAACTCTATATAATACTGAAAGGAAACAAAAATAAAATCATACCTCATATCTGTTAAATCCGTGAATCCCGGCTGAAATCTTGCATACCTGCTCTGCTTCATGATCTATTCCTGTAAAACCTATAGATCTCTTTGATCGCATTCATGAAGTCATTATTGAAGTGATGATGGTATAAGCTCTTTATTTGGCTGTACCCCTTAGCCACCAATCTTGCCTTATTCCTAATCACCACACCATAATCATTCATCTTATTCTCAAAGACCCATTTGGTTCCAACTACTCTTTTTTCCTTTGGTCTTTCTATATACTCCTAAACATTATTCCTAATAAATTGGTTTTATTCCTCTTACATGGCTAAGATCTAAAACTCATCAAGCAAGATAATAATAATAATAATAATAATAATATTATTATTATTATTAATATTAATAATAGTAATAATAATAATAATATATTATTATTTTTTTATTTTTATATAAAAAATAAAAAAATGATGAATGAAAGTTTCCAAAATAAGAGAGATATTGCAAAAAAAAAAGTAAAAAAGGCGAAAAAGAAAAAAAAAACATTATTTTCTGCATTTATTAATCATCGTTGCCACTTCATTTCAAAAGTTAAAAATCCTACTCTTGAAGCTTGCGGCAAGCCGGCAAAGCTCCCCGTGCGCTCATGTAGCATGGAGGGAGGGAAATAGGTGTGATGCTTGTGACGAGGCTGGTAATCCCCGGAGCGCTCAAGTAGCGTGAGAGAGATAAAAAAATAAGTACCCATATGTGGGAAAAAGATTGTGCTCTCTTTTCAAAAGATGCCAAAGACCCTTAAGTGCTCATTTAGAATCACGGGGATTAAAGAAAACACAAAATTCAGAGCTCATATAGCATAGCGGAGAAGGCTGCCTCTTTGTCTTTTCAATCATGGTGTCATCGGACATCTACCTGAAGCACTCATATAGCGTGGCGGAGAAGGCTGACTCTTGGTCTATCCCCTAAACCGGGGAAATGCCAGGAGGCTGCTAAAATTTAGAGCAAATATAAGGGACATGTTTTGAACATCAAATAAACAGGACTTGGACTTGGACATGAATTGAACATTAAATAAGCTTTACTTGGACTCAAACTTAAAATGATAATGAACTAAGCAAGGGACATGTGAACTCAAACCTAAATTGATGAACCATAGGGGACTTTGAATTGGACTTGAGCTTGAACAACATAACAAAGGACTATGCTTGGACTTGAACCTAAAAAGACTGCAAGAGCTTGACCTTACATGAACTGTGGGGAATTCATTTGATTTGATCTTGAATTTGAACATACACAAAAAGCTTAATAATGATTAAAACGAGGTTATAACTTGTAAGACAATATGCTTTACATTAAATGCAAGTGAATACGTATATAACATGTGAATCATAGGATTTACAAGCACCACTCACTTACAAGTAATGGTGGAATTATAAAGGATATCATTCAATAACATGATGTTTTCAATAGACCATATAACTTCCGTTTGAATGATGATAATTGGTCCACAATATTCATTTCAAGCATATGATTGAGCGACTTAGAATGGTTTAAAAAAAATTACAAGGATGTGCAATAAATGTAATAACATCCTCACAATCAAGAGCTAACATATGAACAAACACATTGGATATCACAAGCAGTGAAGATTAAAAGGAATTTGTAAGTCTATTATACACAAAAGTGTGAAGTCCTAAAAAGGCATTCCACCTATGAGTGACAATGACTAACTTGGTTGTATAATTTAAGGTGAATGATAGCACATACAAATAGAATTTGCAACACAATATGCTTGTAACCAATAAAATCTCCAATAGAGGTTGAAGATTCTCAAGAATTCAAATATCAAAATACAACATACTGTATATCAACATGCATGACAAATCTATAATAAAGGAGTCTAAGGTAACTACAAGAAATAAAGGCATAGTGATCACCTACAGTCTTATATGAAGAATGCAGCTTGGTCATGTAATGAAAGGAAGAAGAGTACTGCGAATATGATTCTCTTACAATCATCAATAATTAGTTGAAGAGTATAAACACTAATCTTCTTATGAGAAATGATGACATATATATCATGAATCTGGTATTCTATCTACGATTAATGTCGGACTACCTTGACTCACAACCAAATACACTAGATTCTTGTAAGTGATGATATCAAGTATAAGATGGGTATGAAAAACCATTTGCAAGAACTGATATGGGGTCTCAATGAATACAATATGCACAAGATGAATTTATCAAAATACAGGGATGAAAGAACACAATGGCATCTCTACCATCAACGAAAATTCAACTCTAAGGTAAAAAAGTCAAGTAGAAAGATTTAATAACCTTGTAGAACACCCATTCGACATTCAAAATGTCAGTGTAACCATATAGATTTGATATTTAGTGGAAACGACAAACCGTTAGTTCGAGGCAATGGCCATTAGTTTTAAAGTATAGAACTTCAGTAAGAATTTCATCATCCAAGTTTAAAATGATTGATTCTTTGTTAAAGCCAGCAACATAAAGTGATGATGACACCACTTATTAATTACTATACAAATTCTGGAAAAAGGAAACCAGATCAAATCACATTCAAAGATGAAGTGAGTGAGTCACAATTGAACCAGCTTCTGAATATTGGGTTGGATAAGATTACTGAGGCTTGCAAGCTTCTTGTTGAATAGTTGTTGTGAATTTAATATACCACCTAAGGGAAAATATGGAAGGGCTATGATAAGCATGATCTTATGTGGGATGTTGTAGAACATCCGCTAAATATTCAAAAGTATCCCTACGTATGCACTGTAATATGTATTAACATAGGTGCACGAAAAGGGACATATAAAATCAAATACCTGCATGGGCCCCAGCGAGCATGCTATCTGTATAGATGTGATGCTTAAGGATGTTATGTGGGTCCATTAAGAACAAAGTTCAAGCTTGATCCTTCTATATGGATAGATAGGAGTCGACATGACTTGAATTTTCAAACAAATATACTGTCCAGGTGTCAACCGAAATATCTATTTTATACATTCATATAAGGCCTTCAACAAAAAAAAATTGATAAAAGCATAAAACCTATTATACTCGATCATCTGTCAAGAACACTATAGAGTTGATAGGGTTCAATTCATAAATGAAAATGACCCCAAACACCAATAATAATGGGCTTGTTGAATGTAGATCTCAACCAAAGGGGTGCTTCTAACATTCAAAGCTCCACCTAAATACCCAAAAAAAAATCCCAAAAATAATTCAAGTTTAAGATATTTAAAACTAAAATTCAAACATCAAAACACTTAAATTGAATATCCATCCAACCTCCGTAACAGTTTGTCAGGGTGAACAAATTAAAATTTACTTCAGCTCACATAGAGCTAATGTCTAGTCAAAAATATCACTAGGATCCATTTTCAAATAATCTCCTGCAAGTAAGAACATGGTACATATCCTATATCTGGTAGTTTTACAACAAAATGGCAGTATAGGATAAACAATTATGACCCAGGGCCCTATAAACTGAGTGGTTTTACTACAAAATGGCACTAGTAGATAGCGATTATGACTAGAGCCAATATATTTCTTAGTGGCATCAAATTCTTTATGTAAGAATCAATAGGATATCATTAATAGGGAGCGAAGCCCTCTATTAGCTAAGGTGAATTCAAGTTTGTCCCCTTAGACCAATATTCACTCCTAGATCTAAGCTACCCTAGAACAAAACAACCTATGGCTGCTGACAAGGATCCTTCTATCAGGTTAGGTTGACTACCTCTCCTAACTAAGTAGACTAGGGACCACGATGGCTCGGGATGATGGAACCATGGGATCTTGATCAGGATCAACATCCATTCCCCCACCATCTACTTTAAGTGCAAGATGGTGAAATTTCTGATTTTAAATATCAAATCTTCTGACCATCCAATTTCTTAATGTCTAATTCAAAATCCATGCTATTACTATATGCTTAATACTACGTATATACATATCTCTATATATTTGATTGATCACTAGCCTTAATTGAAAGTTCTCTCTCATTATCAGAATGGGTAATTAATTATAGGGGCTTACGCCTATAGGAAATAAACACTCAAATCATAAAGTCCTCAAAAAATGAGGGAAAATATCTGGGTAGTGTCTTATCTACAAACTCATCTGCCTTCCAAAATTTACACTAAAATTTAATTCTGTTAAAACTCCCCCAAATAAAAGCAAGCGAGTGGAGGTCGAGGCAAAATTTTCAGAGCCCACAAATTTCAGGTGACTTCACTGGGGATTGGTTTCTTCATTCCATCTTTGACTAGTCATCTAATTGATGTAATGCCAACAAAAATAAATATAAGCATTAAAATGATCGTTCAAAATCAAGTCAAGACTTTATCAAAATGTTTATTTAAAGAATTTAAATATTCTAAAAAAGATCGTTCAAATAAATTTATTGAGTAATTTATTTAGCTAGATTTTTTAAATTTATATTATTTTATTTACTTATTAATGATTCTTTATTTTTATTTTTTATGTTATGTGTAAGTCTCTACATTTTGAAAGTGTGGGGTGTTGTAATCGATGATGATTACTAACCCCTTGCCTTTTATTTATACTTATAGATCTATTGAACACTATATTTAATATTCAACTTGCATGCAATACTAGCATCTAACTAGCTTGTGATCAATACTGGAAACACTGGGGCTTCCATCTAGTTTGGAAGTCTTGACTTCCCTATAGTAGTTATAAGAGCTACCGTCATCCCCATGACTGGTTTAGATATTGAGAGACCTGTGAGGACACTCTATCCTACCGGATCTCCTACATGTCCTGCGTGTTTGCCAGTGCAGCGACCCACCACTAAAGTTGCTACATGCCAAATGCATCTACCAGCGTTAATGACCATTGCTAGTTCTAAAACTCCTCTCAAGAGGATTTTTATATTTTAATGGCTTTTATAGCTGCAAACCCCAGCCACTAAAATTGTTCTGACTAATGGGAGGATTTTTATGGTGATTGCAAACACTATAACTCTGTCAACTGGGCTACCTACACCCGTGATGTTGAGGCCTCCTCATCTTAAGGAAGGCTCATAAGAAGGCATAGCAGAAAGAAAAAATCTGAACTTTGAGCTCAGCAGCAATTCGTAATCTATCCCTCCAACCTGCCAGCTTAGAAGCCAGACATAACCATTCCCACTCAGAATGGGTTTATGGGTCTGAAATGGGTAAAGAGAAATAGCTCGACTGGTAATTTGAAGAAAACATTTTGTGACCAGTAGCCTGATGTTGTAGCTCATTAGAAGAAGGAGCCTAAAACTCTCTCGGCCTAAGTCTACAGGGTCTTGAAGACTATGAAAGAGAGAGGATTGAAAATGAGAAAATACCAATGAATAATGATGGTCGAGACTAGGAGAAATCTGCCAAGAAAACACTTATCTATTATGGTGGAGAAAAAAGAAAGAAAGTATGTCTTGTGTGGTTAGCATTAGAGTATGACACCTGAACCTCGGGTTCAGAGATCTATTACTGAATGGTTCTGTCCCAAAGGAAAAGAAATTTGGAGGCCAAAGCCTCATAGGGATGAAAGAAGGAAAAGAGAACTAAATCTGGGCATGACATTCAGTACAACTTCTTAAGGATTTGCCCCCAATAATAAATAATGTTAGAAATGGGTTTAAAAGAAGACCCACGGTGACGCTCCTCCCGACGGTCGACACCTTGGAGAATCCTCCAAGGGATCATGTTGCTCAATGACCCCTCTAAAAGAAGAAACTAACTTTGATCATAGCCCACTGGTCAATGAAGTCTTAGTTCTGAATCAGGAACCTCATATCTAGTGGCGTCATCGCTTGGAGGTCTAGGTACTTGAGGAGAGAGGAGAAGAGAATGTAAGAGGGGAAGATGATATATAAGGCGAAGAAGATATGGAAGGGGAAGGATTTAGAAAAGATGAAGGAATGGAAGAAATGAATGACACCATAAATATGGAGTTCATCTATTTAATGAGGCACCCAAATGAAAATGAGGATGCTAACTATGATGATGGTGAAGGCGATGATTATTGGCAACTGCCACCTAGGCAAACTCACTAACATCACCATGAAGCTAGGTCCACTGTTGGTAGAGGTGGCCATTCCCAAGAGAAAGATGAGGAAGAAGAAGTTGATGAGAATCCACCCGATGTTGAAGATGTCATGCTTCCTAAAATACAATGACAAATAATATAGAAAATAAGGGTGAAGAATAGGGAAATCTCTTAGTTGAATGATAAAATGATTGAGATAATGACCAAAATGATGGTGATGATACAAATGATGCAAAGAGCAACTGCCATCGGTCCTGTGCCCAATCTTCCTACAAACCCTCCAAACTTCAAAATGCCTCAAGTCTCGGGAGTACAAGGAACTTCTGAAGGTGATCATGAGGATCATACTGTCATTCTCTAGCCCACTCCAAAAAATATTATAAGTACTTTTGAACCCATGACTACTGCACAGTTTGAAGGAATAATTATCGAGAAGATCAAGGCTATCAGAGCCGTTGACCAAGCGAAGATGTTGGTGGGTAAGGGTAGACCTTAGCCTACCAAATATGACTAAGTGACATAACCAAAAGGGTACTCCATCCTGAAATTCCATAGCCTTAATGGCAATAATATTCCTAGGCAATACTTGACACAATTTAAGGCCACCTATAGGAATATCGGGGGAAAAGATGCCCTACTCTTTTGGCAGTTTGTTAACAGTTTGACATCAACTACTTTTAAATGGTATGCTGAGTTTCCAAATGATTCTATAATAACTTTTGTAGAATTACAGTCCATATTTGTGAAGAGATTTGTTAGTTGGACAGAAAAGATAATTATCACTGACCTCTCTTTAGATAAATAGAAGAAAGAGGAGTCAACATCAAAATATATTTCTCACTAGTGCAAGTTGAGTATGAAGTGTGAGCAGTAGTTTGAAGAAGAGAATGGCATGTTGTTGTTAATGGGCAACATTTATGATAAGATGCAAACTTTCCTATACATGGCTACAATCATCATATTTTAAGACCTGCTGGATAGAGTGGCCAAGTTCAACAAACTAAATTTATCAACATCAGAGAGCCACTTTAGTAAGCCAAAAAAGGATAAAGCTTTAGGTACTTGAAGAGGTGAGGTTAACTCTACATTGTTTTTCAGGGTGATAAAGAAAAACAACTAGTTTATAATGAAGACGAAGGCAAGCAATCGATATAATATGAGGTAAAGCCTAAACAAATCTACAGCCCTAGCCTCCAACCGAAGGTGATACTTGGGGGAATGATAGGCCATAAACCTTCTAAAGTGGAGTGGAATGTCCGAGGTCAGCAACAGGAACTGGTGATAGAACGTTCCCATCCCTCAAAGAAAAAATGAATAAAGAATATTCATTCAAGAGGGAGAGTATCACCAAGCTATTTTGATAGGTGCTAAAAGTGGGCTTTAAACTATTGGATTCCAAGAGGCTTGATGAGTCAAAAAACACTAGCAATCCCAATTACACTACGGGAAAATCCGTTATTACCGGCAGAAAAAATATGTCGCTACTATAAGATATCCGTCGGAATTATGGGTTTCCGACGCACTTTCCGGCAGAATCCCCTGCGCCAGTTTAGTTCACATCGATAAATGTTTTTCGATGCATATAATGCGCCAGAAACATTTCTGGCACACTTTTCGACACATTACCGGTGCAAAAAATGATGGCAGCAGGCGACTTTTCGACCAATAATTCTGGCGACATCGGCGCTGGTAATTTGCGTCGTATGACTCCGCTGGTAATTACCGGCGGATAGAACGCCGTTAGTACTCCATAAATAACCTGCTGAAATGTTTACGGCGCAAAATATGCGTTGAACATCGTCGGCGGATACGACGCCGGAACATGTGCCAGTAATTTCCGGCGTACGAAGAGATGCCGGTATGATCGATATGTTTCATTGTATCGTCATTTCCGGCCAATGGCCAGCGCAAAATCAGCCAAAAACCTGTAGCATTGCCAAAAAAAATTGCCTTCCCAGCCAACAATCAAATTTTCACACCTGCAAACCTATACAAATATCTATCCACAATAGTTTATAACAATTCCACAAAAGTTTATAACGATTCAACAGATGCACAAAAACATGAATACTCATTAAAAGGAACTGTTCAATAGTAACAACCAACTTAAAACATCACATATTGTTCAATATTACAGATTCAAAGAAAATAAACAAGTTCATAAAATAAACTAAACTACTCTGAATCCGTGGACTCCTCCTCAGCTGAAGCTACCTCTTTTCCACTCATCTGCTCCCTCATTTTGCGCATTTCATCCAACAACTGATTATGTTTCTCTTGCATCTGCATTTGAACCTGTGCTTGCAACTGAGCTTGCCAATCAGCTTGTGGTTTCCTTACTTGTTCTAGCTCAGCTTGTAGGGCACTTATTTATTGAGCTTGTAAGTAGTCATGAGAATTGGATGCAAAGATGGATGCAGTAGAGGAGGTCATCCCCTCGTACGCCTGAGCTTATGCACCTAAACCATAAACTCTCCCATGCTGCATTCCTCCGACGGCCTGCGACCAGATGAGATACTCAGAAAACTCCATATACCCGCCAGAAGAGCCCTCACCTGCTGCGACATGAGCCTCTCAAAGCCGCGTATATTCCTCCTGTGAAAGTAGAATATAAATATATATAATTAAACTAAAAATAAAAATTATTAAACACATATAAATATATACTTACATGGGCTTTCCTTGCTCTCTCATCAATTTATTGTTGATCCTCCTATCGCTTATGAGTGCGACTATGCAATTCCACAAGAGTTGGTTATCTACCAAGCGTCGCTTTCTGTTAGAATTAAGAGAATTTTATTAATACAAATTAAAGAACAATTTTAAAAAATATTTAAAATTCATTACAAAACTGCGCTGGAAATTACGCCGGTGATTTTTTGCCGTAACATGCGATAGAAATGGTGAAATATTAGTTTATGCCGACGCCGATACCGGCGCAACTGATGCCAAAAAGGTTTCGGCGTAGTTTGCACCTGAAAATATGTCGTATATTTTTCATCGCAACAATGCGCCGTTACCTGCGCCGTGCTTACTGAAAAATTTGACGGTAATCGCGTGTTTTCCCGTATTGTTATTTCCCATGCCATCATGTAATATTCCATCTTATTAAAGATTGTTACATCTTCAAGGATTGATTTGAAAGAAAATATCAAAAGGGGGAACTCAGATTGCCCGATAATGTGTTGGCTCACTCCAAGGAAGGATCAACTTAGTTGATTACATCCTCTTATGTAACCCCAATTAAAGAAAGAATAAAGGAAAAGGAGACAATTCAAGAAGAGCAGTGGGAGACTATAAAAATGTTGAAATAACTCGGAGTTCCAAGGGTGAAGTGGAAATCTCTTACGGAGCTAGTGCTAAATTTGAAAGATCTTCCTATGACACGAGTATTTACTTCTAAGTAACTCCCCAACCAAGCTGGTTATTCAAAGTCTAGAAAGATAAAGTCTTCTAAGAAGAAAATCAAGCTGAAAAAACCTAATCATAAAAGAACATCAACCCAACGAGTTATCGATAATTTGGATGAATAATACAAGACTAAGAGGCGACCTATTAAGCCAAAGATGGTGATGTGGAATCCCTTCCTATAGAAGTATGTTGGATCATCTCAATGGCACCAAAAACCCTAATAAAAGAAGAATGCACTTAGTAGGCAGCCTCTAAATCCAATATGATGGTATCACCAATGAATTACAATTCAGCAAAGGATCTATGTTTTCCAAAAATAGATGAGTTAGACCACGACATGTTATAAATGGGGCATATCAACCTGGGTGGTGACTCTGAATCAACAAATGAATCCCTAGATACAATAATGGCTGACTTTAAAGAAAATGGGCCATTAAATGAGTTTAAACCAGAGGAGATTGCTCAAGTGTAGTTGAGAAGTGACAAGATATTATTATCTCCACCAAAGATTGAGGTCTCCAACAAGCTTAAGGGGAAGGAGATAATTATCAATGAAGATATCATCCCCAAAGACTCTAAGAAGAAAGATACTTCAGTCAAGGTGATAGATTATAATATTTTATCCCATCTGAGGAAGATCCTAGTACAACTCAGCATATATGATGCTCTGGTAATATCTAAGAACCTTTGAGAGACTTTGATTCATGCTCTCAAAGATCCTGAAAGATACAAGACATGTTTTGTTGAACGTAATGTGACTAAGGTCTTATAAGCTCTTAATGTGTTGTTTATCACCTTCTCTGAAGAGGACATAATACTTGGAAAGGTAGATCATAATCACCCTCTGTATGTTACTGTAGAGAGCAATGAGATGATAATTAGTCAGATCCTGATTAATCATGGATCTTCCATAATTTTTATGAGCCTTAGAGTACTAAGATCTCTATGCCTTGATGTAGAACACCTTGGGCCTAATAAGTTAATGGTGCATGGTTGAAACGAGAAAAGGTAGAAGTCACTTGGATCATTATTACTCCCTATTATATTTGGAGAACTTCATATAGAAGCCAAGTTCCATGTAATTGATGCGGACACTTCATTCAAGGTGGTACTAGGTCGCGCCTGGTAATATAAATATGGCATTATCCCATCGACACTAAATCAGTATATGAAGTATCTCAGGGATGGAGAAGAATTCAGGATCTCTGACAACATCCAACCCTTTAAAGTACATGAAGTAACAATATAAGAAGATGATAGATACTTCATGCCAAAGAAGCTGAAGCCGTCATGCTCCATTAAGGCTAAGACATCAAATTCAAAGGCTGCAAGGCTGACCGAACAAGAAGGTGAGAAGAAGCATGTTGGGAGAAAAAAGGCAACACTGACTCTTCCCAAAGCACCAACTATTCCAAAAGAAATGAAACATGTACCTCATTTAGGAAGTGACACATATGAAAATCATGTCACTCCTACTAATGTAGAAAAGTATGCCATTCTACGGCGAAATGGAGTAGGGAGGTTGAATATTTAAATGATGATTAGGATTATGACTCTATCTATATGAGTATAGTGTAAGATATATTCTCCAAAAGAATAGGCAACCTTTCGATCTCAAATAGCATACTCGTAGTAACACATATTCCCCTGCAACACTTCAGGGAAATCATTAGGCATGAGGTGCATAAGGCTGAAGAACTCACAACCCATTATCTTTTATCTCTTAAAAAGGCAATTATGCTAGGGAACATACTATATTATACAAAAACTGCACTCTGCTCTTCTCTACTCTAACGTGATTTTGTTGTGACATAGGGATGGCTATTCCCTACTTTGTTTTTCTTCATTCTTATGTGTTTTTTCTTCTATTCTATGGTTTTTTATCTTCTTTTTTTATCGCTCTATTTTGCTCTAGCTCTTCCTCATTGAATTTTTGTTTGAGCTCTTAGTTTCTCATTTTGGGCTTGTGTTTTTTAGGAGATAACAATGCCATCGTCATCTTTCCCACCTCCTTCTGTAGCTCCGTATGGTAAGTCTCATTCTTTCAAGGATGTAGTAGTGGGTTTGTCTTCTTCTTCCACTAAGCTTCCCTTTGTTCAGGCTTCCTTTAAAGGGTGTCCGACTTTGTTTTAGAGGATTCTATTATTTTTATGTTAGCTACTACTTTTGTACTCACACTCCTTGGGAAGTTCATGTTAAAGCGCCCTAACTTAGATGTCTTTCAAAATTTCTTTCTTAGTCTGAAACTTTTTGGATTGTTTCAAGTTGGTTTATTGGATCCTAGGCATATAGCGATTCAACTGAGAAACAATTTGAACTATAGCCATATTTTTTCGAGGATATCCTATTATATCCATGGTTGCAAAATGAAATTACTTAAATGGTCTATGGACTTTGATGTATAAGAAGAATCTTTTATGACCCTTATATGGATTTCTTTTCCTAATCTTAGATTACATTTTTTCAACTCTCAAATTTTATTTGGCATTGCTTCTATTTTCAGGAGACCTTTGTAAACTGACCAAGATATAGTGTCCATCTCTAAACCGTCTGTAGCTTGTGTCCTTGTGGAATTGGATATATCAAAGAAGCACCCAAATGAGGTTTGGATTAGTTTGGAACTGAATTGTTATTTTCAAAAAGCTGAATTAATAAATTTACCTATTTTCTATTCTCATTGTAAGATGCACGGGAATGGCTTCACAACATGTTATAAACTTCACCCTCATCTTTGTAAGAGCAAGGATTCTGCTAAACCGATAAATAACAGTAATTTAATTTCTGTTGAATTGGATAATATTACACATCTTCCTTTTGGTAATGCGGTTAAAATTTCTCAAGGCAAAGAGCCTGTTAATGATTTTGTTTTGTTGGATTCTATTCAAGAAAAAACTTGTTCCTAATATTACTGATGAGTTGAATCTAAGGCAGGAAGTTAATCTTAACTCTAACTCCACTCTACCTATTAATTCTCTTATTGTGATTAATCAAAACAATACTTCTCATAATAATAATGTTTCTATTTATGTTGAACCTCTTATGGAGAAGGGATTATTTAATAATATTGTTATGGATGAAGGAACTGTTCAAACTGAAGTTGTTCCTCAGATCTATACCCATGTCATGGTGGAGAAGATTGGTAGTAGTATGATCAACAATGTTTCTAATGAGGAAGATGATGTTTTTTTTTTTTTTTTTTGTGGGGAAGGTTAATTGCCTCTTTTCAGGTGGCTTTCAGGTATGATTAATGAAAGTAAGATACCTTTAAATGATCATTATCATGGTGATTCTTTTATTGATTTTGAGGAAATGGATATTACGGCTAAATGTTTTGTTAGGGATGATAGTGATGCTAGTTTTACCAAGGGTCGTGGTAGGAGAGGTAGGAAACCAAAATCTATTGTTTTACAATTTCTGCGAAACACCCGCTTGCATACTTCACATTAAAATTTATTTTTAAATATTTAATGCTATCATTTTGAATGTTAGTGACATAGGTTTCTCCCGTCTAGGGTTAGAGTTAAAAATGTATGCCATATTATTAATATTTCTCTTATTGTCCTTCTTGAGCCTCTGATCTCTTCTGATAAATTACTTAGTATTGCTAAATCCTTGAGTTCTAAACATGCTTTGTCCAGCGTATCTAATAATATCTGGGTTTTTTGGAAAGAATTTGTTCGGGTTAATGTCATTGGCGATTTTTCTCAAGTTATTCATTGTAATATTGAAAGCTCTAATTTGCAATGTTGTGCATCTTTTGGTTATGCTACTTCATCTCGATATACTAGAAAGATTTTATGGGATCAAATTATTAATTTCCATAGTATTTATAATCTTCCCTGGTTGGTGGGGGGGGGGAGATTTCAATACCATTGCTTATCCATCTTAGCGAATAGGGGGCTCTCTCCCTATTTATAATTCCATGGAGGATTTTAATAACATGATCATTGATTGTAACCTTATTGATATTGGTTTTTATGGTGATAATTCAGCTTGGCATCATGGCCATCTATGGAAAAGATTAGATAAGGATTTAATTAATGATTATTAGTTGAAAGCTTTTAAGTCTACTAATGTTGAGCGTCTTAGCATGACTCTTTTCGATCATCTCCTCTTCTCATTAAAATAAAAGCTAAAAGGAGGGCCTTTTTGTGCATTTTAGATTTAAAAACCTGCGGCTTCTTCATGATTCTTTTATGGATTTGGTTATGAACAATTGGCAGGCCCCCTTATGTCTAGATAATAATATTTCTTGTATAAGAAGATTATAGTTTAAATTGAAAAGGCTTAAGTTTGTTTTAAATTGGTGGAATGATAATGTTTTTAAGAATTTTTTGCTAACATTTTAATTGTGGAAGTTAAAGTGACTTTTCAGGAGAATCAATGTATTTTAGTTCCTTCTAAGGCTAATTTATATACCTTGAGGGAGGCTAAGGAAGATCTCTTTAAATTACAAGCTCAGGAGGAAAGTTTTAGAAAAAAAAAGTGGTTGTTAAACATCTGGTTGAAGGTGATAATAATATGAGATATTTCCATGCCTTGGTTAGGAGGAAACGCACTATTAATTGTATACATAAAATTAATCATACTGATGGATATGTTACTAAGGATGATGTTGAAATTGCATACCTGGCTGTGTTGCATTTTCAAAATCATCTGAACAAAAATTTTCACCCTGCTGCCATTGATAATCATTATATTATTACTCCTATTATCTCTCATGATGATAATGTTTTCTTGTCTAAATCTCCTTGCTTTGATGAAGTTAAAGATATTGTTTTTGCGATAAACTATAAGTCTGTGGCTGGCCTTGATTGTTTCATGGCTAAGTTTTTTCAAAACACTTGGCATATTATTGGTAATGAACTTTTCCTTGTTGTTATTGATTTTTTTGATGGTAATGTTGTTCCTAAGTTTTTAACTGCTACCTATATTATGCTTATTCCTAAGAATATTTCTAGCATTACTTGGAATGATTTTAGGCCCATCAGTCTGTGTTCTTTCTTTTATAAAGTGCTTTCTAAAATTATGATGAATCTCTTATCTCCTCTTTTGCCTAAAATTATTTCCACTTTCCAAATGGGTTTTGTTACGGGGCGTGCTATTACTGATAATATCCTTTTGGCCCAAGAATTTTGTCAATATTTGAATAACAAAACTAGAGGCGATAACAAGATTATGAAACTGGATATTACCAAGGCTTATGATAATATTGATTGGATTTTCCTTTACAAGACTTTGAAGTTATTTGGTTTTGGTTTTAATTTTATCAGTCATGTTTCTAATCTCCCTCCTCATATTAGAGGTATTTTAAACCTGGATGAGATTAGCTTTCCTTATGTTATTTCTTAATTTTGTTGATCTTGATTCATGTGGTTTGCTGTCAGGTTGTAAATGCCTCTTTCCTGATTCTTAGGTTTGTTTGTTTGTAAATGCCTCTTTCCTGTGGCTACATTTTTGGTTCTGCTATTAGGTGTTATTAAAATGTTAATTTTGTTGTGGTTGGTTATTCCTTAATCAGGGATATGAGTGTATCATGTGGTTGGTTTTTTTGTGGTGGTTTTGTGCTATATTGGCATGGTTATTCTGGTACTGTCGAGTTCATTCTTGTTTTCTATCATTTTGGTGGTGTTCTATTGTATTCTGATGGCTGCCAGCTAGATCTTTTGGGTGCTCTTCTCGGGGACTGGTGGTTGTTCTGCTATTTTGATGGTTCTTTTTGGATTGTAGTTTTACAGCTGGGTGCTTTGCTATTTCAGTTTATTATGGATGTTTTTACTCTGTTGTAGCCCGTGAATGTTTATCTCTCTGGATCTTTAGATTATCTGATTAGGTGCTGTCTAATATTCCTGGAGGCCTGTTCTTGCTGGGGTTATTTTACTGTTTTTAGTTGGAAGTGCTTTTTTTGGTTGGTGATGAGCTTCCATTATGATGGTTATATTCTTACTAAGATATCACTTTTGAGTGTTCTTTTGGGTTTGCTTTGCTGTCTTGCGAGGTGCTTCCTCCTCCTATTTGGTGATTATCTATTGGGTAGTTATGGTTTCTTTTATAGTTGTTATTCTCTCATCTATTGTTTATATTATAGTTGCTATTATTATTTCTTGTATTACCTCCTTATGCAGATGTTTCTTAGTACAAGTGATCATGAGGTTGTTCCTGGGTTGAGATTTATAGAGGTTTTGGAGTTTTTTTGCGGTTCTTTTATGTTTTGGGTGCTCGCTCTTGTATGCCATAGAATGTACCTAGGAATCTTTGTATTTTTGCTTAGTAGGGAACTCGAGCTCATAAGTTTTCTTCTTCTTTTTATTTTTGTAGCTCTTATGAGCAGTAGTACGCTTGAGTTCCCTTTAAGGACTTTATAATCTTTATTTTTAATTAATGAGTAGGCCCCGCCAAGTGTTTTCCCTAAAAAAAACTATATTTTTTGGGAATACATGAAGAAGAGAATCATGATTAGTGTTATATGCTCCTCGGTTCTGAAGAGTTACTGCCTACTGTTAAGATAGTTACTATTTGCATGTTTTACATTTTTGCAACTTGTATAGTTTTGATGATTCCAAACATTATTGTTCAAATGTGTAGTTATCTCCTAACAATTTTAGAAGATTTGTATCTGCTCTTGTGTGTACTAACATTTCAGGAAAATCAAACTCCAGAACACGAAGTCTTCAAGTCAAATTCAGCATCAGATACTTTGTGAATTTGAAGCTTATTCTTTTCTTTGAAATAAACTTAAAAGGGAGTGATTGTAATTGAGTGAATAAAAATATACACACAAATAAGGAGATCATATAAAATTTATACGGATCGTACGGAACAATAACAATTCGTACGGGATGATCAGACAATTATCTCCTATTGAGCACATGGAACGAATAGGAACTGGCTTAAAAAATTTTTTAAGTCCTATTCGTCCGGGACGAAATTAAAAATCATCCAGGATGATTTGTTTTCTGTGAAATTTTCATCAAGACAAAATTAAAATATCGTACAGGACGATTTGTTCTCTGTGAAATTTTTGTCCAGACGAAATTAAAATATCGTAGAGGATGATTTGCTCAATGTAAGAATTTTGTCCAGACGAAATAAAATTATCGTCCAGGATGATTTAGTCTCTGAATGATTTTCGTCCGGATGAATCAAAATTTTCGTCCATACGATCAACCGACTTAGAACTATTTTTCTGCAGTTTTCTGGAACCAACCTTGTAATAACCATTTGTACCGGATTAACTTGGTTCGTACGGGACGATCAGCTTGTACGAAAACATTTCGTACACATATACTAAGAGGTTCGTTTCAAAGCATTTAAGTAAAATTATCCGGGATGATCCACGATCGTATGGGATGATCCACTGCGTACAGAATTGAAAACTTGCAGTTTTTGGGCGGTTTTTCATGTCTTTTCTATAAATAGTCCAAATTAGACTGCCACCCAATCTTTTTGTGATTTGATCTTCGTGCCTCTTTAGAGAATAGCCAAGGAGAGAGTGTAAGAGTGCATTCAAAGGAGGATTCCTTCCACTGGAGCGTGAAGGGTTCACTTGGAGTTTAAAGGTAAGAATCTCTACTTGTGAATTGGGTTTACTTTACTCTTTTCCTTCTTCTTTTTAGATTCTTGTGAGAAGATCTATCAAGGATATCTGGTTCTCTGCCGACACTTGGAGAGTGTGAACTGACGAAGGGTTCGCTTCCTACACTTGGAGAGTGTGAATAGCCGAAGGGTTCGCTGCCTACACTTGGAGAGTGTGAACAGACGGAGGGTTCTCTACCCACACTAGGAGAGTGTGAAAGGACGAGGGTTCTCTGCCCATACTAGCAGAGTGTGAAAGGAAGAAGGGTTCTCTGCCCACACTTGGAGAGTGTGAAAGGACGACGGTTCTCTGCCAACACTGGAATTGTGTGAAAGGACGGACGGTTCTCTGTCAATACTGAGGATTGTGTAAAAGGATGACGGTTCTCGGCCGCACCGGGTAGTGGTGAAAAGAGTGTTTTGCACAGGCTTCTCCACCTTGTTGTGGGTGCAAAAGGAGAGTCACTATTGGTATTAGTGCAATACTCAGAGGGTGCCTCTAGGGAGTGGATGTAGGTCTGGTTTAAACCGAACAACTATAAATCTAGTGTCATTTACTTTACTGTTTTTATGTTTCCACATTTTATTTTTGATTTTAAAAACTCTGTGGTTGAAAAATATTTTCTATAAAAACTTAAAAGAAAATTTTCATTTCGGTTCAACTTATATTCAAAGAGGGTTTAAATTTTTTTAAACTACTAATTCACCCCCCTCTTAGTTGCCTTGGGACATTAATTTAGGTTTAACAACCTATTTACTACACTCAACAAGTGGTATCAGAGCTTTGTTTCAAAATCATAAGTTTAGATTACTTTTTTATTAATGTAGATGGCTACATTCGGAAACCAAAATACACCTGAGGGTTACTGTATTACTAGACCTCCACTGTTTGATAATATTCCTTTTGATTTTTTGAAAACATGCATGTCTACCTTGTTACAGACACTTGATTATTGTATGTGGATACTAGTCCAGAAAGGTTACACAAAACCAACTAGATTAGTTGATGGAGTTAGGGTAGAAACACCTTTTGCAGATTGGACTATAGAAGAACGTGACTTAGCACAACTAAATGTCAAATGTTTAAACAGCTTCTTTGTGCTTTAAAATCTGAAGACGACATGCGGGTTTCTACTTGCAAAAGTGGAAAGGACATATGGGATAGACTTTGTATAACTTATGAAGGGACTAATGAGGTTAAGCAATCAAGACTTAATATCTTATTACATGACTATGAATTATTTCGCATGAAACCTAATAAATCTATTTCTGACATGTACACATGATTCACACAAATTGTCACTTCTTTGCATGCACTTGGTAGGGAATTAACTAATGCTGAAATGGTTAATAA
>NW_021318869.1:58894-68828 GCF_001605985.2 Dendrobium catenatum
GACTGTTCTCTGCAAACACTGGGGATTGTGTAAAAGGACGACGGTTCTCTGCCGCACCGGGTAGTGGTGAAAAGAGTGTTTTGTACATGCTTCTCTGCTTTGCTGTGGGTGCAAAATGAGAGTCACTATTGGTATTAGTGCAATACTCAGAGGGTGTCTCTGGGGAGTGGATGTAGGTCTGGTTTAGACCGAACCACTATAAATCTGGTGTCATTTACTTTACTGTTTTTACGTTTCCGCATTTTATTTTTGATTTTAAAAACTCTGTGGTTGAAAAATATTTTCTATAAAAACTTAAAAGAAAATTTTCATTTCGGTTCAACTTAAATTCAAAGAGGGTTTAAAATTTTTTAAACTACCAATTCACCCCCCCTCTTGGTAGCCTTGGGACATTAATTTAGGTTTAACAACTTATTTACTAGACTCAACACCTACGAGGCTGCCTATACTTAATACCAAAGGTATTCAAAGAATGCTATGAAAGAAAATCAATATTCCAACCACCAAATGACAACTTTGTATAGGCTTGGGCCTCGGGTATGGAAGGAATCCATTTCTATTATGATAGAAAGATATAACTGTGTATAAAGGTATCAGAATCTTCAAGAAAAAATTCCTCTAGAGAGAGACTTGCCAAGCCATCACATGCAGGGAAATTGAATCCGATAATGTTGATGCTGAAAAGACTTATGAAGCTGATGATTAGAAGATCATCCCATAGAAGCTAGGCTTGCACTAAAAGAACTTGAAGATGGTGGACAGGAAACCACTATGGATGAACTAAAGGAGGTTAACTTGGGGTCTGAAGAGGACCCTCGCCCAACCTTCATTAGCTTCCTACTATCAGAAATCCAAGTGGAAGAAATGAAAGAGCTTCTCTGTAAATTCAAGGATTACTTTTCCTGGATATATGCTGAGATTCCCAGCTTATCCCCTGATGTGGCAATTGATAGGTTATCCATCAAGCATGAGGAGGTGCCTGTCAAACAAGCTCCAAGGAGAATGAGATTGGAGATATAAGAATAAGTAATTGCCAAAACCAAGAAGATCGTAGAAGCTGCTTCATCAAAGAGGGAAAATATGCTGATTGGATCACCAACATTGTCCCTACAAAGAAGAAGAATAGATAGATTTGTGTCTACATTGACTTTTGGGACCTTAATAAAGCATGCCCAAAAGATGATTTTTTTCTCCCCATATCTGAACTCTTGGTGGACATCGCATCAAACTATGAATTATTCTCATTTATGGATGGATTGTTAGGATGTAATCAAATTAAGATGGCACATGAGGATGAAAAGCAAATATCATTCAGAATGCCCATCAACATTTTTTTGATAGAAGGTCATGCCCTTTGACCTGAAGAATGCTGGTGCCATCTATCAACTTGAAATGCCACATATATTTAATGAGCTAATACATCAAAAGGTTGAGTGCTATGTGGATGACCTTACTTTCAAGAGCATGGATTAGAAAAACCTTCTAAGAGATCTCTGAATCGTAATTGAGAGAACAAAAAGTTTGATTTGAAGATGACCCCTCTCAAATATACTTTTGGGGTCCCTTTTGGTAAATTCTTGAGGTATGTTGTTAGTCACTAAGGAATCGAGATCCACCCCAACGAAATCAAAGTAATCATGGAGATGTTGCCTCTTAAAAATATCTGATAGCTTCGCTCTTTGTAAGGATAACTAGCTTTCATTTCGTGGTTTATACTGAATATGTCGGGTAGGTGCCAACCATTCTCTAAATTGATGAAGAAAGATGTTTGATTCATGTAGGATGTAGAATGATAAGAAACATTCGACATCATTAAAAGATATTTGTTGAATCCTTCCATTCTCACAGTGCCAATTATGGGGAAGCCTTTTATACTATATACAATAGCACTAAAAGAGTCCATCGGAGCACTGTTGGCCCAATATAATGAAGAAGACAAGGAGAATGTGCTATAATATATTAGTCGAAGATTGATCGGAGCAAAAGTACAGTATTTACCAATTAAGAAGCATTATTTAGCATTGATTTTCACTTTTCAGAAACTCCGTCACTATATGTTATCTAACAAAATCACATTAATATTAAAGATTAATTCGCTGAAGTTTTTAATGCCAAGACCAGTGTTCACAGGTCGACTAGCTAGGTGGGCAGTACTATTACTACAGTTTGATATCACTTACATGCCACAAAAGGTGATAAAGGGATGAGCGTTGGTAGATTTTTATCACTGCACATCCATCCATTTTGAACAAACTCTCCACTAAATAATGATTGTGGACCTCCAAAAGGACACTGCTACGACTGCAGGATTACAAATAAGTATACAACCGCACCTACCCCAAGGGATAGAGGCAATCGTGGGCATCATTGCTCCTCGCAAACGGGCTATTGGAAGGGAAGATTAGATCGTGTATATGACTAACCGTTAAGGATAGCAGCTCTCGCCAGCACACCCCGATGGATAGTAATATATATGACCAGATCAAAGTCACGGGTTTCCCCCACCCAATACATCAGCTCGAGTGGGGTTTAGTATATGGTGAAATTTAGTTTCCCACGGGCGCAAGATCCTATGGTTAATTGCATCTTAGGCCAGAGCCCAAGAAGTCTCTTGATTAAGGATCATACATTATCCTCTCTAAAATGGGATTGGCACACGGGCGGAGACTAAAAAGCCCTACTCAAAAGAAAAGAAAGGGCCCAATGGCTCAATCAATATGCATGGTTTACACCAGCATTTAGAGGGACTAAGGCAATGAGAAAAAATTGGAGAAAAGAAAGTCAAGTATTCGACACATACGTGAGAGAAGGATAGAGGTGGCGTCATCCATGTGACATAGATAAGCAGGATTTATAATTCCTGAAGAGAAGGAACTTACCCCCTATTTAGGCATACTGCGAGATCGAATGTAGTAGCCTTGAACCTTAAATCTAAATTGGGTTTAGTGTTCTATGAACAAAACTAATACCCATGTCCTAGCTAACGCAGTGCAAAAGCCTGGACTTACCCCGGCCTGGATTTGGGAGCCAGCTAGTTACCTAATCGATTTAAAATCATGTTGTCCAATCATTTATGAAAGATGGATGGGTGGTTTAGTTTTTGGAAGTTAAGGCTAACATTTATAGAGTTTCCTAATTGGCCTTGTATTTAGGTCAGGTAAATGCTCTTAGAGCTAATGCAACTAAAATTTTATTTTAATTAGTTTCTAATGCAATGCATATTAGTTGAAGGATCCAAATCATATATGCATAAGACTTTAAAAACAAGCTTATAGAAAATAAATTTTTATAAAAAGATTGGGCCTCCCGAGGTCCGACATTTCATCTTCATAGGACAGATTATTCAAACTCTACCCGCAGGCAGCGGGGGTATCTTTTAATAGGAAAGAAGAATGCAACATTACGCATGTGACCTCGGACGATTCTAGCAGTTCCCTAGTTCATTAAATTTCTATATTGGTTACTTGTTAAAATTTTAAGTATTAATTATGAGTAGAAAAAGTTTTTTTAGTCCTTAAAGAGCCTAACAAAATCCAAGCTAAAACAAAAGCGGTATACAAGTAGCTAACAAACTAGGAAAAATAGGCAACCCTAGAGGCAATCAATATAAATCAAAATGCATCCATATAAGCAAACTAATTAATAAATATTCATAGGCCAACTACCCTTAATTACAAACCAGGGTCTATAGAAAATAAAGTAGCTGGGCACTACTGCCATCAACCCAGATTTCTAAGCTTAGGACTGATGCAAATGACTTTGAGTGTGATATTGGGTCTTTAGGTTTTCAGCCTTGTTGGACTTCTTCTTCTTGTAATCCTTGGATCTCTCTTCCTTAGACTCCTTGGACCTTTTCTCCTTGGACTCTTTGGATCTCTCCTCCTTGGACTCCTTGGATTCATCGTGGCTTGAATTTCCAAATTAAGGGACAATTTCCCCCCTTAAGGGAGTATTTTCTTTTCTCTTTAGATATCTAAAAATCATCCGAACTTGATCTTTCAAATGGAAGAAGACTCTCCCCTTTGGGGATGCCTTCTTCTTTTAGAATCTGAGCTAGATAAGGATATCCCAACTCAAAGTGCATTTTCACAACTCTCACCAATTATTACAAATATTACATTAACGAAAAGTAGTAAATTCTAGACTCTCCTGAAAGGTTATCCTAATAAAAATCCCAAGCAGTTAATATATCACAAGCAGTTTATATAGAAAGTAAAAATGCTCATCACAACTACACTTGGCCATACTCTTCATTATTTATGAGGGCTAAGAGGTCCACCTGTAGCAGTTATAATTATCATTTTAACCCTCATTTATTCAGGGGGGTTGAACAATTTCTAAAGTACATGCATAAGATATTATTAGTATTTGAAATCATGATAATTGTCACCTCGTTTTATTTAATACTGTATGAGTATGGCCACCTATAGGAAAAATAATAGACATTATTAGTATTTGAAATCATGGCAATTGTCCCCCATTTTTATTTAACGCTGTATGAGTATGGCCACCTATAGGAAAAATAATATATCATCCCTAACCTAGGAGTAGATCTAATGTACAATCATATCAATTCGCAGAGTGCAATAAAAGTAAGCAAACATACCAATCAATTTTTCACAACATGCAATAAAACCTCAGAAAGCCCGGCACACAACAAAAAAGTAAACATCAGCCTAGCCTAAGTCTAGAAGTGGTGCCCTATAAAATAATTCTATATGTGTATAAAGCTTGTGTGGTTTTGGATAGGTCCTATGTATGATGATTAGTTCAAATTGCATAAGGTCATAATTTATTGAATGTTAGAAAAGGAAACTTTAATTAATGTTTAAATATTAGTGAATTGGGGTCCATTTTCATTAATTTAGTTTGTTGATCCCTTTTTTAATGCTTAGGGTAGTGGTAATCAAAGTTTAAGTTGTATTAACCAATTTTGAAAAGTCCAGAGTCCTCCTAGGTGCTAGGCTAAGGGGGTCCAAATGGTCACTATGGGAAATAGGCTAGGTTTGGGATTTCTAACATCTTAGGTAAATAATAGGGCATAAGAGGACTAATTAGGCTTTGAGTTTGTTGGATTTGAAGCTTCCTATACAATGATTTGAATTTTCCAAGTTTTGGGCAATTAAGAGAATTATTAAAACTGCCTAATTAAGGGGTGATCTTATGGTTTTGATCCGAATTAGCTCCAAACTAATTGGAATCACTCCTAAAGGTCAGAAATGACCTAATAATACGTTCTCAAGTGTTTGGAGAAAATTTTGAATTTTTAATAATTTGTAATTATCTAAAAAGGGTAAAATTTTAATTTTTAATTAAGGTTAAATTAAGGGTCAGATTGAGGTCAAACAAAGGGGCCCTATTTATCAAAAGTTAAAGACTACATTCTAAACAATTTAAGCTATTGTGTGTAATTTAATGAAATAAAATATATTTATTAGAATTTTTTGAATTTACGAGGCTCTAATTTTAGGTTAAATAAAGGTTGGTTAATTAAAGGGGTCTAAAGAGCCCTAAAAATTCGCAAAAAATTTTAAAATGTTTAAGATGTCACTAAGTTTAAATTTTAAAGCTTTCATATCAATCAGGGATCTATCCTAGCTACTAGAATTTTTCTAAGTTTGCTAGACGAGTTTTTAATTATTGTCCTTAAGGTGTCACTACGTTATATGGATTTAAAATATAGTTTTTGACTAGCCCTTGAGGTAACAATGCAGGGGGTACACAAAAGTAGTAAACACACCATGTCCTTAGATCTAGGAGAGCCTAAACTAGGTGCTCATGCATCTTACACATGCAAAGTACTATAAAAGAAAAGTAAGTGTGCTTAACGAAGTGATTAGTGAATGATTTTAACTCAATCATTCACTATTGTACTCCCCCACAAATTCTATTCATGTATATAATCTATGTTTAAAATTTTATTAAAGTGAATCTCCCAAAATTAGGGGATTTAAAATATAAGTAATTTTTAAAATAATTTAAAATACTTATAAATATATAGATTTTGGAAAATAATGTATTTAAAAATACATCAATTTATGTTAGATAAATATAGGGGAGATCCATTGACCACCCAAGCGAGGTTTCAAAATGATTTGAAAATAATTTTGAATTTCAAAATAATGATTATAATAATTATTTAAATAGTATTTAAAATACTCAAAATAATAAAGTAAATAGAAACTAGCCAGAAAAAGATAATTTGCTATCTAAAAATATTTTTAAAATAAAATAAACATTTTTCTAAAAATTTCAATGATTTGTGTGTCAAAAATGGATTTAAAATGAAAAAGATACGAATTTCTAAATTTTAAAGTGATTAAAATAATTTTAAATTATATGAGATTCAAATACGAGCAATTTGATATATTGTACTTATTTTTTTAATTAAAATAAAATTTTTAAATAATTTTAGAGTGAAATGTGATTTAAAATACCTTTAAAATATAATTAAAACTAATTTTTATTTAAAATAACAGCTGGTTAACACTTCGCGTAACCCGATTGGCCCTCTCAAACCGCGTGGCGACGGGCTAATCATTGGCGATAATTTCGCCGCCACATAATCATTGCCTCATGATTGGGAAGACGGTAGCGGTCCCCATATGTTTTGACTTAACACATTCAACAAGGCGGCACATCCGTTTGATCTTCCACCATCTGAACCGATGGCTAGGGTCACACCGGAAGGTCACTTAAACAACGGGTTCGAACCCACGCAGTTGCGGAGAACTGTCAAATGCCCAGATCATGACCGTTAATCATGAGATCAACGGTCTCGAGATCACTCTGTTGCATGCATGCACAAACCAAAACCTATAACGAGAAAATGCCTTGTTCTCCCAAAATACTTAACCAAATGCAATAAAATTTTAAACGTAGATGCTCTAGGTGAAGAGAATTCATGGGGAAGTGATTTTGAGTTCTAAAATGCACTGTATAAAAAGCTAATTTGCTCTAAGTGTTCAATCTAGGGTTTCAATTTTATATAATCCACACTACGGATTCGGATGATCTTGGACTTGTTGCACTTGTAGACTGTCCACGTATGTTTCTCCTCTTGAAAGCGAGCCATGAAACATCCTTGATCGTCCAAAAAATGTCTTGAACGTTCTTTGGCTTTGGTTCGCCGGAGATCTCACTATCGGTGAGGGTTTGGCGGTGTGGTTTGACTTGGAAATGGTAGGGGAAGGTCGTGGGAGCTCTCGCATGAAGTTTCTCGAGACGAGAGGGGATTGGAAGAGAGCAATCTAAAAAAAGATCCTTTCGAAACCCTAAATCTCTCTATTTAAACATTAGACTCTAAGGGAACGGCCAACATTGCATCATGGCACGATTAGGAGGGAATTTTTGTTAAAAACCATGAGAATTGAATTAAGGGACCATTAGGAAGGCATTCAATGCATTAAAGGAGCCTAAATAGGTCATTTTGACCCATTTAAGACTTGGGTTGGCCAAGTCAATGGTTGACTTGGTCAACCTAGTCAAATGGGTCTAATGGAGTGGGTTAAGTCCAAGAATAGGGTTTCAATCTGAATTGAATTTGAATAGGGGAGAGTTTGACCCAATTAGGCCTAGTTTGACCAAATTAAGCTAGGATTGACCCAAGCATGGGTTGACCCGGTCAACATGGTCTACTGGACCTAAATAGGTGGAAGGTTGAGTCTAAGAAAGGTTATATCTAATTTAAAATTGATTTAGACTCAAAATGGTCAAATGGGTCAACCTGGGTTGACCTGATCAACCAAGTTGACTCAGGGAACAAACCTAGGCCCATTGGGTTGGGTCTGACCCATTGAGTCCAATGGAGGAAAAAAATTGAGTGAAGAAGCTCTGAAATTGATTTTAGATCAACTCAAAGGAAATTAGGGTCAATTTGGGTCCACCCTGGTTGACCAGGTTGACCCAGGACCTGGGTCGAGGCTCAGCAGACTCAATTTGACCCCCTGAATTGATTAAGAGTGGTCTTGGGCCTAGCTTGGTCAATTTGACCAAGTTAGCTCTCTAGACCCAAAGATTTGACAAAATCAAGGTCAACAATGATTTTCCCGATGAGCAAATCATGCAGATAGAGGAAAACAAAAGCTACCATTCTGGGAGATATACATCGGCGGGGCATCGCTGATTAAATCTGCCCAACACCTAAATATTAAAAAATCCTAGGCGGGTCTTATTTTTATAGAGCTTGAGGGAGGTATAATGAGATTTTCGTTCAGTTTAACTTAACTCAGACCAACAATTGTTGACTTCCTTTTTAGCATCGGTCACTTGCATTTGGTGTTGTTGTGCCTGTTGAAGGATAAAATCCTGCATTTTACCTCAATTCATTTTTGGTCTTGGAATTTATTCCTTTTGATTACACATTGCATGTTTTTTTTAACTTCCAATAGCATTAAATAGAGAAAACTATTACAAACTATTTTGAGATAGAAAGTCTATCACACTCCTCCCTAACAAAAACAAAAACACTAGGAGGAATCTTATTGCAATTGAGATAATCCCAAACAAAATCTCCTAAAGAAGCAAAATTAGCACAAAAATCAGATAATTTATTACTTTCCCTATGAACAAAATGAAATAGAAAATTCCCCACATCCTTCTAGAAGGACAAGTCTTCAACCGATTTGTTGTCCCATTTATTAGAAGCTTTATCCAAAGAATTTTGTAGGTACTTGATGACATTGTAGTTATCTCCTTCAATAATAATCCCTTTAGCCTCAAAATTCCAATCTTGAAGAACATATTTCAAAGCTCGGATAGCCAAAAGTTCCAAAAAACCAATCTCTCAATGAATACATTTGAAACCAAATGCAAAAAGAAACCTTCCCTTATGATCTCTAAAAACTTCAGCAATTCAAGCTTCATTTGAATTTAAAAGAGCCGCATCAAAGTTGCCATTAATCCAATCAGATGGAGGGTGCCAAGAAGAAATAGACAGCTTAGAAAGCTGATTAATGCCCCAATGGTCCGAGAAGAGGTTGCAACTTGATGAAGATAGAGCTATATCAACAGCTCTTAAAGCCATATATCCCATACCCAGTTCTTTACAGCCATGTATTACATTATTTCTACTTTTTCATGAAAAATAAACAAATGTACAATAAAGATTAGCCATAAAAGGATTTGAATTTGTAAGAAGCTTCAGTTTCCTTATACATTCCATGAAAGAAGTATATATTTGCAATTTGAATTCCCATGTGCTGAACAATTGAATTAATTGAATCAGCCTTTCACAGTAAACCGCAATATGTTCAATAGATTCAGCTGCATAGCAACCCCACAGACTGCTGTTGACCTGCATGATTCTTCTATACATCAGAAAATTGCATGTAGGAATGCCATTGTTTAACAGCCTCCACTAGAAACATTGAACTCATGGTGATAATTTGATTAACTTGAGCCATTTTCAATTAAAATTATCAGCAGCGGCAGAGATATTGCATGTTATCATGTCGTAAAACATGCTTGATTAGATCAATGATGATTTGATGTGTACTTTGCATGAATTTGAGCTGTTATCACACATTTTTGTTCCACGCATGTGATCTATTTTTATCATGACTTTATTTTGCAAAACAGACAGCGCGAGTGCATCTCACTTGTCAAGAGGATCCAATGAGTCCATTAGCGTTCGAATCAGAAACTTTTTAATGCATGTCGAGGTGAGAGAAAGTGAGATTATTATAATTATTTTATCTTTTGTTATTATTTTTATTTATTTAAATAAAAAATGATATATATATATATATTTTGCAAAACAGACAGCGCGAGTGCATCTCACTTGTCAAGAGGATCCAATGAGTCCATTAGCGTTCGAATCAGAAACTTTTTAATGCATGTCGAGGTGAGAGAAAGTGAGATTATTATAATTATTTTATCTTTTGTTATTATTTTTATTTATTTAAATAAAAAATGATATATATATATATATATA
>NW_021318869.1:70769-173383 GCF_001605985.2 Dendrobium catenatum
TGCAAAGGGAGAGTCACTATTGGTATTAGTGCAATACTCAGAGGGTGCCTCTGGGGAGTGGATGTAGGTCTGGTTATAGACCGAACCACTATAAATCTGGTGTCATTTACTTTACTATTTTTACATTTCCGCACTTTAAATTTCAATTTTAAAAACTTTGTGGTTGAAAAACATTTTTCTACAAAATTTAAAAGAAAATTTTATTTCGGTTCAATAATTTTCAAAACGGGACTTAAATTTTTAAAATTCCAATTCACAAAAAAAAAAAAAAAAAAATAGCCCTCCATAAAAGCTCCCATCCAAGTTCCAACTGATTAGGCCAGCTCATGCCGCCAGCTTCCTCCACTTTACGTACAGCAGCCGCCTTCCAAGCCGTTGGACGTTTGGCCCCCAGCTCTGTCCAGCCTCCAAATCCCCATCCTGAAGTTGCAATACATGACTTCACCTCCTAGCTGTCGGCCTACCACTGGCCCGAGCTAATCTTTCTCATAGTCTCCCTGACAGCTCAAGTAGCTAAATCACTTTCGTGTCTTCCATATTCGGCTACAGCAATTGGGGCAAAGCAAGGCTAGTGGAGTTGTTTTTGTTTGTCCCTTTAGAAGGGAAAATTATTTGGTCTCGTCACCGGACCTAAAAATAGGTCTGGACATCCAATTAAAACTTGTCACATGGACTACACTTTGACAGTGTTCTTAACTGCACTTTTTTTTTATTGAGCTTTGACCGCGCTTTATCTGCATTTTAACTGCGTTTTTGACGTGCTTGACTTAAAATTCTACGGACACATGTACATGCCACATGTCAATATTTTATTGGTGTCTGGACCTATCTTTACGTCTGGTGACCGGATCTAATAATTTTCCCTTCAGAAGAGACGAGTTTTGTCGTCCACAATAGTGCTAGAAAGAAGAACAGAAAAAGAGAAAGGAGACCACCTCAACAAATGGATATTGATGGAAGAGAAGATGAACACATGGGTTCTTTAGGATCAGATTTCCATACGAGCCATCAAGTTCCTTTGGGTGACAAGAAGGAAGAAAATATCCATTGGATATTTTTTCTTCTCTCGGTGGACTGCTCAATGGTACAATGTGTAGGTATTTGTCATTACTTATAAGCCATTACTTACATGACACTTAAAAGATTATTGTTTTGTGCAAACAATAAAAAAAATGCATTCTGATAAGATTTACATGATTATACTTGCCTGATGCAGAAAACCTTTTTTTATGAAAAACCAGTTGTTAAATATCTCATTACTGTACTTTACTGTTCCAACTCAACTAAGCGTTCCTTCTGAAATATGATGGTCAATGCACGACGAATATATTAAATACATATGTTCATAACAATGTGTAATCATTTTTTTTCCTATGAAGGTTCTTCTCACTTTTTAAGTAAACTTGCTACATACTAGATTTTATTAATTACTACGTATCTTGCTATATAATCTCAAATCCCTTAAAAAAAGTCAAGATATTTATTAATTTTTGTTTAGGATTTATTTTGTATGGATTCTCAACGTGCAAAATTTAAATTTAGTTTGTTCTGATTAACTCGAATCTATCTCCTACTTCTTGTCTACTAATTTTGATAGTAATGTGATATTTTGTTAAACGTGGCATTCAATGCTAATTTCATTAAAAAAATTTATTTTACACTTTTGTAAGTATATATAAATTTATATATTTTGATCGTAATGTGTGTTTTTATATATCCATTGATATATTTTATTTTATTTATTTATTATATTATTTTATTATGAAAATATACTTCTCTTAAACTCATAAAAAAAATCTCTTGAGCCAATTTGTCAAACTACATACAAGATTGTTGCTACTATGCTGGTGAATAGAATGAAGAGGCTTATGTATAAAATGATATCCGAAGAATAGTTAGCATTTATTCCGGGGAGATCAATGTTAGAAGAATGTGTTTTGGCTCAAGAGATCTTTCATAAATTCAAAACCTCTAATAAGAATAAGAAAGGATTGATGGCAGTAAAGCTAAATATGGAGCAGGCCTATGACAGCATGGGGTCGAGTACTTTGCAGCAAATCCTTGTTTTGTATGGATTTCCTATGGTTTTTTCGGGTTTTATTATGGAATGTGTGTTGAAAGTGAGGTTTTCGATTATCTTGAATGGCAAGAAGCTTAGGTCGATTGAGTCTTGTAGTCGATTCCATCAGGGATGTCCATTATCAACGTATCTTTTCATGATGTGTGCTTAATTGCTTTCATATGTTATGGATCAAAGGGGTCAAAGTTTGGGTATTCGGATGTCTTCTAATGGACCGAAAATTACTCACTTACTGTATGCAGATGACGTACTTGTCTTTTCTGAAGCTACCTGTGGACAGGCTAGATTATTGATGGAAATCATTGAGGTTTTCTTTAAATGAACGAGCTTGAAGGTGAACATTAACAAGTCCCAAATTATGTTTGGAAAAGCTGTTGGAAGACCCAGCAAGAAGAAGTTGACTAGAATTCTCGGGTGCAAGGCAGTTAAGAAGTGGAAATACTTGGGTATCAAAATCTCTCTCAAGAGATTGAAGATGGCTGATTTCCAAGATATTTTGAGCCAGGTGATGGATAAATTGAATGTATGGGGGAAGAAATCATTGTCTTTAGGAGGTAAAATTGTGCTCTTAAAGACCTCTCTATTATCTTTACCAAACTTTGTTATTACACATTCTATGGTCCTTAAAAAAGTGTTATATGAGATAGGGAAGGTTTGCAGAAACTTAGTTTGGCATAAACCGGATGGGGGTAGAGGGTTACATTATGTTGCTTGGGATGAAATGTGTAAGCCTAGAAGTGTTGGTGGGCTTGGACTACAGCCTTTTGCCATTAAAAGTGGTACATTAAAAGCTAGATTGGCTTTGAATTATATCCAGAACCTGAACTCCCTCTTACATCGGACTCTCAGTGCAAAGTACAAAGACGGTATTATGGATGGGAATTGTAAACAAAATTCTTCTAATGCTTGAAAGATTATGATAGAAGGAGGTAAGTACCTCAAGAATGTTGTCAAGTGGAGGGTGGGTAAAGGTGATAAAATTGATGTTCTTAGTGACATTTAGATTCTTGACAAATGTCTTAATGCTTGGCCAACTTTTATAAACTGCATTGCATTGGAAGGTATGAAAGTCCAGCAACTTATAACTGATGAAGGAGCTTGGGATGATATGAGGTTAAGTTTATGTTTTCATGAAGATCTGGCTTGGCTAATCTAGCAAGTGTCGATTGACAGAGAAGGTGGAGTAGAAAAGCTGGAAACAATAAAGAAGCTCTCGGGTTGTTCTGTTTCAGCACTAGCTTTTGAGGCTGTTATGATTAACAAATATGTAGATGGTGATGCTAGATTCTATGAGTGGTTAAGGAACCTTAAACTCAACAACAAAGTGGAATTATTTTGGTGGCGACTTGGTAAGCATGCTATCCCTACAAATTCCTTTCTTAAATATAGACGGTTAGCTACTACTGATAAGTGTGCAAGAGGTTGTTGTGAGGTTGAAAACTATGAGCACATTGTTGTCCAATGCAAGTTTTTAAATTAGATAGTTTCCAAAATCAGAGAATGGAGATTCAATTTAAACACTTTCAATTCTCTTGATGAATGCTTGCTGGAATTAAGAAGAATATCCTTCAGTAATCCTAGATTGGTTAGACTTTACTACACCTCGATCGGTTGTTCTGAATTGGAAAAAAAGAAATCTGGTTAAACATGGGAAGACTGCTTTATCTTCATCTATGGTGGCGATGAATGTTATTTCTTTGGCTACTTCTAATCTTCATCCATTCCTAGATAGCTGGGGTGCTAACCTCCATCGGGAGTTGTTGTTTTCTTGGCACCCTCCACCGCTAGATTGGATCAAGATTAATGTCAATGCATCTTTGCTCTCTAATACCCAGACTGGTATTGGAGGCATTTTCAGAGATTATAAAAGCGGATTTCTACTTACATTTGGAAAGAAAATGCTGCATTGGGATATTGTCCAACTAGAGTTGGAAGCAATCCATGTTCTTTGGAATTACATACAAGAATGGAAGCTTGAAAGTAGTGGTGTTATCATTGAAAGTGATAACATCAATGTGATTACATACATTCAAAATTCTTTGAAAATGATTGATCGGCACGTGGAGGAGTGCTTGGATAAGGAGCTTTTCTTTCTTAATGATTTCAATACAATCATTTTTCACCACGTTAATAGGAATTGTAACCGAGTAGCAGATTTTTGTGCTACTTTGGCTTTAGAAGATAGTTTTTTGTTTGATAGTTCTTCTTTTGGTAGTATTCCATCCACCTTGATGGATTTGATCAAGGAGGATGGTTACCCATTTATCAAGTGTAATTAGTTTTCTTGGTTTCACCTTTAATGCAAATTGCAATTTTCAAAAAAAAAAAAAAATAAATAAACTCATAAAAAAAAGGCTACTCTTAGAAGATATGTTGTAAATGGCTCCAACGTTCATTGGATCTAAAGAATATATGTGAAAATTTAGTTTAGGATTTGATATACGATTGAATTTTGGTTATTTAAAAAGGGGTCTAATAAGTTAATTTGAATAAAATAAATATAATTTATAATAAAATCCACATGTATTCATTTTTTTAAGATCAAAGTTACTCGCAAATCAATTAGTTCTTTTTGCGGATAAATTCATACATTAAATTCTATTGGATATATGTTTTATGTAAATTATGATGTTATTTATCCTAATCATCATGCCTAAATCTATGACAATTAATATAATTGTGAATACACAATAAATCAATCTTAGCATGTAATATTGGTATTCATATAAATTCCAAAGTAAAGTATATTCTACTGCATTCCATAGATGTTAAATTTGATGTAAAAGTTTGTAATTATGTTGAAAAATTTCATAAGTTTTATGTTTCAATATTGAGCATGCACACATTCAAAGTAAAATGAATATTTTTGTTGAAGTGATTTTGAGTTCTTGGAAGAGAGTAAAGTCGTGCAGAGGCTTTCTTCTACTTGTCCCTCACCCGTGTATCTAGCTCAAACTATAAGCAGAAATGGTGTTGTATAGTGCTTGTGGCATCGTAACAGATGTTTTATATTTTTTTGCATGTGATTGTGAATTAAATCGAATGTGAAGCATGCAATGTAATATGCCCTTCTTTCATTTCATTGTATAGAATATTCCATGAAGTTTTACTTGCCAATTTGAAATTAAAATTCAATTGCATTATCTCAGACTTTATTTATTGCCATTGCTTATATTTTTAAGACAGCTTGTGTTTTTTTATGCATTCTATCGCTTCGATTACTGCATACATCAATTTAAAGAGAAAGTTGTAATAAAATATTAATGGGTAAAGATTAGAGAGCTTTAGATTTATGCTCAGGGGCGGAGCGAGGATTTTATTCATGTGGGGGCACAAAATTTTAAATTAATTTAAAAACCCTCAACCTTTTTCATCCGGACTTGGGACCGGCATTGGTGGTTTTAATTTTTTTTTAATCGTTAGATTCATTATAAAAAGGTAGAATAAATAATCAAACAAAAAACTTACATATCATCTATAATTTCTCCAGCCGACTATTCATTTTTTGAAATCGTTCTACAATCAATTCATTGTCGATACTTTTAAAAAACCCTAATCTAAAAGAAATAATTTTCTGCTTTCAATTTTTTAAAACAATAAACAATAAATCATAAAATAAGAGTCTTCAACTTATGATCTAATACAAATAATTTTATGCTTTAAACAATTTTTGTGGTTTGTGCTTTCATCCCAAACAGATTTTTTGATTTGTGCTTTCATTCCAATTTTGAATTGAAACTCAAAAGCAAAGAAAAATAACTTGAAGGATAGGATAATAGTTAGGTAAAATGAATCCGTATTCTTACGAGTTACGGCAGACTGTGCATGACCGCGGACCGGCGACTGGTAACTGAGCGGCAGGGGCAGAGGCGATATTGCAATCAAAATAAACAGAGAAGTGTAGAAAATTAAACCGTTGTAGCCTGTAGACATTGCAGAAGACAAAAATTTCATCGCAGGAATAAAAAAGAAAGAATGGAAAGAAATCAACACTGATAAAATTGTTGTACGAGATAAGAGGAATGTGAAACTGAAGGAAGTCAAATAAGGGAAATTAAAATACACAAGATTTACCTGATTGTAATACCACCCAGAAAAAAGATCAAGAACTCTAGTTCCTTCTTTCATTTGCTTTTTATCAAAAGAAGAAAATAAAAGGGAAATCTAGAGGAATCAAGTGTGAAATTTCAATCAATGAAAAATTTGAAAACAAATTTGTGTGAAAAAGCTACACAAAAATACAGAAATACTACACCGTAACTGAGTTATGATCTCATCTAGACCACATAAGTCCTCCCACCATTCAAAAAATTTCTCCTTTTCATCGGTTCTCTGGGATTGCGAAGAGTAAGCCGTTAAACTAGGGAAGAAGATAGAAGTAAAAAAATATGACTCTTTTGATCTCACTCCTCTGTCTATCTCTCTCTTCTCTGTGCTTCCAGTAAGGAAGTGACGAAGGAGATAAAACAAAGAAGCCAGTAAGAGCGTGAGAGATGAGAAGACATGGCCAAAGCAGGGAGAGGAAGTAATTTGCGGGACAGGATAGCTGCCATCGGGAAAGTTTTGGGGTAAAGTGGAATATTAAATACATTGGGATGAAAAAAGTAAATGATTTATTATGTAATTGAATAAATAATTACCAAATTACCTCATGCGGCTGGTCACTTAAAAGGGTTGTGGGGGCACGTGCCCCGACACTAGATCCGCCCCTGTTTATGCTATTATTCAAAACATCGCATGCAACTATGAAACCAATGATTTATGAATATGTAAGCTTATATGCATGTTTTGGTTGCACAAATCATTAATCCAATGCAGGATTTGTGGTCTTAACGAAGCTTCACATAGATGTGCCATATGTCTTCATATCATATATATCTATTCAATCGAAGATGTGTATGCTAATTAAGATAAAAAATATTTATATGGTCATTCTATAAGCGGTGGTTGCATTGCATTTGATAAATCTTTCCTTTGTTGATTATTTGTTATGTTAGTGTTAGATACTATTTGGCAAGCTACTTCAATTTATTGAAAGATAATTAATGTAGAGTGTTTACCTCACAGGGTTTTACTTCAGTGTTATGTGCATATTTGCGGTTAAATGGAACCTATAAATTTTTTAGAAAGTTTCTGAAATATGCTTAAAAATCATATGCTGTTAATATTTTTGATCATATTAGTGAGTTTTCTAAGTGCTTTATATATATATATATATATATATATATATATATACATGTTTGACATCATTAAATTTTCATATTATTCATGTATAACTTTTCTTGAACTCTATGTTGGAAAACTATTACAATATTTTATGTTCAAATGTTGGCATGCATATGTTTGGTAGGTTCAAATACTTAATTGCTCATTGGTTATATCCTTATCTATTTGCCTTTTTATCTGAATCGTATCTACTCTTATTCCATATTTGCTCTTTTGATATTATTTGCGAGGTACATTGGAGCTATTTGAACGAAGGAGCTTGGACAACGGATGGGAGCATTAGTCTCCCCCATTCATTCAAGTGGTGGTGCTATAGGCGGAACCATCAGGTCATACCCCTGATGTTGTAGGTTTTTCCTAAAACTTAGAAAGCCCCTTATGAGCCCTTTTGGTTGGACGATCTCCTCCCCTTAGGTCCTTGTAGAAACTTCATTTATTATATTGCTTTTATTTATTATAGAACCCAAAAACCATTTATACGTTCGCGTATGTCTAAAGGGTTAGTAATAATATTTTTCATCACATACAATATTAGTGATATTGAATGATAAAAATTAAGGATAAGTCTTAGAAATCATTGACTTAGGCTGCATGCACCCATTAGAAAAGAAACATTAAACATAGAAACTTAGTGACACATCACCATAGGATTAAGATGTACTATTAGCCTAGTGTTAGTCATAATCAACCAATAATTAAAACATCCATCAAAACCAATGATAATTCAAACCAAATGCATAAAAATACTTTATTCTTATTAATCAAATTATAACTAACACATATAATCATTAAAAGGCAAAATTTGAACTTAAAATTGAACTAAATCTAATTCAAATATTAAACACCTCTTAATTTGATATTAACTAAATAAAACTTATTAGAAGATAAAGCCCTAATTTAATAGTTATAAATCTAAGTATAAACGGCAAAATAAAAGACATTAAAAATTCAATACAACTTGAATGTCAATATCTAATAATTGATCTCAAATTTAATCAAACTATAAACTAATTGTTTAAAATCTTAATCAACCCCTAATCTTCAATCAACTAAATTAATTCAATTGGTTATCCATTGGGTAACCTGGGCCTATGAGGCTATTAAGTTAGCCCCAAGAAGGGTGAAATAAACCTCACTGTCTCGATGAACAACAAAGGTGGTAATCACTAATCATTAAAAAAAAATCTTAAAATCTACTCTAAGATATTAATATTTAAACTTGAGTAAATTTTTTCTTTGACTTTCAACAAATCAGAGAAAAAAATAATTTTAACTAAATTATCTTATATAGGACATATTAAACCACAAAATCCACTACACACCCTAGAACTTATTTGCTAAGATCACCGACTCTAGTCTTAGGCTAGGCTATTAGTGTGTTTTGCTATGATGTAGATACCTTACTTGGAGAGTATTTTTGGTGTGTTTATTTCCTTTTTTCTGATGCACTTTAGTTTATTTATTAATATGCACATGCATTAAATTCATGCATGCATATTCATTTGCCATACTTTTTATTGCAAAAATAATGTAAAAGTAGAATATATCTAGGATGGTTATCTAGAAGAGTCCAAGTAGAATGTACCTAGGTACAAATGTATGTGCAATGAGTCAAATGTAAATATAAGGTGCCAAGAGTTGTAAATATTTAAAAATATGTATTTATACACATATATATAGGGTTCCAAAAGATAATCTTCTCTCTTAGGGGCGTTCTCTTTTGGAATCCTATATAAGACACAGGGTCAAAATATAAGCAAATACAATTAAATTTATATTTTATAGGTGTAGAAATTCAAGCATGTTGTCGCTGAGCTTGGCCATATTATTTTTCAGTAGACTTTGTGTTATATTTATTTTTCAAATGATGAATAAAATATTTTATTTATGTACTTATTTCATGCATTATATATGGCGATAGATATATATAAATTTCCATAGTTAAATCAATGACCTTGACTCCTTAGGATTAGAGCTATCCTATCTTGCAAACATAAGGAGGCTGATTGTGCATAAGATGTTAGTTGACGGCTTACTCCAGGTATACATAAGCTCATACATTGTGTCTCTTTCAACATCTGATGAGTTCTTAATCTGTCATTTCTCATAGGATAACAAATTCAATCTTTGATCTTTTAAACTCAAAATTTTAATGACATCGTCCTTTATTTAAAAAGGTCTAATCATCACTAAAGATAAATAGAAGAGCTTATCCTTATTGGAAAATAACTTTGGAACTTTCCATGTGCATCAAATTAATAAGAGAATAATATAACATCCTTAATAGATAGTTTTTACAGGTCAAGGCCTAGGATATAATAAACCACGAGGGCTTGTGCATGTGAGAAACTGATCCCCACGTCAAATAAACCCCATTCGAGCTGATATATCAAATGGGAGAATTCTCATGACTTTGATCAGATTATATATAGTATTACCCATCAAGGTGTGTAGGTGAAAGCCACTATCCTCAATAATTAATCATATACATGATCTCATCTGCTCTTTCATTGGTCTACTTGCGTAGAATGTAAAGATCTACAACTGTTTTGTCCAACAAGATAGCTTGATCATACTCTTTACATTTTATTCCACGCTGACCAGAATCCTTTTGAAGACCCATAATAATGAAGATAGGTGTGAAGCTCTAATAGTGGGATTGGATTTCGCAATCGACATTATAATTCAAAATCTCAAATCTTCGGTGACTCCCAACTCGTTATGAATCAAGTATTCGGAGTATATAAAATCACCATGATTGAGTTGGCTTATTACCACAGGCAAGCTCTTGAGCTCCTAAGATAAGTACCAAATATATAAATAACTCAAGTTACCTTGAGGACAAAATGGCAAAGCAGATTGCTTAGCTAAATTGGCCAAAGAAATATCAAATACCAATGAGGAGATGCCTATATTCATTTGAGTTTACAACCATTGGGTTTTGGAGCCCGCTCTGTTATAATTCCTAAAGGCAAAATAAGTACCAAACTTGAGCGAGCAGGATACAATTCTAAATGACCCTCAACCTCTCCATCAGATCATTATGAAAAATTATCCAAAAAGATATCAGGTAGGCAAGAGGCGTAAAGCTAGTTAAGCTTCTGAATTTTTGCTATATTACTTAGATATTAAAGTAGAAGATGGTTGGAGACAATCATTCATTAACTACTTCAAAGAAAATAAACTCCCGGTGGAAAAATTTATAGCCATGTAAATTCAGAAGAGAGCATTACGATATATTTTTGTCAATGACACGTTGTATCATCGAGCTTTTGATCAAATGTGGGCTGAGATGCCTAGGGAACAATGATACAGATAGAGTGGTAGTAAAAGTATACAAAGGGTTTTATGGAGCACATCAATCAGGTCCCAATATGGCTGTTAAAATTAAAAAGATTGATTATTATTAACCGACCATGGTAAGAGATAGTATTGATCATTCTAGGAGGTGTCATGAGTGTCAGATCCATGGTGATATCATACATCATCCTCCAAATTCACTATACCTAATAGAAGCATCCTGACAATTCAAATGTAAGAGAATTGATATAATTGGACCAATAGATCCACCATCATCGGCTGGACACCACTTCATACTAGTAGTAATAGACTACTTCTCTAAGTGGGCAGAAGCGGATCCCTTCAAAGAAATCACATTTGAGTATATGATCAACTTCTTCACCCATAATGTCGTCTATAGATTTGGTGTGCCATGCCGCATAATTTCAGACAACGGTATCACATTTAAAGTACAAAAAATTATAAGTTTGTTTATCATCATAAAATTTATTGGCAATATTTATCAATATACAACTCATGAGCAAATGGCTTGGCGGAGGCCTTCAACAAGACTTTTGTGAAATTGTTAAAGAAGATCCTCATGAAGAAAAAAAGAGAGTGACATATAAAGATGTCAGAAGTGTTATGGGCATATCAAACAACTTACAAAATGTCATCCAAAGACACTCCTTATTCACTAGTGTTTAGAGTTGAAGTAGTATTGCCACTAGAAGTTGAACTACCATCACTCCGAGTAGAAATCCGGAATGATCTCACTCAAAAGAAATATACTCGCCTGAGAATGGAATTGCTCGACCCACTCAATGAAATCAGGTTGCAAGCTCAAAAAAATCTTGAAATATTCCAAGGAAGAATGATAAAATCATTTGATTGGTTGGTGCACCCTCGAGCATTTGAAGAAGAGAAATTAGTCGTGGTGATGAGAAGGCCAATCATCCAACATAGAAAAATCAGTGGCAAATTTATATCTGATTGAGAGGGCCCCTTTGTTATCGAGAAGTTGTTTCAAGGAGGAGCTTATTAATTAATCAATCTGGATTGTCAGAGGCCTATGACCTCAACCAACTACCAATTTTTAAAGAAATATTATGCATAGAAATTTCATGTGCAATGTAATATACACTGATCAAAGTGTTACGTGCATATTTATTAATGCATGAAAATATTTATATTTTGAAATTCTCTTGCATAGCAATAATACATTTCAAAATTTCTCCTATAATATTGGTGACATTTTAAATATTTACTCGAGTCTACATCGCTCTATATGTAAAGATCCCAGAATAAATATTTAATATTTCAAAATACAAAGCCTATCCAAAATCTCCACATGAGATAGGGGTATTTTAAATATTTATTTTGGTCGACATCATTCTATATACCAAGATCCCTAAATAAATATTTAAAATCCCAAATTCATAAATTTATTCTATTCTAAAATATTCCTGTGATATATGGGATATTTTAAATATTTATTCAGGTCCAAATCATGCAGCTTGCTGAGATCCCCAAATAAATATTTAAAATCATCAACACGAATAGTCCTTTATGAAGGAAAATATAATGAATGTTTTTCAAAGTATATACAGTAAATCTTCTAAATGCTTAGGAGAACATCTTTTCCAATGTATCAAGATTTAAAAGTCAGGAAAGAGACTTTTGTAACTACATACTCCAACAGATCAAGCTGGAACAGCTTAAAGTCTTTCATCATGTTGAAGCTTATGGTTTGATTGGGTGTCAGATGCCAGATCTAATACGCCCAATTATGGCCAGATCGTTGGCAATTTAGTCTACTCAACATGCCATAAGAAAGGTTGTAGTAGTAGAACCCCCACTTTGTCAACCCGTTAGTAGGGACTGTAGGATGAACAAGAGCTAATTTGACTCGATAAGTTCAATTAAGTATAGTCTAAAAAATTCTCTTAATTGACCGAAGAATCAAAGTTTCGATGGAAAAGAAGAGTTGTGAGTAACTACCGAATGTGCGTACGTTCCCAATATTCAACCATTAAAGAGAATTCCAAATCTACCAACTTCAGTAGATTCAATATTGGGGAGCGTATTTCCTATGGTTTAAGTCTGAAGCCTGAATAGGTGTAAGAGGTTAGATCTAATAAGCCTAAATATAGCCAAATCGCTGGCAGCTATGTCTACTCAACACACCATAAGAAAGGGTATAGTAGAGGAAACCACATTTTAGCAACCAAATGATAAAGAGCTATCAGATTCTAGCTCACCCAATCTGATAAACTCAAGTGATTAAAGTCTCTTCAGGCTGTTAAGGATCAAGATACTATCCATATTTGGTACTATCAATTGAATCTAAAACCTGCAAATCCTTCAACAAATTCATAAAGCATAAAGCGAGGATCAAAGAAACGTTTCTTCAATAAGTCCATTAAAGCACAAAGCAAAGGACCGAATAAACTATCCTAAAGCTCACACAAAGTCTAAGGCTAAACTAAGAGGATTCCATCATCAATAAGTCTATTATATAGAAAGCAATGGATTGATGAGGCATTGCTACCGACCTAATATAAACATAAGGGTTTAGGTCACTAACATCCACCCCTTCATCAAGCTCGTTAAAGCAAGAAGCATAGTACCGAAGGCACATATATCTCATTGCATGTTAACAGACACAAATTAGGTCATTCTTCATAAAGTCCAATGTAAAAGACACATGACAGAAGGAAGGACTCAAGCAAAGGCTATGAAAAAGAGTACTTTAAATGAAATGTACAAATGTTCCTAAAGACTGGGGGCATTTTAAGTATTTATTTGGGTCTTCACGTAGTGTCGAGATCCCCAAATAAATACTTCAAATTTTTCCAAGATGTAACCAGAGGAGGGAAGAATGAAAGATCCTCCTTAAACTGAATGTGCCATCAGAAGAAAGTGTAATTTACAACTAGTATAAGAGGCAAAAAGTTCTCACCAACTAATGAATCTATAAAATTCAAATAAATCTCAAACAATATCAGTAATATATAATAGAAATATTACATCTATACATGATTGCAGTAGGAAAAGATGACGAGTAGTTATCAAAACACTACAAAATATGATAGTGGTGGCAAAAGAAGAACAAAAAATTGGCTATGTAATACTTCCATCAATCTACACATGAGTATGAAGGGCAGAAGTAAAGGAGTGATACTCTAAAAAACTGAGTATGAAATACTCTATCACTATCCCATGGATATCTACTTTACCTAAGCTTACATGCATTTCATATGGATGATTATAGGTGTTTCTAAAGATCAATGAAGACACAAAGATAGAATCTTGAGGATCTATATAATAAAAATCTTAGCATAACATCCAAGCAAGCTTTTGAAGATCTGCTAAATGAAAACCTCTATGTAACATCCAGAGAAAATATTTGGAGATGTACATGGCTCAATCAAAATACAACAAATGTGGTTTTCTCTAGATGCTCATCACATATATTGGGGGACATTTATTGACCTCTGTATAATACCCAAAGGAAACAAAAATGAAATCATACCTGATACCTGGCAAATCAGCAAATCCCCCCCCAAATCATACCTCATACCTCTTTCTACAATACTTATAGATCTCCTCGATCACATTCATGAAGCTATTATTAAAGTGCTGATGGTAGAATCTCTTTATTCCTTTAACTCCACATACGTGAGAAACTCCCATAAACCTCTACCCTTGCTTTGTCGAATCGAACCCATTAATCCACCACACTCATCTCCCTCCTCCACTCAACCCATAACCAAACTCAAACCAAACTCTTATAAGCTTCTTCCCTCTGCCCTTATACCCAAATCCATCACCCCATCATCTCTTAGATGCTACTTTCGATTCCCTATCCATCGCTGCTTTCGATCGATCCTAGAAGTCACAAACCCATACAAATCCAGCTAAAGTCCCGATCTCTCACTCCACCTTATGATTTATTAGATCCACACACACACACAAAGAGAGAGAGGGAGGGAGAGAGAGAGAGAGAGAGAGAGAGAGAGAGAGAGAGAGAGAGAGAGAGAGAGAGTAAGAGATTTCTACTCACCAAATCATCTGCAAAACTTCTCCATCTGGCTTTTTCCTATTCGTATAATCCCGACTCCAGTTTGACGCCAAAGTCTCTGCTCTTATGCCTCTTCATCTGAAGCCGAATCTCTCTACTACCATTTGATCCTCTTCTTATGAACTAACCCTGATTGAACCCCTATATCATCTCTATAATCTACAAGTCCATACCCTTACATATCCGAAGTTGCCTCCTACTTGACCTCTTTAGTTTTTTTTTTGAGAGAATGCAAAATTGCATTAAAATGGAAGAAATAACAAACTAATACAAACTAGGAAATAAAAAGTGATAGATCCTTGATTAAGAGAAAAAGGATCCTTATTGAAAGCATATTTCTTTAATTTAACCATATTATTTTTGAAATGAAACCCACTATTTTCTATTTTGAAACCATTGAGATGCAGGGGATACCAAAGATTAAAACAACCCAAGGGTTGATTAGTATCCTAGAGTTCCCATCCGGTTAAAGAATAGGATGTAGTAACGATCCCATTAGCTAATATAATAAGTTTAAAAAACAAATACGAAACTAAAAAAAGAAAGCTAAGAAAGATAACAAAAAGTAAAATACATAAAATCCAAGACAAACTCAAAACACCTAAGAGTAGCATTCTTAGGTGTTTCAGATGTCTCTTTAAGCTTCCACTGATGTAAACCGAAGTAAGGGAGATGGAAAAAACTTTGAACAGAAGCTCAAACCTCTGGTACCTTTTCCATTTTTCTGATTGCTATGAAAATAATGGTTAGCATATTATTGAGATGTTTTAGAAGAACCTTTGAAGTCGTTCTTCACTCTGAGATCGTAAGTCCCTCTTCTATTTTGATCTTTCATCGGTCCTAGTGCTTGAAGTTCTTTGGATAACTTGTGCCTTGAATCGGAAGAGCCACATTCCAAAGTAGAGGAATTTTTATTCTTCATTAATGCTATTTTTATGAATTTCAAACTGATTGATGATGAAGGAGAAATAGTTACTGAAAAACTATCTCTTGAACCATCTTTGTTAATTACTATTTTAGAAATCCTTGCTGCCTTTGTAGGAGTCAAAGCCAAAATCTGTTCCTCCTCTTTTTCAGCCTCCATAGCATTTGGAATTTCAAATTTGAGATTTGTGTTTGTTGGAGAGAAAGTCGGATCTTGTTTCTCAACAACCTTTGAATTAATCATAGTATCATTTAAATTTTTGACAGCATTTGTTGTTACCGAACAATCAGCTATTACCTAATTTTCTGAACTTTCAAAATTTGATATTTGAATGTTCATGTTTTTAGCAAATTTGGTTTCAATCTGATTAGGCTCTTCTAACATACCATCTGCCATATTATCCACATCAGCCAAAGCATTAAACAAATTGGATTCAATGACTGGATCCCAAGAAAAAAGCTGGGATGGATTCAATTGCAAATTCTGGTTAACTGCAACTTCATCTCCTTCCATGAATTCAGCTGCTTCTTCAATTTGGCATTTGAAACCTGCAACTTTCACGGACTGGACACCATTTCAAGTTTTTTTCCATATGCCAATGGTTGAATAATTTCTTCTGGTTTAGCAAGAACAAAATCTTCATTTGTACATACCATTTCAGGTTTTTTTGTTGATGAAAAAACCTTGGTATTAAAATGGTTTTTCACTGGATTCTTCTTGTTTTTGAATTTCACTTGCATCCAAGGACCATAAAGATTATCAGTATGATTTGAGATGGAAGGGAATTCTTCAACATTAGGACAAAATGAATCAATATTCCCTATTATCCCACATTTGAAACAAAGTGATGATAGATTTTCGTATTCAAACTTTTGAAAAAATCTACCATGCAACCCTTCTACCAAAATACCAGCAGAGAGTTTGGAGTTCAAATTAACTCAAATGCAGGCTCTAGCAAATTCTCTTCTTCCCCACCTAAACATGTTATCATCCAATAGTAACGGGGTCCCAATTCTACAGACAATTCTAGTGATACTGGACACATCCCAACAGTGTAGGGGTAAGTGAGGAAGATGAACCCAAATCGGAGATGAAACACCTTCCAAGGAATTAGGTGAAAAGTTAGTAGACCACTTGTCTAACCCAACTGTAAAACCCCCTACAAACCATGGACCTCCATTAGGAACTTCTTCCATGGCTTCAAGAGACAAAAAGGAACATAAAAGCCTAGTGAAATCCTTCATATTTCTCCCATTGCTTCCTTAATTCAATGGAACATTTTGAGAAAGGTAATTTTTTTCCAAGAATTTTAACAACCAATGATTTACTCAAAACTTGAATGTTTGATTTTTCTTTATCCAAATCCAGCTTAACAACATTTGTATCTTCAATCTCATCATGATTTTTATTCCAATTAATTTTAATGTGTGGTTTTTTGATCCACATATTAGAATTCTCAAAATTTGAAGAAGTAATTGGATTAATGATATTGACATTAGTCTTGCCAATATCCTTATCATTTTTCAAGATATCAACAAAATTGCACCTTGAAGAGGAAGCTTCCTTGTCATTTGCTCCAGAAATAAAAATTGATAAAGGAGATTTTTGTAACTTGTTAGTAAACGAAATTACCTCTTTCCCTCTACTTGAATCCGACAAAGGCTTGTGCTTAGCCAACAATCCTCCCTCTTTGATAATAAGAGGAGATTCTAAAACCCAAAGATTGAGAGGGGAGATGCGTTTGAAGGAGAATCTACCTTTTGAATCCAACATAATTGGACTCACTGTAGATAAAATAGATTTGGAGTTCTGGCCATCCATAGATGACCGGCCACCTTCTACCATCTCCAATCCTAGCACCCCAAATATTCAAAATCTTTTCCAAATCCATCCTTGAATTGTGGAGTTTCCCTCTCTTCCTGTGACCTCTTTAGTTTGATTATATATAAATGCCATTTTTTTAGTAAATTAGTTGTAATTTTGTTATTACTGTTAGTATTAATTTACATTAAAGTTATTCTTAAATTACTAATATGATATTACTACCCTTATCATTATTAAGGATATTATTCATGTTTTATAATAGTAGTAATATAATAGTAATGTAATAATAATAATAATAATAATAATAATAATAATAATAATAATAATAATTATTATTATTAGATAAAAAAATAAAAAAAATAATGAATGAAAGTTTCCAAAAAAAAAGAGAGATATTGCAAAATAAAAAATATAAAAGGTGAAAAAGATAAAAGTGATTTTATGCATTTATTAATCGTAGTCGTCATCGCCACTTTACAAACCTCCCCACGTGCTCATATAGCATAGAGGGAGGGAAATCGGTGCGTTGCTTACGATGAGACGGATAATCCCCAAAGCACTGATATAGTGTGAGGGGGATAAAAAATAAGTACTCATATATGGGGAAAGAACTGTGCTCTCTTTTCAATAGGTGCCAAAGACCTTCAAGTGCTTATGTAGAGTCACAAGGATTAAAGAAAATATAGTAGTGGCGTCACCCGACATCTACCTGAAGCGCTCATGTAGCATGGAGGGGTAGGGTGCCTTTTGGAGACTCTTGGAGGTTGCTAAAATTCATAGCAAATACATGGGACATAAATTGGGACTTGATTTAAGCATAAAAGAAATAGGACTTTGACTTCAATATAAATTGAACATTAAATATGCTTTACTTTGAATCAAACTTAAAATGATAATAAACTAAGCAAGTGACATGTGAACTCGAATCTAAATTAATGAACCATAGGGGACTTTGATTTGGACTTGAGCTTGAACAACAGAACAAAGGAATATTCTTGTATGTGAACCCAAAAAGACTACAAGAGCTTGAACTTACATGAACTGTAGGAAATTCATTCAAATTGAGCTTGAATTTGAACATACACAAGAATCATAATAATGCTTAAAATCATATTATAACTTGTAAAACATTATGCTTCAAATTAAATGCAAGTGAACACGTATGTAACATGTGAATCAGGGGACTTTCAAGCACCGCTCAATTACAAGTAATGGTGGAATCATAAAGGATTTTATTCAACAATATGATGTTTTCAATAGACCATATAACTTCCATGTGAATAATTGTAATTGGTCCACAATATTTATTTCAAGCATATGACTGAGTGACTTAGAATGATTGCAAAAAAAAAAAAAAGGATGTGCAATGAATGTAATATAATCCTCGCAATCAAGTGCTAACATATAAAAACGCATTGGATTTCACAAGGGGGGAAGATTGAAAGGAATATGTAACTCTATTGTACACAAAAGTGTGAAGTCCTAAACAAGCATTCCACCTACGAGGGACAACGATTAACTTTGTTGTATAAAGTAAAGTGAATGATAACTCCTACAAATATAATTTGCAACACAATCAGCTTGCAACCAATAAAATCTCTAGTAGAGGTTGAAGATTCTCAAGAATACAAATATCAACGTACAACATACTGTATATCAACAAACATGAAAAATCTATAATACAAGAGTTCAAGATGACAACAAGAGATAGCTGTATAGTGATCACATACAATATTATATGAAGATTATAGCATGGCCATGTAATGAAAGGAAGAATACTACTGCAAATATGATTCTCTTACAATCATCAATAACTAGCTACCGAGTAAGAGCACTAATCTTCTTATGAGCTATGATGATAGAAATATCATGAATATGGTATTGAATCTATGATCAATGTTAGTCAATCTTGACTAACAAGCAAATACACTAGATTCTTGTTGAGAGAGTTTCTATTTGCATGTTTTAAATTATTGCAACTTGTATAGTTTTGATGATTCCAAATATTATTGTTTTAAGTTTTTTTTTTCTCCTAACACTTTTTGGAAGAATTGACTTTTCTCTTGTGTGGACTAACATTTCAAGATAATCAAACTCCAAACTAATGAAGACTTCAAATCAAATTCAGCATGAGATAGTTTGTAAATTGAAGTTTGTAATTGTTATTGTAATTGAGTTTGAAAAAATATGATTGTTATTGAATATCTTAGCACACACGCACTTGGGAAGATCTTTAAAAATCACACTAATCGTACTGGACAAACCATGTTCGTCCAGGACGATCAAGTCAGTTAATCTCCTCAGACGAGCAATGGAATGAACAGGAAGTGAGAAAATTTTTCTAAGTCATGATCATCCAGATGAATTTCCCAATTCTTCTCGGGATGATCTGCTCTAAGTTCTCACTTTGTACTGATAGTCCAAATGATTCATCCTATTTGTGCCAAGATGAAACTCTTTGGTAAAGTTTTATCCAAACAAAATCCTATATTCGTCCCAGGATGAAACTCTCTGTAAAAGTTTTGTCCAGACAAAATCCTATATTCATCCTAGGATAAAACTTTATGGAAATTTTTTGTGTAGAAAAAATCCTAAATTCATTCCAGGATGAAACTCTCTGGAAAATTTTTGTCCAGACGAAATCCTATATTCGTTCTAGGACAAAACTCTCTGGAAAATTTTCGTCCAGACGAACTCCTATTCGTCCCAGGACGAATTATTCTGTCTCTTGAAATTTTGAGAATGTCCTACAGTTCATCTAAACCAACCCATGATATAACTGTTCGTATCGGACAAACTTAGTTCGTACGGAATGATGATCGGGTACGAAGTCAGTTCGTACTAATGTACATTTGGTTCATATGCAACTAATTTAAGTATATTTGTATAAGATGATCTAACGATCGTACGAGACGATCCACTTTGTAAGACTTGAAAATCAAAAGTTTTTGGACGGTTTTTTGTGTCTTTCCTATATGAAGTCGAATTAAAATTGCCTCTTAATCTTTTTGCCTACTAATCTTCGTGTTAACTAAAGGGAGAGTGCAGGAGAGAGTGTGAGAGAGTGTTTGAAAGAAGATTCTTACTACCGGAGCGTGGAGGATTCACTTGGTACTCAAAGGTAAGAATCTCCACTTGTGATTTGTGATTACTTCACTCTTTTCTCTCGTCATTCTAGATTTCTTATGAGAATATCTGTCAAGGAGATCCGGTTATCTGCCGACACTTGGAGAATGTGAATAGCCGAAGGGTTCTGTGCCTACACTTAGAGAGTGTGAACAGATGAAGGGTTCTCTGCCCACACTAGGAGAGTGTGAAAGGATGAAGGGTTCTCTGCCCACACTACGAGAGTGTGAAAGGATGGACGGTTCTCTGCCAACACTTGGAGAGTGTAAAAGAAAGGCGGTTCTCTTCCAACACTTCGAGAGTGTAAAAGGACGACGACCCTCTACCGCACCGGGTAGTGGTGGAAGAGAGTTTTGTAAAGGCTTCTCCGCCTTACTGTGGGTGCAAAATGAGAGTCACTAGTGGTATTAGTGCAATACTCGGAGGGTGCCTTCGGGGAGTTGATGTAGGTCGTGTTTGACCGAACCACTATAAATCTTATGTCTTTTTATTTTCTGGTGCTTTTATTTTTAACTTTTAAATTTGTGGTTGAAAAACCTTTTCTATAGAATTCAATAAAGTTATTCTCGATTTAAATATCAAAATGTTAAAGGTGTCAACAAAAATATCTTTTTTATATGTTAAAGGTGTCAAACAAAATATCTTTTTTATATGTTCATATATGACCTTCAAGTCCTTCAATAATGAAAATTCATTAACAAAGGCATAAAGCCTTGAAAATTTTATCCTCTATCGATAACTCGATAGAGTTGATACAATTCATAAATGAAAATGGCCCCAAACACCCCCAATGATGGCCATGTTGAATATAGATCTCAACCGGAGGGGTGATTACAACATTCAAAGCTCCACCCAACGAAGATCTTAAAAATCATTCAAGTCTAAGATATTTAAAACTAAAATTCAACCATCAAAACACTTAAAATTAAAATCCATCCACCCTCTATAACAGTTTACTGGAGCGGACAAATTAGAATTTACTTCAGCTCACATAGAGCTAATGCTTAGTCAAAAATATTACTATAATCCATTCTAAAATAATTTCCTTTGAGTAAGGACATAATGCATGTTCTTTAACCCACAGTATTGCCGCCAAATGGAAGTGCAAGATAAATAGTTATGACTTGGGGCCCTTTGAACAAAGTGGTTTTGCTACCAAATGACATAATGAGATATCAGTTATGGTTAGAGCGAATACATTCCTTAGTGGCATCAAATCCTTGAGATATAAACTAATAGGATATGATCGATAAGGAAAAAATCCCTCTGTTAGTTAAGGTGGATTCAAGTTTGTCCCCTTAGAAATACATTCACCCCAAGTCTATAAGGTACCCTTAGACGAAGTAACCTATGGCTGCTAATAAAGATCCTTCTATCAAGTTGGGTAAAATACCTCTTTTGACTAAGTAGACTTGGGACCACGATGGCCCGGGATGACAAAAACATGGGATCTTGATCAGGCTCATCATCCATTCCCCCACCATCTTCTTTAAGTGGAAGATAATAAAATATCCTATTTTAAATATCAAATCTTCCAACCTTCCAATTTCTAAATGTTCAAATCAAAACCCATGCTTCTACTATACATCTGATATTACTTATTTATGTATCTCTACATATATAATTAATGACTAGACTTAATCAAAAGTTCTCTCTTGTTATCAAGAGGGGTAATTAACTATTGAGGCTTACGCTTATAGGAAACTAGAACTCAAATCATCATGTCCTCCCAAAATAAGGGCAAAATCTTTGGATAGTGTCTTATCTAAAAACTCATCTACCTTCCAAAATTTATCATGGAAGTTAATTCTATTAATACTCCCCTAAAGAAAAGCAAGCGGGCGGAGGCCGGACAAAACTTTCGGAGCCCACATGTTCATTCTAAATACTGAGAAATATCTACTAGAAAAGTTTGATCCTAAAACTGATGAAGGAGTGTTCCTAGAGTACTCAACTGGTAGAAAATACTTTAGATTTTTTAATAAAGGGATATTGGTAGTAAAGGAGACTACTCATGTTGTATTTGATGAATCTGATAATTCTAGAGGGACTAGGGTATAAGAAGAAGAAGTTGTAGAAATCAACGAAGGAGTAGAATCTATAAATCTAGAGGAGAGGGTAAAATTGGAAAATACTCTGCCTAGAGAATGGAGATATTCTTCTAGTCATCTTACGGAATTATTATTAGAAGTCCCATTTGAATGTGTTAGTACTAGGCATAGACTTAGAAAAGAAGTAAAACACTATGCCTTCATTTCAATGATTGATCCCACCAACATAAATCAAGCCCTACCCAATGAATTTTAGATTCTAGCCAAGCAAGAAGAGTTAAATCAATTTATAAAGAATGATGTTTGGGAAATTGTTAAAAGACCTAAGGATGAAAGTATGGTTGGAACTAAATGGGTTTTCAAAAACAAAAAGAATGATTTTGGTATTATGGTTAGAAATAAAGAAAGACTAGGTGCTAAGGGGTATAATTAGATAGAATGATTAACTTTGAAGAGATCTTTTTCCCCTGTAGCTAGATTGGAAGCCAATAGGATAGTACTAGCATTTATCTGCTTTAAGGGATTTAAATTATGCCAAATTGATATCAAAAGTGACTTTTTGAATTACGTGATAAAAGAGGATGTGTTTATTAAATAACCCATAGGCTTTGAAACTTTATAGTTTTCTAATCATGTGTTCAAATTAAAAAAAGTATTATATGAACTAAAATAAGCTCCCAGAGCATGGTATGAATGGCTAAGCTTATTCCTAATAGAGAGAATCTTTGTTAATGGGAGTGTAAGTATCCCCCCCCCCTATTTTTGAAAAAAAGGAGATGTACTACTAATTATCCAAATTTATGTTGATGATATTCTATTTGGATCCTCTAATAAAAATTTTGTGATGAATTTTAAAAAATAACGAGTTAAAAGTTTGAGATCAATTTGATGGTATAAATAACCCACATTCTTGGATTTAGTATAGGGGAGAAGGATGATGGAATTTTCCATAGTTAATCAAATTATATTAAGAACACCCTCCTAAAATTTTAAATGGATAAAACCAAGCTAATAAACACTCCCATGAGTTCCACTGTTCAATTAGATAAGGATTCAAATAAAAAATGTGTTCATCAAAAGAAATATAGAGGAATAATTGGATCACTTTAAAAGTTCAACTAGGTTGTTAGACCTAATACAATTGTCCCAGGGCTAACCAAGAGGAAGGGAGGGGTGAATTGATAATTAAAAAATTCTCTTAAAAGTTTAGAAAATTAATTTAATAAATTTAGTACAATGATAGATTCTCACAAAATATTTTTAAACCATAGAAAAATAAAAGTGCGGAAAATAAAAATGAAGTAAAAAAAGGAAAGGAAGCAATACCAAATTTTATAGTGGTTCGATCCAACTAGAACAATGTCCACTCCATGAAGACTCCTTCAGGTATTGCACTATATCAAAGTGACTCTCTTTTTTCTCCCATAATAATGCTGAGAAGCCTTTACAGCAACCTCTCTTTCACTAATACAGTGCGATAAAGTACTATTATCCTTTCTCACCCTCCTAGTGAGGGAAGAGCAACAACATCCTTTCTTACTCTCCTGGTGATGGAAGAGTACCAACATCCTTTCTCACCCACTTGGTGATAGCAAAATATTAATTTCCTTTTTCGCCCTCCTGGTGATAGTAGAGTACCAGATCTTCTCCAAAGATCTTCTCTCAAGAGTCTTTAATAAAGTAGGGCAGAGATTTGAAGAACACATAAAGAGATCCTCACCTTTGGGCAACCTTGTATGCCCTTCATAAATTTCACTTGCAAGATCTCTCAGACTTCACTCCCAAACACACTCCCAAAACACTCTCACAAAACACTCTCTTTTTAAATCTTAAGAGAAATATCAAAGCAAGAAGTAATAGTGTCAATTTTTTAGGACACTTATATATGAAAGTAAAAAAAAATCATCCAAAAAAAATGAGAATTTCAAGTTTTATATACTTGGATCATATAGTATGATCATACTTCGTATGTACGAATATGTAAAAATCTATATATGATCCTATAAAAATATAGTTTTGTACTCTATAAGTCATATATTTGAACTGAAATTATATAGTATAAATAGTTCAAAATTGAATAGGTTAGTTTGGTATGAATTCGTACGAACTCATTTTGTACACTATAAATTGTTTGTACGAACAATTTAATCAAATCATGTTCTAGATGGTACAAAAATGGATGAAAGCAATTATCATATCTAAGACAATCTTCTATATGAATCCAACACTACATTAACAAACAACAACAACAACAACAACAAATCAAGCCTTAATCCCACTACGTGGGGTCCGCTACATAAAATCCTTTTTCTTCCATTTTGTGTCCTATTAAAAGTCAAATTTCTCATTTAAATCTAATAAAGAAAGTGTCATTCCTAATATTTTCTAACCAAGACTTTTAGGTATACCCCTAACCTTTCTTAACATAAGTCTAATCTAATACCTCTACTCTCCTCCTAACCGGGTCATCGAAGGCCGCCGTTTTATGTGACCAATCCATCTAAGGCGACTCTCTCTCAAGTCTTATCTCTACTGGAGCTACTCCAACCGTTTTCACGGTATATGCTCATTCGTATCCTATCTCTAAGGGTAAAGCCCAACTCATCCTCCCTGAGCATACAAACTCATGCTTTTCCAACACTTAACTTAGTATATGCTCTCTTTTAATGACCAACATTCGGCACATATAAGCATTGCAGGCATACTACTACAATATAGTGAATTTTCCCTTAAGTTTGAGTGGTACATTTTTTATCACATAACAAGCTCGATGTATTCCTCCACTTCAACCATCCAACTTGAATTTTACGATAATATCTCCATCTATTTCACCATCACTCTGAACAATAGATCCAAGATATCTAAAACGTGTACTCTTATTAATGACTTGATCGCCCAAAGTCACAATCCCTTCAGTAGGTCTATTACTACTAAAATTACACTCCATATATTCCGTTTTAGATCTACTCAAGCGAAAACCTTTAGACTCTAAGGTTGACCTCCATAATTCAAGTTTACCTTCAACTCCCTCTCTAGTCTTATCAATAAGAAGAATATCATCAGCAAAAAGCATACACCAAGGTACATCCTCTTGCAAATGTCTAGTGAGAACGTCCATGACTAAAGCAAAAAGATATGGGCTTAAGGCTGATCCTTGATGTAACCCAATCGAAATAGGGAAATACTTGGTCAATCCACCTTGTGTTTGAACACAAGTAATAGCTCCTGCATACATATCTTTAATGATTTGAATATAAGTATTATTGACTCCTTTCTTTTCAAGAACTCTCCATAGCACTTCTCTTGGAACTTTATCATATGTTTTTTCTAAATCATTAAATATCATATGTAGATCCTCCTTATTTTCCCTATATTTCTAAATCAAACCTCTTAATAAATGTATAGCTTCCATAGTTGACCTACCCGGCATGAATCCAAATTGATTTCGAGAAACATTAGTATCACACCGCAGCCTATGCTCCATAACTCTTTCCCATAGTTTTAAAGTATGACACATTAACTTAATACCTCTATAATTCACACAATCTTGTGCATTACCTTTATTCTTAAAAATAGGAATTAAAACACTCATTCTCTACTCATCTGGCATCTTTTTAGTCTTCAAAATAGTATTAAAAAGTTTAGTAGGCCATGAAATTCCTTCATCTCCTAAGCATTTCCACTCCTCTATTGGAATATCATCAGGTCCAACAGCGTACATTACAAACCAATAAAAAAATTGATGTATTCATATGGGATGAACATGTAAGCACCCATTTCATACTCTGGATGTCATCTGTAAGAATCAAACATCATGCAATATAAACAATTCAAAAAATGGTGTTCATTCGGGATGAACTTGTATGTTTCCATTTCATAATCTGGACATAATATGTATGAATACAACTTTATACATTATAAACAATTTAAAGAAATTTCCAAGGCATGATTTGTTTAACTTAATTCTGGAGAAACTATCTTGTAAAATTGTCTAATACGATTCAAGAATCATATAGTATGATTAGTTTTAAAAATTAAAGTTTTGACTCACTCCCCTAATGTGTATGTGCACGGTTATATAATTACAATCACACTATCTCATACTTAAGAAAAAAATAAAAAGTATAGAATTCAATTACAAGAAACCATAATCTAATATATCTTGAGGTCTTTAGTAGTATGGAGTATGATTTCCCAGAAATGATAGTACACACAAATAACACAAATAAAAATTTTCTAATATATGTTAGGAGAAAGAATAATCAACACAATAATATTTTGGTATCATCAAAAACTCACATGATATATAAACATAGTTTTGAAAACTAAGTTGCTACAATTTCCCTCTTTTTGATGATGGCAAAATAATTATTATTTGTGTTAACACTAAAGATTTTTGATGATCAATTTAAAAATAAGGAATTCTAATAAAAATCAAAACCACAATGAAAAATTTAAATAAATGCAAAAAATAAACATATATAATAAAAACACAATACGGACATCACAAAAATCCCACTACATCAAAAATCACAAAACAAATAATCATACATACATACATCAAACAACATCAAATAATAACTAGTGAATCCCCCTTTTGACAAGAACAAAAAGAGAAGTACCTCGTAAAAGGATAAATTTTTATCGATAAATCAAAATAGATGATGAAGAAGAAGATTTCAAGCTAATTGCAAATATAACATTAATGTCGTAATGCTAAAAAGAAAATATCAAATTTTAAATCAAAGAATAATTAAGATAAGAAAAGTCAACCAGGTTCACTGTTCGTTCTAGACATATCAAATAAAAATATTTATTTGAAAATGATGTACTAAAGATTAATTAGTTTCTAATTCAACAATGAACATTATTATCGATTATATGGATTTGTATAAGAGATAAAAAGATAAAAAAAAGGATAGTATGAATTTTTCTATCGAAGGCATTGCACATCTTATCAATTTTTATGTTACACTTTGTGTATCTTTTTAATTTGGGCAAATTTTGGGTCTCTTTTTTTTTTACTTTGACAAACATTACACATCTTTTAAACTTCTACCATATTTTATGCATATTTTTAAATTTTTGGTCTTTTCAATATCAACAAATCTTAAAACAAATTCCAATAATTAAGAAAAATAAACACATTAAAAAAGAAAAAAAATAAAATTAAGACATCTATTTTACAATAATTATAGCTAAGTAATATTTTTCTATAAGAATATGAAATTGATTTTATAATCTACATCTAATCATAATTTAATTTAAAGTTTTGATAGATTAAATTTTGCAAGGAAATTAATTTGTAGGGAAAAGTATTTTAAAATTTTATTTTGGAGATCGATAACAAATGATTTGTCTGTAAAAAATTAAATAATTCAAGAAGAGTAATTTCAATCACAAGTCAGAACATCATTCTATTTAACTCTTCAAATGCATACACATAGTACATTATATCATGAAATGAAGAACCAAAACATTGCAAATCCAACACATAAGATGAAAATAAAACATTTCAACAACAAGTACAAAATCTCGATAACAATAAGTATAAAATCTCAACAAGCATAATAGAGAATTAAGAACTAGAATTCTTAAGGGCTTTGGTTTAGAGGTGGCTGAGGAGTGAACATCATAAAGTAGCTATTTATCATAGCTACTTGCGTGCTGATGTAGTCAAATTGTCCTTAGATCCACCCTATATCTTTAGTGTACTATACATCATGCTGGTTAAGATGAGCCTCAATTTGATGAAATTGTCGATCAAAATGAATTTTTAGTCTATCAAAATATTGGACCATTTCTTAAAAAAAATTATGATTGGGTTTAGCTGCAAGTGCTGGGGCACGAGCTCATTCATCTCCCTTAGATTCTTCTCCCTCAGATCCTTGATCCCGATTAAAAAGTGCATGAAGTGAGGCATCAATAAAGTAAATAGGAAGCTGAGTGGTACAATCAAGATGAATTATGTTGTACTTCTTCGCTAAGATGTAGGCAACTAAGTGTCTTAAGGCCGCATTTTTATTTCTCATATTATATGGAAGTCCAATATCATAAAGTTTATAGATATAGTCCATGATTAGTTGGGCTTTGTCAATAGGAGTATTGGTCATGATCAAGTATGTAATAGTAGAAAAAAGTGGAGTCAGATTGATATGATCACTAGCTTTAAAAAATATATAAGTTCTCTAGACATGCTGGATGATCCTGGCATTTTGGTTAAGAGTATACACCGTTAAGGGTTGGTTAATTTCAGACCATTAAAAATTTAATCTAGAGACCATGTTGTGTGCTCTAACTCCTTGATTCCTAAGGTGAAGGAAGTTGCCTAATTCGTCCGTAGTTCATTGTACTATCTTCTTAAAGACATAAGAAGACAACCTAGTGTGTTCCTCATTCACTTTCATGTTCGCAAGAAAACTTTGGAAGGTTTCTAGATGATAGGAATATATCAAGGTAAAGATAAAAGAAAATAGAGTTGAAGCCAAAAGTGGCATAAATGAGAAGTTTATATCTTCTTGAGTTAGAAGATGAGAGGGGGTGATCTTGGATTCAACAAAATGTTTGTAAGCTGCCTCATTGTCCTTAGAAAGAAAATTCTCATCTTGCCTACCTGAATGAGAAGATTAGCCCTTAGAGTTTCACACATTTTTACCGCTGTTGGCCGTTCCTAAAGTTTGGACTCGAGAAGGTTTGAGGTTTGAAAATGATTGTGAATAAAAAAAACCATTAAATGCCTTTCAATTTAAAGAAATTGACTTATCGAATAGTTTGAAAATCCAATTATATGTATGATTTTAAAATGGTATGGGATAAAATCTTTTTTGTACATATGTAAGAAATGGCAAAAAATGAAATGACTTTTCTTAAACTGTCATTGTTGAGGCATCCTTTCTTACAAGCTTTTTAACCACTCGATCGTACAGACAAACACCTATTCATTCAGAATGATCAGAATAATAATGATTGTATATAGCGATTAGGTTTATCCATATGAGAAACTGATAATAAGATCATACAATTGAAATACAATTTTGTATGTACGATCTGAGAGAAAATAACTGAATATTTGGAAAACCGTCCACAATCATACGAATGAAAAATGCTTGATCATACAAATGGTGACAACATCGTACAGTATGATATGTATTGAAAAACTTAGTCTTGCATGCTCAACAATAAAAAATAAATTTACACGCTACAGAATTTGTACAATACAAAAAATTTTATACAATACAAAAAAGTAATTAAAACAAGACATGATAAATAAAAACCTTTACAAAAACTAATCACTTAAGATCCATGACTTATAATAGTAAAAAACAAAACTAACAATACAATACTAACGAAAGAGAAATAAACATAAGTAATTAAATAAACAAACACTAACAAACAACCAAACATTAACAAACCAATAAAGACAAAACAGAAAAACACATCAATACATTATGAATCCAATTTGCAAAAACTCATTTTTAAGTATTAAGATCAATAACACCTAATCTGGTTCTTAAGGTGCTAAATGTTTCAAAAGCTAGTAGTTTTGTTAAAATATCTACAAGTTAATTCTTAGTAGCAACGTGATGTAATTTAATTGCTCCCTTAATCATATGATCTTTAATAAAGTGATGTCTTATATCTATATGTTTGGTTCTAAAATGTTGAATAGGATTATTTGAAATGCATATGGCACTTATGTTATCACAGAAAATTGAAATAGTGCAATTTAAAATTCTAAATTAATAAGTTATTATTTTAACCAAAGAACCTATGCCACATAACTACCTAAGGAAATGTATTATGCTTTAGCACTAAAAAGAGCTAATTAATTATGTTTTCTATTAAATTAAGAAACTAAAGAGTTTATTATAAACTAACAAGTTTTAGAAGTACTTTTTCAATCAACCCTACATACTTCAAAATTTAAATCAGAATATCCAATGATTTCAAAGAAGAGCTATACTTAGGATATCAAATCTCTAAGTTTTGAGTTCCCAAAAGATAACTTAAAATTCTCTTAATAGCTGTTAGATGTGATTCCTTTGGATCAGCTTTAAATCTAGCACACAAATAAATACTAAACATATATTCGATCTACTATCAGTCATGTAAAGTAAATATCTAATTTTTCCTCTAAATTTCTTTTGATCAATAGATTTTTCCTTAGAATCCTTATCTAACTATACTGAGGAACTTATTGGTGTATTTACTAGCTTAGCACTATCCATTTCATATTTCTTGAGGATGTCTTTAATATATTTTGATTGGCTTAAAAATGTTCCTTCCTTATTTTGCTTTATGCTAAAATTAAGAAAAATAACTCAAGTCTCTCATTAAACTCATTTCAAATTTATTATTCATTATTTTTAAAATATCATCACAAAGATTTTTATTGGTGGATCCAAATAAGATATCATCAACATATATTTGAACAATGAGTATGCATCTCTTATCCTTATTAAGAAGAGAGTGGTGTTCACACTTTCTTTAACAAATGATCTTTCTAGTAGAAAAGTGCTTAGCCTCCCATATCAAATCTTAGGTGTCTGTTTTAGTCTATATAATATTTTTTTCAGTTTAAACAAAAGATTAGGGAATTTTGAATTTTCAAAAACCTAGTTGTTGTTCCACATAAACATTCGCTTCTATCACCCCATTAAGAAAGGAACTCTTAATATCCATTTAAATAATTTAAAACCTTTAAAACAGTCAAAGTCTAATACTACTATTATCGCTTTAAGTCTGGCTATAAGGGTAAATGTTTCTTCAAAATAAATTCTTTCTATTTGATTATACCCCCTTAGCCACTAATCTTGCCTTGTTTATAAGCACAACACCTGAAACTTTCATTAAATTTTTGAACACCTACTTAGATCCAACAACACTTTTTTCGTTAGGACTTTCAATCAATTCCCAAATATCATTTCTAACAAGTTAATTCAGTTCTTCTTGCATGGCCAAAATCTAAAATCCATTCGAAAGTGCTTGGTTTATATTAGTGGTTCAATCATGAATATAAAGGCAAAATGATTCACTTCTTTGCTAAGTTAATGCTTAGTTTTAACATCCTTACTAGGTTCACCTAAAATAATTATTTAGGATGTTTCTTAGAAAATTTTCTTTCCATAGGCAAAGTTTTTTCTATTCCAACCTTCTTTTACAAATTTAAATTTTCAATTTCTTGAGAGATATCTTCAATATGTTCTTCCTCCAACCTTGGCTCTTCCGAAATACCATATTCATCAAAAAATAAATATGTGGTCTCCTCAACTACCAATGTTCTCTTGTTAAAAACTCTATAATATTTGCCAACACTAAAATATCCTAGAAAAATTTCTTCATCAAATTTATCATTAAATTTTCCTAAAAGAGTTTTTCCATTATTATGTATAAACACCTTACATCTAAAAACATACAAATATGGAAGATTAGGTGTTCTCCTCTTAAGAATTTCATAGGGTGTCTTATTTTAGTTGGATTTTATGTTCACCCTATTCAAAAAATAACAAGCCGTACTAACTGCTTCAGCCCAAAAATATTTTGGAAGCAAATATTCTACCAACATGACTCTAGTGGCTTTTATCAAAGTTTTGTTCTTTCTTTTGATAACTCATTATGCTGAGGGGTCATAGGTGCTAAAAAATTGTGATCAATTTCTAGCTCTTTATAAAAATCTTCAAAATTTTAATTTTTAAACTCTCCTCCATGATCACTTTGAATTAATAAAAGTTTTAACCCAAGTTTCCTCTAAATTTAAGTAAAAAGTTTTCCAAATTCATCAAATAATTCAATCTTATAAAATAAGAATTTGATCCAAGTGAATCTTAAAAAAACATTAACTATTACAAATCCAAAAATATTACGTCCTAGACATAAAGTGCTAACCGGTCCAAAAAGATCCATGTGAATGATTTCTAGTGGTTTGCTAGTTCAAAGATCTTTAATTGAATGAAAGGATGACTTTACATAGTTTCCTAATTGACATGCATCACATGGCTGATCCCTCTAACTAATTCTTTTTTGGTAATCTTCTTAAGATTTTTCTTATTTGCATGATAAAGTCTTTTATGCCATAACCATGATTCATAAGTAATTATTTCAAGAAAAAGGTATTAAAAGATTTAATAAAATTCAAATCAAGCATGTATACATTATTTATCCTATTTTCATGCAACACATCAATTTTATTTTGGCTTATTATGTTGCTTTTAGGAAAAAATCTAACACAATAACCTTTATCACAAAACTGAATAATACTAAACACGTTATGTTTTAAACTTTCATCCAATAATACATTTTTAATAAAAATTTTGTTCTTATTGCTAATGATACCTATAACTACCACTTTCCTTGTAATATTATCTCCTAGTATCACTTTGCCTCCATTCTTGGGTTCCAGCAATATGAATTATATTGTGTCTCCAGTTTTATGCTTCAAACATCCACTATATAGGTACCAAATGCTCTTATAAGGACTTATATGAGAGCGATTCTACCAAATGATTAAACATTAGACTTAGGAACCCAAACAAATTTGTGTTCTCCTCTTGGTAGTAATAATCTTGATGTATGTTTAATATTCTATAATTTAAGCATCTTAGGTCTCCACACTAGATGTGTTATATTATGAATTGTACAAGTGTGAGATATGTGACTAATTATTCCATATGAAAAATATTTAACTCTAGGAAAAAGACTTACCAATCTATGTGAGTTATACTATCTTTTTCCTAGGTTTTAAAATTTTATGCTTTTGATAAGGATTAGAAAATTATTTAAGTGTTTGGGATGTCTTATTTTCTTCAAGAGCTTTCACTTTGTCTTTATGATAAGACTTTGAATTAAAATAACATTGTCAACACTTAACTCATGTTCTCTTTTGATTGTTTTATCTATTAACACCTATTAGCTTTCAATTTCTATATTAATATAAGATGTTTTTAATAATTCATATTTTTTATTCAAATTATCAAATTCATCAAAAATTTTCATGTGGTTGCTATTAATGGATGTGTGATCGTTCCTAAGGATTTCATGCTCTTTTTTGTAAATTATAATACTCTATGTTCAGTTTGGCATGCAATTTTTTAAGTTTCCTATATGCAATATTAATTTTCTTAGAAACTTTGAAAAACTCATCGTAAGATAAATCATATACCTCCTCTTGATCTAACTAATCAAGCTTGTCTTCCATTAAGTACAAGTTTGTGACTTCTTCTTCTACTTCTATTTCTAAGTAATCTGAAGCTGAATATGCCTAGAGTGCTCTCTACAGCCTTTTCTTACCCTTTCTAATATTAGTTTTCTCCTCAAAATTCTCTTTGCTAGGATTAGCTTTGAGATTAGGGCAGTTAGTCTTAATATGCCAAGGCCTCTTACATTCATAGTAAATCACGTCATTTGAAACTTTCTCATTTTTATGAAACTTACCTTTGTTTCATGGCTGACATCTCCTTTTCTTCTTTCTTAGGAAACTTTTGAATTGCCTTGTCATGAGTGTAATATCATCTTCATCCTCAGGCTGTGACTAATAACTTTTCTAGTCATCCGCTTTCATTATAATATTTTTCTCCTTCTACTTGTCACCTACATCAATATGTCTTTATGTTTCTTCTTGCTCATATGAAATTAGTGATTTAAGAAGATTGTCAATAGAATAAATAGTTTATTCTTTTGAAATAGTTATGGTAGTTATCTTTACATCATAAGAAGTAGGTAAAGAATGAAGAATTTTATTGGCTTTATTAGAATTCATTAGTTCCCTACCTAAAGCATGCAATGAAGTGACTATCTGTGTAAAATTAGTTTACATGTAAGTGATTGATTCATTTAGTTTCATGCAATAAAGTTCATATTCATGTAATAGAATATTTAATCTAGATTGTTTAACTTCATTAGTTTCTTTATAAATTTTTCACGGTCTATCCCAAATCTCATTTCCCGATTTACATGTTTAAACACACATATAATCCTCAAATTTTAGTGCACAAAAAAATTATTTAAGCATTTATAATTTAATTGAGTTATTTCTTTTTTTATATTTTCCAATCAGTAAATGATATTTTATTTATACTGCCATCAACAAGTCTAGTGGGTCTAGTGTAACCTTCCTTTACATAAATTCACATGTGATAGTCAAGAGATTGAAGAAAAGTAGATTTACAAGTTTTTCAAAAGTTGAAAGGAATGTTATCAAACAGTGGTGGTCTAGTGATCGAATATCCTTCAGGAGTGTTATGATTTCCAAAAGTAGCCATTATCATTTTCAAAAAGTTTTTAAATCTTAATTTTTGAAAGAGGCTCTAATACCACTTAAAAGTTTGACTAGGTTATTAGACCTAATATAATTGTCCCAAGGCTAACCAAGAGGGGGGTGAATTGATAATTAAGAAATTTTCTTAAAAATTTTGAAAACTAATTTAATAAATTTAGTACAATGATAGATTCTCACAAAAGATTTTATAACCATAAAAAAATAAAAGTATAGAAAATAAAAATGCAGTAAAAAGTAAAGGCAGAAGTACAAAATTTTATAGTGCTTCGATCTAATTAGACCTACATCCACTCCCTGAATACTCTTTCAGTTATTGCACTATATCAAAATGACTCTCCTTTGCTCCCACAATAAGGCGGAGAAGCTCTTACAGTAACCTCTCTACCACAAATCCTTGTGCGGCAGAGTATCGTCATCCTTTCCCACCCTCATGTTGATGGTATAGTATAAACATCCTTTCTAAGTCTCCTAGGGATGACATAGCACCAACATCCTTTCTCACCATCTTAATGATGGCAGAGTACCAACATCCTTTTTCACCCTCCTAGTGATAGCAAAGTACCAGATCTTCTCCAAAGATCTTCTTTCATGAGTTTTCAAAGAAAGTATATATTTGAAGAAAACACAAAGAAATCATCACTTTGGGGAACCTTATGAACCACTCATAAATTTTACTTGCAAGATTTCTTATATTTATCTCCCAAAACACCCTCTTTTGCACTCTCAAGAGAAAAATCAAAGCAAGATGTCTTAGTGTCAATTTTTTAGGACACTTCTATATGAAAGACAAGAAAAATTGTCTAGAAAATTGAGAATTTCAAGTTTTACATACTTGGATCGTATAATATGATCATTATTTGAATGTATGAGTAGTTAAAAAGCTATGTACAACTCTGTATGAGCATAGTTTTGTATTATATTTGTCGTATATTCGAACTGACATCATATAGTATGAATAGTTCTAATTGAACATGTTCGTCTGATATGATTTTGTATGAACTCATTTCATACACTATGAATCATTTGTATGAATAGTATATCATGCAATACAAATAATTTAATTAAATTATGTTTCGTATGGTATGAACATGGATGAACCCTTTTCGTACTCTTGACTTCGTCTGTACGAACCCAACATCCTACAATACAAACCATAAAAAAAAATCATGTGTTTGTATGGGATGAACTAATATGCACCCATTTCATACTCTAGATATTTTTTGTATGAATCAAATATTATACAATATGATTAGTTCAAAAAATGGTGAGTTCGTTTGAGATGAACTTGTATATATCCATTTTATACTCTATACATCATTTGTACGAACACAACTTTATATATATTGACCTCATTTTTGTATGAGGTAACTGGGACCTCCCTTGATATTCCTATGTCAACCTAATGATTGAGACATGTCCACCACGCAATCATGTAGGTCCCATTTAGGACCAAATCTAAACCCAAGTTTCCAAACCAGGTATTTAGGTTAAGAACCCAGGTCTTGAAATCCTCTCTAGGTGGTTTTTCCACCACCTTAAAACAAAGTTAAATGACCTCTAATTCCTATATTATCAATTTAATAATGACGAGACATGTCTATAGGTTCAACGCTCCAAATTTAGGCTCATTCTGAGATCTCTATCACCATAAATTGAACCTTTTTTACACAGGCTGCAAAATCTAGAAATATTTATAAGCTATACCACTAGTCTTGCCATCCAGTGGAACTTGACTTTGGAACCCATTACAAACCTTGCAACCACACCCATGTCCTTTGTTAAGACCTCTTGACCACAAATATATACCTTTATACCACTAGTTTGACCTAGTGTTGACTAGGTGTCAAAATAACCAAAAGGCCCTTTAAAGGGGTTTTTGGTCTTTCCCCAAAATCCAACATCACCTTCCTATATCAACCTTCAAAACCAATACCAATGGACCCTAAACATCCTTAAGAATACATTGGATCCAAAGCCACTTTTTGGTTTGACCTGGTTGACAAAATGCCCTTAATGGATTTAAACATCCATTTCCAACCAAATGACATTACCAATGTTTGGAACCACCTCTGTTGATCTCAAAACACTCATTTGAACTTGTTTGACTCAAACTCAACCCATAGTTTGACCAGGTTGACCAAGTCAACCAAGGTTAACTAAATTAACCCTTAACCCAACACCTATCAAATCTAATGTTTGAACCCATTCCAAACCACATTAACCCCCTAGAATACTTCAATTGAACACTCCAAACACTTCAAACTCATCCCTAAGACAAGCCCCTATGGATTTGACTTTGTTAGATTTTCATACATGGTCAAACTTATCAAAACTTTCTAAAAAACATGCTAGCTTCAACACTATGGCTCCATAGTCTTTATGATTAACTCCTACAATACCCTTTACTTCCTCCATGTATATATTAGTCACCATTGACTAGTCAATACGTCAATGGGTTAACAAATCCTTAAAATGAGACCAAACCATGGCCACATCACTAGGCATCCTTAGCAATCCATGGTTTAGCCTAAAAATTTCTCAAAATTGATGGAAAGTGACCCATTTCCCCTCTAAGAGGCTATAAGCTAGCCCCTTAAACCAAGCTGAGCATTGGTTCATCCAATTAGGAGAAAAGGTGTGGTACCCTTTCCCATGAACCATGGGAGCTCACAATTACCACCAACCCTCTCCCCTAGCTTTAAGCAACCTTAGGGGACACATGTCATGCATCTAAGGCTCCCTTAATTGAATATAAGCCATCTAATTAAAATTAAGGGATTTAGGAGGGGGGAAACTTCACCTAAGGGATCATTCCCTCTCATTTCATCTAAGTAATAATCCTAGTGGCCTCTAACCTTCTAAGAGCTTTCTTCATCCTCTCAAAACCATTCCCAAGTACATTTCAAGCCTTTCCCCATCATTTTTAGCCCTCAAATCACTATGTTAGTGAGGTGAGGCCATTCTAGTAAGAGAAAATCTTCTCTATTCAACAACTTAAAACTAGTCATCAAAATCCTATGGAGTTTTTAACCAACTGTTAGAGAACATCAATAGGAGAAAAAGGAGTCTAAGATTGCAAAAAACCATATGGTAGATTTTAAGATTTCTTAATTTTAGGTAGACATCAAATTTGAAAGTACAAGAAATTTTTAATGCCTAGAGCCACCAAGCTCCATGAATTACAAGATTACATTACCCTTAAGCTATTTTGAAAATTTGGTTAAGTTTTATTGAATATTTTAGGAGATATAAGCTTTAAAAATTTTTATTCAAAATATACTGGAGAAAACCAAAAGATCTGGACCGTCCGATTAAAGAACACACGGCCCAAATATGTGCAAACCGTGTGACTTCTCCTAGGCCTCGAATGCGGGTCCTTCCATGATTATGGGAGGTGATTTGTTGGTCAGATTTAACGATTTGACATGGATAAGTATCTTGTTCTGGGCCTGGCATGTGGCATAGTGCTGCGCCGCCACACTGTTGTTAGGTAATGACTGGGCCGACGGGTGATTTTACCAAAAAGTTAATGAAAAATTATTTTAAAAACTTAGAAATTTCCAAAATTCATAGTAAATCAAATTGTTCACTAAATTAGACATTTTTTGGCTCGTTGGAAAGGGTGTTTAATATAGTATTTATTAAAATTAAAATTGAGTTTATTTGGGTGTAGTATTATGAGTTATTCCATTTTGTTTGAAATTAGTTTTTTATAATTTTCTCACAATTTTGTGCTCAGTTAGGGTCCAAATATTGGTAAAAGATTTTAGGGTATCTTTTTCATGTTATTTAATTTTTCTAGGGTAAGACACCTAATAGATTGATAAGATCTAAATTTTCAAATTGATGGGTACATTTTTTACCCAAAATTTTAAAAATTCATAACTCTTTAGATATTTAGAATTATGCTACATATTTTCTGTGGTATGATTCCATGTGTACCAGGGTTAGTCACACGAAATTTCAAGCCCATTTAAAAAGTAGAGACACCTACGAAAAATAATTAGGAAAAGACCTAAAAATTTAAAAACAATCCTAAGAAACTCTAAACACGCCCAATATGGGTGAAACATGACCATAGTAAACTTAGTGACAATTTACCCTAAATATTCAAATTTTATAAAATTTGGAGATCTTTAGGTTAGAAAATTAACCACATCAAAATTCATCCTTTTTACAGACTCAAAAAATTAAAAAAACACAATAAATTAAATTTTAATCTAACAAATGAAAATAATATCTCAAACTGACCAAAAATTAGTCCTCTACATAGGAAAAATAAAAGCCGCTTGAGTAGACATCTAATTTTTCTTTAATTTAATTTCCAATAAAACTTCATAATTAATTATAATTAATAAAATATTCCCAAAATTTATCAAAAACTTGATAATTCCTCAGATCATTTCTGATATTTTGAGGTGATTTCAAGAAGTTCGGAGTTCATTTGGGATCAAATTATTAAGAAGACCTTTAATTAAAACAATTCAATAATTCAATAAATACTCAATCTTTGAAATTCGTAACTCTTTGTAGAAAACTTCAAATTGAGTATACTAATAGTCTAACTACTCATCATAAGGCCTAATATTTTTTAAAAATCTAAAACCTTTAAAATTAATTTTAATTTTAAAAGTCAACTTATAATCCCTTAATTAACACATTAAAATAATTCCAATAAATCTAAAAAAATCAATAATTTGTTAAAATTATAAAAAATTTTGATTAGATTAATAAAATTATTTAATTAATATTTTAATATATAATAACCATTGCAAAGATGAAGTTTATTGGATGGACTACTCCAAACTATGGGGCTATGTGTCCTAAGGAGGTTTGATTTCTTGAGCTTGGTGGCATAACGCCACAAATGAATTGAATGGGGTCTTAAACATCAAAATTATATTAATTTTAATTATTTAACTAAATTAAAATCCTTAATTCAACTACATCAATAAGGTTTTTAGGATGGAATACTCCGATCTATGGTGCTATGTATCCTAAGGAGGCCTTGTTCCTCAAGCCTTATAGCATAATGCCATGAACCTGTTGATTGAAAAAATAAATTAATTGAATTCTTAAAATCATTAATTAATTAAATTAATTAAGATTAATTCCCCTTAATTTTGAACCAACTAAATCAACTTAATCAACCCCAATTGATACTGGTAACCAAGGTCTACGAGGCTATTAACTTAGCCCCATGAAAGGTAAAATAAACTTTATTGCCTCAATGAGAAGAAAAGGTAGAAATCATCTAACAACTAAAATATATCTAAATCAAGCTTTAATATATTAATACTTAAAATTAAAGATAAAGTTCTCCTTCAGTCTCTAATAAACTCAAACATTAGATAACTCCAACAAACAACCCAGTTTAGGATCTATCCCAGCCACACGACCTTCTACACATAATTTAGATGGTTTGCTAGGATAACTACTCTAGATATAGGCTAGGATGGTGTTTACATTTCTGCTGTGTGCTAGATTTTTGAGATTTCATTGCATGTTATGATTGTAATTACTTATTCTATTTTTTTACTTTTATTATACTCTGTAGATTGATGTGATGAGCGATTAGATTATCCTTAGGTTAGGAATGATCTGGATGCTCACTGAGTTTTCTATAGATGGCCATGCTCATGTAGTGAAATAAAAGGGGCTAAATAAATAATAAATATAACTGCTATAAGTACTTCAGCTGCTTAGCCCCATAATAAAAAAAAAGCGTGGCCAAGTGTGTTTATATATAAAGGAAGATTGGTTCACATTGATAAGCAGCATATTAATGGGGCATTTGCTTACACTTTGAGTTTATATTAATGGGTCATTTTCTTACACTTTGAGTTTAGGATACACATATATAAGAGTTGTATTCCAAAGAGAAAAGGACACCCCTTAGTGAGAAGTGTTCAGCAGGCTAGAGTATGATTTCCCTGAAAAATTAGTACACATAAATAACAAAGGTAATATTTCCAATATATATTAAATGAAATAATAGTTAATATAATAATATTTTAGAATCATAAAAAAATACACATGATATGATAATATAGTTATGAAAACAAAGTTGCAACAATCTCTCCCTTTTTTATGATGACAAAACAATTATTATTTGAGTTAACAATCAAAATAATTTTTCTCCATAGCTTCCCCTAAATGAATGATCAACTAGATAACAAGGTGTTCCCATGAACCTAAAAATAAAAAAGACACCACATAAATACAATCTCAAATAAAAACACGAACACGAACGAATATTCAAACAAACATTCCAACATGTACTCAAAATATACACATATATGCACACACATTCATAATGCACACACAATGCACATTATATATATACATCAATCATTAATACACATTATACACATACATCAATCATTAAACAATATCCTGAATAACCCTTTTGAAAATAATCTAATGGAAAGTATATCTTGAAATGGAAGGTTTCAAAAGATTGAAAAAAAAACGAATTAAAGAAGAAAAAAAATTTAAACCAATTGTGAATACAATATTAATTTTATAATACTTAAAATAAAATTTTTAAAATTTTAAATCAAAGAACAACTAAGATAAAAAAAGTTAATCAGAGTCATTATTCATTCTAGATAAATTAAATAAAAATAATTATTGCAAAAATACTGAAATGAAGATTAGTTAATTTTGAATTCAATAATATATATATTTATTAATTAGATAGATTTGGATTAGAGATTGAATGATAATGAAAAGAACATAATAAGAATTTTCAATTGACAACATTGTACATCTTTTCAAATATATGTGGCACACTTTTTGCATCTTTTCAATTTGGACTAATTTTGTGCTTCATTTCACTTTGCGAACCAATGCGCATCTTTTCTATTTTTGTACACATTATGCTTTTTTTTTGGTTTTTCCAATATAAGTAATCTAAATTCAAATTTTACTAATAACAAAAATAAACATATTAAAAATAAAATAAAAAATAATAAGACATCATTCTTGTAATAATTATAGCTTAGATATGTCAGTCTAAAAGAATAAGAAAATGATCTCCTTATCTAAATCTAATTTTAATTTTAATTTTTGAAAGATTAAATTTTGTAGGAAAATTAATTTATAGAGCAAAGTAATTTATAATCTATTTCAACAATCAATTTTAAAAGGTGTTCTTGTTAAAAATAGAAACATTTAAAGAATTAAGATTTAAACATGTTAACAAAACATATCACATTGCGTTGATATAAAGTATAACATACAAACATTTTATTTATACCATACATAACAACAAGCAACAATCATCATCACATATATTTAAAACAACATATAAAATCACTACACTGATAGAAGAAGACATAAGAATAGCAAATATAGAAACTCAGAAGGAACAACGGGATAGTAGTACACCTAAAAATGTTTGAGGGGCCCTAGTTTGGAGGAGGTGGTGGATTGAACATTGAAAAATAACTATTAATTATAGCTACATTCATGTTCACCGAGTAAAACTATCCTCAAATACACCCCATATCATCATTGTAGCGAGCATCATGCTTGTTATGGTGATTCTCAATTTGATCAAATCATTGATCAAAATTAGTTTCTAATCAATTGATGCACTGGACCATTTCCTGGTAGAAGTTTTGGTCAGGTCCTGGTTCAGGTGTTGGAGCAGGAGCTCCCCTTTATTCCTCATAATCATCAATCTCTCTACTCTTAACTTGCTTAAAAAGTGACTGAAAAGAGGCATCAATGAAGTAAATTAGAAGTTATGTGGGAGGATCAAGATTGATTAGGTTGTACTTCTTTTTTAGGATTTAAGCAACTAAATGTCCTAAAACCACATTTTTCTTCCTCTTGTGATATGGAAGCCCAATTTTAAAAAAAATGTAAATGTAGTCCAAGATGAGTTGGGCATCATCAAAAGGTTTTTCAGTCATAATCAGATAGCTATTTGTGGATAAAAGTGGAGTCATATTTATGTGATTAAGTGCTTTAGGGATAATTGAAGTTCTCAAAACATGCTAGATGACCTAGGCATTTTGATGCAGGGTGTAAACCCTAAACAAATGACACACTTGGGATAAACCTCTAAGAGTTTTAATAATTTTATTCCAATGAAAATTAGTTCTTGAGGTCAAAGTGTGGGCTCAAATCCCTTGGGTTCTCAATCAAAGAAAGCTGCCTAAATCTTTCTTAGTAATTTTTACTCGTTATTTCTGAACATAAGAAGTAATCCTATAGTGATCCTCATTAAACCTCATGTTGGAAAGAAGTATTAGAAAGTATTTTTGTAATAGGCATAAATGAGAGTAAGAATGAAAGAGAGTTGATAAATGAGAGTAAGAATGAAAGAGAGTTGAGTCGACACAAATAAGGGCATAATGGAAAAGTGAAGATCATCTTGATTAAAAAGTCTAAAAGGGGTGATTTTGGTGGCAAACTACCTAAATATTGTATCCTAATTCACGTTAGATAATAAGATATTATCCCCACCACTTCTAGAAGAGAAACCTTAGAAAGACATGGTCATTTTCTAGAACTTGCCATTTTCGAAGATAAGGGCTCTAGAGGGTTTTGAAATAGATGTGAAAATGAATGAAAACAATTTTAAAGACCCATCTATTTAAAGGAAAAAATGACATTTCATAATGTATGAAACATGAATCATATATACAATTTTAAATTGTACATGATGAAAATATTTTTATACATACGAATAGAAACTACCAAAAATGAAACTATTTTTCATCAAATGTCATTTCTGAGGCATCCTTTCGTACAAGCTTTTTGATCATATGGTTGTATAGATGAATAGGTGTTTATCTAAGATGATCAAAATATTAAAGATCATTTTAAAAATGGTTAGGTTCATCCCCATAGAAATTGATAATATGATTATACAAATAAAATATGATTTTAAATGAACGATCATCAATTAATAACTGACTCTAACTGGTAAACCATCCTCGCGCGTACAAAGGAAGCTGTATATATCACACAGTATGATGTTGTCATTGTATAGTAAAAACCCTATAAAAACTATGTTTTGCGTGCTCAACTCTAAAACCTATAATGTGCATGAAATATAATTTGTATAGGATGAAAAAAATTCATACATTATGAATAGGATACTTATAAAACAAGGCATGATAATTAGAAAATCTTCTCAAAACCAATCCTTTTTTATCACGTGACATGATTCACAATAAAAATAAAAACAAAAATGAAAAATACAAAATTGAACACATAAAAATAAACAAAACAAACAAACATAGATATTCTAATCCAACATTCTCTTCCAAATTTGTCTTTTTAATTACTTGGGAGATATTTTCAATATTATCTTATTACAAACTTGGCTCTTCCAAAATATCAGATTCATCAAAAATAATATGTGTGACCTCCTAAACGATCAAAGTTCTCTAGTTAAAAACCCTATAGGATTTGCAAACACAAGAATATCCTAAGAAATTCCTTCATCAGATATAGGATCAAATTTTCTTAAAGTATTTTTGCCATTATTGTATATAAACAACTTATATCCAGATTAGGTGTTCTCCCCTTTAGAAGTTTATAAGGTGGCTTATTCAATTTAAATCTAATATTCACCCTATTCAAAATATAACAAGACGTACTAACCACTTCAGTCCAAAAATATCTTGGAAGTGAGAATTATGCAAATATGGCTCTAGCAACTTCTGTCAGTGTTATGTTCTTTTTTTTACTACCCCATTCTACCGAGGGGTCCTATTCAAAAATTATAATAAATTCCTTGCCATATACAAAAATCTTCAAAATTTTTATTTTCAAATTCTTTTTTTTGATCACTTTGAATTGATAAAAATTCACACCCTAGTTTCCTTTGAATCCAAGTAAAAAAACTTCTAAATTTCTCAAATGATTCACTCTTATGAAATAAGAATTTGACCCAAGTAAATCTTAAAAAATCATCAAATATTATGAACTTAAAAACTTTTCCTGGTAGGCTTACAATGTTAACCTGTCCAACATGATCCATGTGTAGGACTTCCAACAGGTTGCTAGTTCTAAGATCCTTAATTGAATAAAAAGAGGACTTCACCTATTTTCCTAATTAACATGTATTATATAGGTGATCCTTAGTGAAGTCTAGTTTGGGTATCCCTCTAACCAAATCTTTATGTGTAATCTTCCTAAGATTTTTCATGCTTATGTGACAAAGTCTTCTATGCCATGACCATGATTAATCAGTAATTATTTTGAGACAAAAAATATTAGAAGATTTATCAAAATTTAAATCAAGCATGTATACAGTATTAACCCTATTTCCATGTAACATATAAATTCTATTTTGGCTTATAATACAGCTAGAAGAAAAATATTTTAACACTATAACCTTTACCACAAAGCTAGCATACTCAACAAGTTATGCTTTAATCCTTCTACCAACTATACATTTTCAATGAAAAAATTATTCTTGTTGCCAATCATACATATACCTACCACTTTCCTAGTGTTATTGTCTTCCAGTATTACATTGCCTCCATTCCTGGCTTCCAGTGATATGAATTGTGCTGTGTCTCCAATCATATAATTCAAACATCTTTTGTCTATGTACCAAATGCTCTGACGAGGTCATGTATGAGAGAGATTCTATAAAATGATCAGATGTTAGACTTGGGAACCAAAATAAGTTTGGGTTCACCTTTTGGAAATAATAATCTAGATGCATATTTGATATGCTATGATTTATGCATCTTAGATGTCCACAATAGATATATTTTACTATGAATAGTTTAAGTGTGAGAGATATGCCCAATCATTTCATTAGAAAATCATTTAACTCTAGGAAAAGGATTTACCAATCTATGTGAGTTATAATGTTGTTTCCTAGGTTTGAAAATTTAGGCTTCTGATCAGCATTAAAAAATTATTCAAGTGTAGGGGGTGTCCTATTTTCCTCAAGAGCTTTCAGCTCCACTTTAATATATAAGTTAGCACTTTCTAAAACAATATTGTTAACTCTTAACTCATATTCTCATTTATTTGATTAATCCATAAATACTTTAAAATCATTTTCAAGTTCAGTATATGTTGATTTCAATAGTTCATGATATTTGTTCAAATCATCAAACTCATCTAATAATTTCATGTGGGTTATATCAATCTATGCATGATCATTCCTAAGGATTTCCTGCTCTTTATGTTAATTTAAAAATTTTTATGTTCAACTTCGCATGTAGTTTTTGAGTTTCTTATATACAATATGGATTTTTTCAAAAACTTCAACTAACTCATCGTAAGATAAATCACATATTTCATCTTTATCCAACCGATCAAACTTGTCTTCCATTAAGCACAAGTTTCAGACTTCCTCCTTTGCTTCTATTTTTGAAGAATCGAATGCTAAGTCTGCCCAGAATGCTCTCTGTAATCTTTTCTTACCCTTCAATATATTGGTTTTCTCCTCAAACTTCTCCTTACTAAGATTAGCTTTGAGGTTTGGGAAATCATATTTGATGTGTCTAGGATTCTTGAATTCATAACAAATTACTTCATTAGACGTTTTTGCATTTCAATGAAACTTACCATTATTCCCCTTCTAACATCTCCTTTGCTTTCTTCTCATGAAATTTTTGAATTGCCCCGTCATGAGTGCAATATTGTATTCATCATATGGCTCAGACTGATCACTTTCTGAGTTATCCACTTCTGATGCATTACTTCTCTTCTTTCGCTTGTCACCTACTTCAATCTATCTTTGTGTCTCTCCTTGCTTGTAAGCAATTAGGGATCCAAAAAGATTGTCAATAGAATGAATAGTTAGGTCTTTAGATTTAGTTATGTTAGTACGATAGATAAATAATGAAATATTTTATTAACTTTCTCAAAATTAGTTAGTTCCTTACCTAAAGCATGCAATGAAGTTACTATCTGTCTAATACAAGTATAAAAGTCACTGATTGATTCATTTCATTTCATATAAAATTGTAAATAGTCATGTAATAGAATGTTCAATTTAGACTATTTCACTTCATTAGTTCGTTCAAAAGTTATGCAAAGTCAATCCCAAATTTCTTTTCTTGTTCTATTGGTTTAAACACGCATATAGTCCTTAGATTTAAGTGTACAAAAAAAATCTATTTTTTTCCTATACTGTCCAATTAGTAAATGGTGTTTTAGTCCGAACATCATAAATAAGTCTAGTGGAACTAGTGTAACATTCTTGTACTAAAATCCACATGCGATAGTCAAGAGATTAAAGAAAACTAGACATATGGGATTTCAAAAAGTCAAAAGAGATGTTATCTAAAAGTGGTGGTATAGTGATTGAATATCCTTTAGGAGTGTTACGGTTTCCAAAAGTAGCCATGATCATTTTCAAAAAATTATCAAAATCTTAATTTTTGAATATAAACTTTGATACCACTTGAAAGTTTGAATAGGTTATTCGACATAAAGATTTAACCCAAGGCTAACCAAGATGGGGGGGGGGGGGGGGGATAAATTGGTAATTTAAAAATTCTTTGTAATTTAGGAAACCAATATATGATTTTATGCACAATGATAATTTTTTAAAAAATAAAATTTTTATCCACAAAAAGTAAATGTGTAGAATAAAAAGTAAAATGTAAAGATAAAGGAACACCAAATTTTATAGTGGTTTAGTCCAACTAGACCTATGTCCACTCCCTGAAGACTCCCTCTTAAGGTATTACACTATACAAAAGTGATTATCTCTCACAACAAGGAGGAGAAGACCTTACAATATCCTCTCTTTAACCAAACTCTGGTGCAATAGAGTACCATCATCCTTTCTCACCCTCTCAATGATGGCAGAGAATAGATGTCCTTTTTCACTCTCCTGGTGATGGAAAAGTACCAACATACGGATCTTCCTATTGATTGCAGAGTGCTGACTTCCTTTCTCACTCTCCTGGTGATAGAAAAGTATCGGATATTCTTCAAAGATCTTCTCTCACGAATCTTTAAAGAAGCAGAGTAGAGATTTGAATAAACTATAAAGAGATCCTCACTTTTGGGCAAACTTATGAAGCTTTCACAAATTCCCCATGTAAGATCTCTCTATCCTCACTCCCAAACACTCTCCCAGAACACTCTCACTCTCAAAATAAAATTTTTAAAAGACTTATGGATATTCAATTTTTAGGACCCTTATATAGAAAGGATAAGAAAATACATCCAAAAAATTAAAACTTTCAAGTTGGATGTACTTGGTGAAAGTTCGTCTGGGATGTTAAGCCCTTATGAACTAGCCTAAGGCTAACTGAGAGGGGGGGGGAGGGGGAATTGGTGTGTTAAAAAATTCTCTATAAAAAATACAATCACAGCCAAAAATCACCTCACAAAAATTAAAGTGTGGAAATTAAATGTGGAAAAATAGTAAGAAAGAACACACCAAAATTTATAGTGGTTCGGTCAACTTGACCTACGTCCACTCCCTGGATCCTCTCTTCTTGGTATTGCACTAAACTAAATGACTCTCCTTTTACTCTCACAATAAGGCAGAGATACTTGTACAAACCTCCTTTCCACCAACTCTTGTCAGGCAGAGAACCCAACTTCTTTTACTTCCTCATGAAGTAGGCATAAAGCCCGACTCCTTTTGCTTCCTCATGAAGCAAGCAGAGAACCTCAATCAATTGATAAAGTAGACATCTCTTAAAACTCTAAAGAACCAGGGATGATGATCGGAGAAGACGACTCGAATCCTTTTAAAATCATTGAGTATCATCCTGATTGCATGACTGGACATTGGAAAACTAAACTGATAATCCAGGATGATTTCACGATTGTCCCGGATGATTAGTTTAAAATATCAAATATCATTTAGAACATTGCCTTGATTACATGCTTAGACGATGGAAAAATAACTGATTATTTAGGATGATTTGGGATCATCCCGATCAATTAGTGCAAAATAACACACTTCGTCTAGAACAACATTTTGGTCATCAAGGAAGAGACTAAGGTTTTTTAACTGATCATCCTAGATGATCCTACAATCAACCAAGATGATATGATCTAGAAATTAAACCTTAATTACTTTCCTTAATTACCAAACTAATTTAGGCATAATTACACTACATTATCCATGAGGATGTCCTGGATGATGTCCAAAAATAAAACATACCTAAAAAGATTTGGTGTCTGATTCTTTCTAATTTGAGCCTATGGCCACGATGATGCTAATATCATCTAGGATGATTTACTTAATTGTGGCTGCCTTAAAGAGGATATACTTATTAGAGTTTTTATTTTTAACTGATTATCCAGGATAGTTTGACATCTTCCTGGATGATGTGATCAAAAATTGAAAACTCTAAAAATAGATAAAATATTTCCCTGAGTGTGTGTGTGCAAGGTTACTTAGCATCAGGACTCAATTTATTTTAATTGACTCAAGAAAAGGTAAAAAATACTTAATGATAATTCACAGACTGACTCAGCCCCAAATTACCCAATATTGAGCCGGCTTGACTTGTAATTGACTTTGTGGACTTGAAACATTAGTAGGCAAGGCAGTCATAGAAAAAATAGTAGTGTTAATAATGTTAGCTATCATCAAAATTATAATTCCTGAATCCAGATTCACAACACTTGGATTGATGATACGATCATACTTCGTACGTACGAATAGTTTAAAAAATCACTGTATGATAATGTATAAATTGATTTCGTGCTGTGACAGTTATATACGAACTGACAACGTACAATATGAACAGTTCAAAATTGAACAGGTTCATCTAGTATAATTTTGTATGAACCATTTTGTACTTTGGTCATCCTCTATTTGAATCCTATATTATATAATATAAACTAGCTAAATTAAATCATACTTCATATGACATGAATATAGACGAGCCCATTTCGTACATTGGACAACATCTCTATGAAACTAATTTCATATAGTATGAACAGTTCAAAAAATTTACCTGTTAGTACGGGACAAATTGGTACGCACCCATTTTGTACTTTGGATGTCGTCTGTATGAAACTATTTTCATACAGTACGATCAATTTAGAAAATGGTGAGTTCATTCAGGTCGAACTAGTACGTATCCATTTTTTACTTTGGACATCATCTGTATGAATCCAATTTCATATAGTACAAACAATACAAAAGAAATTTCCAAGGTATAATTCGATTATTATTTTTATGGAGGAACACTCAAGTCAAATTATCCCTCACGATTCTAGAATTGTACATTATGATTAGTTTAAAAAATACAAGTTTTGACTCACTCCGCCATTGTCTGTGTACAATTATCCAATTATAATCAAATTTCCTCTTAGAATCAAATAAAATATAAAAAAGTGCAGACTTCAATTATAAGAAACCCTAATCTAATCTATCTTGAAGTTTTTGGCAGTCTGGAGTATGTTCTCCTTGAAATGTTAGTACACACAAACAACACAAGCATAACTTTTATAATATGTGTTAGGAGAAATAGTAATCAACACAATAATATTTTAGTATCATAATAAACTCACGTGATATAAAACATAGTTTTGAAAACAAAGTTGTAAAAACAACAATAGTACATTTCCAGTCCTAACTAAATTACCAGGATAATTAAGATTTACTATAAATCCTATAGAGAGCAACCCACAAGAAAACTAAAAACCCTAGAAGTCTAACTAACGAAGCCAAATATTTTTCCCAACAATAAAGATAGGCAATAACCCCAACCAAATAACACCAAAAGTAACACATCCAACTAGTAATGTTACCCCCAGGAATAGAAGAGCAACAATTAATGTTTAAATTTGGGAACCAAAAATTCCAATCATAGCTCAACCCCCTTAAAAGAACACACCAGTCAGTGTTGAAAAGAAGATGAGAGATAAGTAGATTAAAACAAAAACCATAATACATGGCTTCCTAACAAAAAATAATAAACAATAAAAATAACCACATCACAACAAGTACAAAACCCACTGGAACCATGAAAAGATAGAGCCAAAAGGGTAAAGGGCAAAAAATAACTAAATTTATACATAAGGTAAAGCCATTTTGTCCAACCAAATCATACCTTTTAGTAAATTTGGTAAATTGGTTGAAGTATGGTTAGTGAGGCAATCCAAATTGCAACTCAAATTAGTTAACCAATCAGCACAAGCATTACCTTCAATAAAAATATAAGAAATTTTAAAGTTTACAAAAATTAACAGCTGGTTAGCTTTTCTAATAAGATAAAAAAGATGTGGGTTGCCAATGCTACCCGTCTTCTTCATAAGGCAATGAATACTAGAAGTGAGATTCTCCTTAATCCAAATATTAGTAATATCGATTGAAAGACATAATTTTAGATGGTTACAAATAGCATAGAGCTCAGGCCTCACCATAGAGCACTTATCCAATGGGCTAGGGAAAACCATGATCATGTTCCCAAGATCATCCCTAACAATGCCACCACACCTAAAAGCACCATATTTAACCTACCCATTAATATTCAGTTTAAAAATATTATGGGGAGGTTTAATCCAATGAACTCATTAAAGATCATCCAAAGTTCTTCTAACTTGCAGAGATATACCTCTTGACCTTGTTTTTCCCCAGATCGAGGCTTTGGAAAAATCTGGTTGACCAAATCAACTCGGGTTGACCAAAATTGACCCAAACTCCTTCCATTTAATTTTAAATCAATTTCATAGTTTTTCACATCCAGATCCAACCTCGTTTGGACTTAGTGGGTTAGAACCAACCCACTGGGCCCTAACCCATGTCTTGGGTCATCCTGGTTGATCAGGTCAACCTAGGTTTACCCAATTAGAAGTAATTTGGTCAAGTCAAGTTCTAAATCATTTTAAGCCCTATTATTAGGCTCAACCCACACCCTTTGACTCATTTGACTAGGTTGACCAAGTCAACCCTTGACTTGGACAACCCAAGTCTTAAATGGGTTAAATTTGACCTATTAGTCCTTTATGTACTTAATCTATTTGATTACTTAAATAGAGCTATATGATCTTCTATTGGAAAAACTATTATTTAGTGGTTAGGATTGTTAGCTAGCAATCTACTTTATGATGACAGAAGTCAATATTATATCATTATTAAGTCCATCTACACTCTTTAATTCCTTTATCCATGCATGGGTTATCCTATAATAATAAAATCTAAATCTAAATATTCATTTAAATTCTGATATTAATGTTTATAGTAAAATTTAAAAATATTTTATTGAGATCTTTTGAACCCAAACTTTTCCTTAATTCTATATGAATTCGGAAAATTTAGCCATCATTTTATCAGGTGTATTCTCTTTTGATATGTAATAAAATATAGGGACTTACCCATATAGGGAGTTTATAACTCAATAAAAAATTAAACATTATCTTAGATCTTTTATAAGATAGAGGAAGAATCTTGTTCAAGCATACTTTAGCTTTATACATTGGTTTAATTTCATAATCAAAATGATAAGTGAATATCCCTCTTATCCTTGATGATGAATTGGCTATTCATTATGTAGTGTTTGATTATAAAAATAAATCTATTTTTTTTAAATTAATTGTGAAAACTTTGTCTATCCTTAAGGATGGTAGAAAGTTAAGCTATATAGATTTGATCATAGAAACACTAAACTAAAACAGGTAGGATAAATGCATTTCATCAGTTTTATAAAATTTTTCCACTTATTAAGTGTAAGATTTGTACTATTTCTTACAATTAAATTTGGCAAACATGTGGTGTTTTAGTTATTGTTATATGGTAAATACTCAAGAAAAGATGACAAATTCAAAAGTATTGAACTAGCACTGTAACACTCCAATTACGAGCTTTGTCATGCCTATAATACCCTAGATTAAGAAAAAATAGTGTTAGAGCCTTGAGAAAAATGAAAATTAATTTAATGCCCTAGTAGAGCCAATGTCAGCACCTAAGTGCTTCGTAAGGTTGTAGTGTTAAAAATCCATGTTGCTGTACTTTTCTCTAGGAATTATGTGCTGAAGCATTGATAATTATAATTATATAGTGCAAGAGTGCTTATTTAAGAATCATAGTGCTTGGTTTTTATGGCATTATTATGGTACAATTTATAAAAGACTAACCCATGCTGAATCAGCTAAGCGATGAATTTATTTTCCCAATAGAAATTTTGAGCAGTATAGCTCCACAATGGAGCAAGTCCATATATGTTTTTGTGCTAATTCATCTTATAAGTTAACAACATTACCATTTTAAGCATCATGATGCTTGAGGCCATTTCTATGCTAATTATAAATATTTTTTTAGTTCTTTTTTTTAGGAGTTCTATATATTTTTGTAGAGTTCTATAATTTGTAGTGTAGTTCTATAGTGTCCCCTTAGTGTAAAGTAGAAGGGGGGACAGAACATGGTAGATACTTTCATTAGAGATCTTAACCTATGTTTTGTAAGTAATCATACCATTTGAGTAGGAAGGAGTGCGGAGAAGTTCATTTGAACTATTCTAATGAGTTTTATCCTTATTATTTCTCATGTATCTTTTCTTTTATTATTGAAATAAAGATGTGTTATCATGTCTAGCTAATGATATAAACACATTTCAAGAACTAATGTAGGCCCCTATATCTTGAATGAAATTTTGGATGTTTTTAAAATCTACCGTAGTTATTTTAATATATACAATATCCATATGTATAGTTAATATCTAGTGTGACATATTACCTTAACATAGGAATATTAAAACAAACAGGAATACTAGAATGGAATATTAATTAGCATACTTAGACATATAATGTTAAACTTTCTAGGTTTTATAGACATATTTGAATTACAGGAAGGCTATAAGCCTCTCTTTTAACTCTTACAAGCTTGATAGAGATCTATAGATACACATGCTCAAATACACATCAGTAATAAGGAGTCTCATTAGGAAAACATTATTTTTTTGTCAGCATTAGTTAAGAATTTATTTTATATATTTGTTTCACATCATCTTTTCTATTACCTATACTTGGTAAAAACTCAAACCCTTTTTTTGTTCATTTTGCTAAACCTTACATCAGCAATAAACAATAGTAGTATTATTATAATCTAATCAAACACTTTCTTGCTGGATTGACACTCTCTCAATCACTTTATTACTTGATTGACTCATATGCTTATGTATCTAGTGGGTAATATATACCAAATAAAAGCTAAGCATTAATTAACCTAAATGCTTATTTTATTTCATACATGAAATTAGCTATTCATATGCCCACACATTAAGCTTTTGGCACCCTTTTTTGTGATGTAGGATGCGTATTACAAACTTAAATTACATTATTGAACTAAATGCATATTTCGACCTACTTGTATTTTGTAGCTTTATTTTATAACTTTTACCAAAATTATAATTTCTTTATTTTATATTCCTTACCTTTTTGTGCATTATTATTACTTTGTGGTAAATCTAATAAGGAGAATATAGTATTTAATTTTGAAATTGAAAGGACCCTTATAAAAATTAAAAAATCTAAAAGTTTTATCTTTAGAGATGTTAGAACTTGTATAAGATCTGAACTATACTAAATCTCTTAGGGAGTATGCCAATTCTATAGTAGATGAAATTAACCAAGGCATCAATAGACCTACTATATGGTAATAACTTTGAACTAAAATATGTCATAATTAAGATTGATCAAAATAACCACTTCGAGGGAACTCTTATTATGGATACGAACAACACTTATCTAGCTTCTTAGAAATCTTTGCAGTAATCAAGTATACTGGTATTAGAGATGACACTATTAGGCTTCATTTGTTTCCATTTTTGCTAAGGGACAAAGGAAAGTTTTTGTTTAATTCATTGATCCTGGGGTCTATTACCACTTGGAATGAGTTGGCACAAAAATTACTAGCTAAGTATTTCCCACTTTCCAAAATCTTGAAGCCTAGAAATGATATCACATCTTTGACCCAATTTGAAGGAGAGCAAATTTATGAAAGTTGGGAAGCATTTTAGGAAATGCTTAATAAATTTCCTCACTATACTTTTCTTGATTGTTTAGCTATTTATATTTTTTATAATTGACTAGAATGATCCCTTAGGTTGATCTTTGATGTTACAGTTGGAGGATATTTAATTCGTAAGCCATTTGACAAAGTTTATGAATTAATAGAGGAAATGGATACAAATAATTTCTAGTATGCATTATATGTTCTTACACTTCAAGTAGTTGTTATATGTAAAAGATATATACTACTGGAGTTGATATATGATCATGATCATTTATGCAATTATAAGAGAATGATTTAAATTTTGTTGGAGAAAATAATATTTAAGGTATGAAGAATGTGAATGTCATCAAAAGATAAAAAAAACCCTATAATACTTACATTCTAGGTTGGAGGAACCACCCTAATTTTAGTTGGTTTCATTACAATATTGTTGGTAACAATCATTCAAATGCAAGTCAATTAAATTAAGAAGGAAATTTGAATAATCTTATTTAACCCATAATAAATCCTATACATTCTTATACCCTAAAATTTATTAAAGAGATCAATTCATATACTTGAGGAGTGGTAGTGATGCAGTTCAACCAAAATGATAAATCTAGGCAAGTCAGGCTGAATACTATATACCAAGCACTGATAGGAGGCAACCAAATTTAATTATATATTTAAATTTGTTTTCAGTTATTTAGTTCATCTCTTATGTGTTATGTTACATTTATTTGTGATAGTATTTTTCCTTTCATTTAAATTATTTTTATTGTGTAATTTATATTTATTTAAATTATCATAGATATTTAATTGTTGAAAAATTTCCTCAATATAGTGCTTGCACTTTGATAATTTATATGGAAAAAATAAAAAGTGTAATTAAAAATTATCTAAATTTAAGAATAATAATAAAACATTAAATTATAATTTGAATGAATAAATCATAGAAATTCAATGTTTGAAAAGCATCATAATTAACTAAGGAAGACCATTCAAATCATTGATTTATATTGAACATCAAAGTTATACACTCTAGTACTGACTACTAAAAAAAATTAATAGTTGAGCTTGGGGAATAGATGTGTGTGGCTTAAATTATGAAGATCATAGTAAACTTAAATAAGGAAATGGTTATCTTACAAAATCCTTACTTTAAATTTATTTGGGATTGTTGAAGGGATAAATGCAAAACTAATTTTTAAAAACATTAATATTTACTCCAAGTATGAAAAAGTGAAACAAAAAAGTAAAATCAAAAGAGAAAATTGAAAAAAAAAAGACGAGTAAATTAAAAAATTGGTATCAATCAAAGCTTAATTCCAAAAAACTATCCTAATACTTAAATCATATAGGGCAAGGTAAGTGAACTAATATATATAATGGTGCATTAATGAACTTCTAATATAAGTACAAACACAACTAATCCAAATATAATATATTATTCATTTACATATATAGAGGTCAATCTTACTTTTACACTCATAGTGGTTAAGTTCAATTAGTGAACCAACATGGGTAATGTTTTAGGAAAATTAATTATGGTTGGTCAAATTAGCATTACAACTTTGATCTTTCCAAATTACATATAAATTGTTTTTCATTATCTTACATTTTAGTCTTTTTAAAATACCAATATGTTTTTAGGTTATTAAGCTAATATTTTTGTGATTACATAATTGCTTAAGGACAAGCAGTTGTTTAAGCTTGGGGAACTTATTAAGAGTAAAATTTGTACTATTTATTTCCATTAAATTAAATGAAAATATGGTCTTTCAGTGACGTTGTGTAGGAAATGGTCAGGAAAATAAGAAAATTCATAAGTGTTGAACCAGCACCATCATGCTACTACTAGTAATGTTGTAGAATCTACAATGCATCACCACCAAATTTGGAAATTAAAGTGTTAGAGCCTTAAGAAAAATGGTAATTAACTAATTACCCCGATGGAGCCAAGGTTAGGAATGCAGAGCTTCATAGTGCCATAGCATCAGATATCCACATAGCAGCTTTTGAGTCTTAGGAATTTGAGCATTAGAGCAATAATAATTAAAACTCCATAGTAACAAATTACACATTCAAGCACCACATTTCTTGAATAATATAGCACTATGGAAGAATATTTGACAAAAATGGAGCCACTCTGAGTCAATGTAGCACAGCAATAGAGCATGTTAAATAATATTTAGGTATTTGTTGATCTTATAACACCATGATGATAATATTACTAGTGTCTTGGTGCTTAAGTAAATTTTTGCACTAACTATAAATAGCTCTTCAGTTATTCTATTTTATAGTTATCTACAAAAGAATTGTGTTGATTCAGCTCAAAGCAGCAGCAAGGCCAAGTATTCAAAATTGAGGAACTAGGTCATTATTGTAATGCCAAGACACCCATCTCTATAACATTGTGGTACCCATCTTAGATTTTATACTTAATGTAAATAGTTTACATTTCATTTTATTGAGGATTGGTCACCTTATTATTGTTCAAGAAAATAAAAGGTGTAGGGGTTTAGAATGGAGATTGAACATTCTTAAGGTAAATCAATTTGGGGAGCATCTATTGTTTGGAATTACTTTTTAACATTTATTCAGGGTTTACTTACTATACTTATCTTTTGTATCTTTTTATTTGTTATTTAAAATATTTTGTTTATGTAAAATAACTATTATGTCTATCTAAATATCTTTGCATGGCCTTAAGATGTGAATAAACTGTATTATTCATAATGTAGTCTCTTGCATATAAAATGGTTTATGGTTGTTCTTTATTACTCTTACACTTGTTTTAATTCATGCAATGGTCATGAGTCAAATTAAAACCTAGTGTTATTCCTTACCTCGAAGGGGGAATGTTGGAATAAATATGATAATTTATATATATAACTATCATACCTAGAGCTAGGACTAATATAAGGTTTATGGAGATAAAATCACTATAGTGAGGTGAGAGCCTTACTTTACACCTTTATAAGCTAGACAAAGATCTTAGGGTGCATATTCATTAATTCACAACTAACATAGAGATAATTCTACTTATAAAATTACTTAAACATTCATTATCATGAGTTTAAGAAATCTTTTATATTGAGTATAATATCTTTTTAACAATTAAAATGGTTTGTATAACCTCAATTTAAAATTGATTCAGTGGAATATTCAAGATACTTGAATAGAGTTTACTTGGGGGATTCATAGGGATACACATTTCCTCATGGGTCCAAAAACTCTCTAATTCACTTTATTACTTGATCGACTTACACCATTGCGTATTTAAATTATTTTGCATGCCATTCTCAAGTCGCACGAGAATATTATCATTTACACATGTCCTTGTTTGAATGGCCATTTAAAGTATGGAAGGCCTCTTAGATAGCAAGACATTTATATCAACCTCCCATTTAGAGATTCAATTGACTAAGTCAAACTAGCCATACAACCATGATTTTAGCTTCAACCTTTTGTTCATTTCTCATCCATATACATTATTTTGTATGATACATAGAATCCACTCGATGGACCTTGACCAAATAAAACAAGAGTCATATTCTTATAGGGAACTTTCAATCCAATGTTTGATGGCCCTAGATTAAAGCTATCATTTATAAATGACCCAAACTAGAATATAAAAGGCTCGAGTTCAAAAACTACCTCGATTTATGGCCTAATTAAGAGGGTAATATTCAAGTTTAACTAGCTCTAAAACACAACTCATCTTTAGAATCAAACACTCATGGAAAACTAGATCAAGAGTTGGTATTTGTTGGAAGAGCGGGTAAATGTAACTCTCTTGAACATGGGTTGGATGTTTATGGAGTGGATGGGGAAACTGAAGAATCATTTACGAACTCTCTAGAGGTGTTTATAAATTAAATGACAAAATGTATCTTTAAAAAATTTAACAGTATTTATAACTTTTCTTATTATGTATCAAGTTTAAGTTTCATCCTGGGATGGATTAACCAAGTAGTTTGATTAGTTTTTGTTGGTCAATTAGGACCTTGAAAATTGTAGGAGGAAGCCCCCATGTGATTATTTTGTTATGTTCTTATGAGTGAACCAAGTGTTGTGAAAAAAAATTGGTGCCAATTCTATAAATCTCATATAAGGTCATGGGCTAGATCAAGGTGGTTAGGTTCTCAGTGTCAAGGGGAAGAAAACCCATTGGTTGGCTTATTTTTGTTGGGTCTAGTTATTGAACAATTAATTTGAACACATAGGTTATCCAATTTGGATGACCCAACTTGCTAAACAATTACAACCCATGAGTTGGGTTAGATAAGTTGAGTGCAAGGGGTTTGTATAACATAATAAATGCATTGGCTTGGGCTAATATCTCAATGAGAGTTAACTGGCATAATGAAACCCCTTAGGGTTCACATAGGTTATGCAAATGAGCCTAATTTGCTAAAATATATGAACCAAGTTACTAAGAAGGATAGTGGGGATCCTATGGACTTGATTACATGGTTTTGAGGCTAAGGGCTAACCTTGATTAGTTGAATTCAAGTAGGTGACCCATATGGCTCATTTGGTTAACCTAGATTAAGTTGGTCAACTAGGGTGGACTAGGCCCATGGGGTTCCAATTGACACATAGAGTTTGTTGGAAAATTTTAAGGTCATTTCAAGTCCCACCCATGATAAAATAAATGAAATGCATGTTTAGATCAAATTTGTATTTTATGATAATTTTAATCAAACATAGTTAATCATTGCTCAACATTGGCCTATTTGTACTTAATTATATTTGGGTAAGAGTGTAGGAGGTTTATAATGGTTTGACATAACTTTGTTTATAATATATGCATGTTTGAAGGATTTTATGTCAAATTGGTTCCCGATGGTGAAAGTAACCAATCATGGTCAACTTAAGTCAACCATTGGTCCACTTGAGTTTATGCATTATCATGGATGATCATAGGATGCCTTGAGGTTAAACTTAGAACATGGGTTAATTATAAAAGTTGTTTTACATGAATGATCATGTTTTAGGCTTTAAAGGATCCATTAGTCAAACAATGTCATTTAAGGTTAACCATGGAATTAAATGAATTTTTTATTATGAGTATGATAAAATCACCTCCAAGGGATTACAAGGGTATTTTGATCAGAATGACATATGAGTGGCATAGATTGCGAAAGAAATTTAGCTTTAGGTTTTAGGATTTGGAAGGGAACGGGGGCTAAAATAAGATTACTTTTAAATAAAAAAATATTTTTCATTTTATTTTTAATAACATAAAAAAATAATATTATCCCCTAATGTGGAAGAAAAATTATAAGAAAAAAATTTTAATTTTTTTTTAGGGCTTTACAATGCAGTTTGTTAAAAGAGCCTAATTAAAAACTACACTGTCAAATTCCTCCTTTAACAGAGAAATAAAAGGAGGAATTTAATTACAACTAATATAATCCCAAATGAAATTAGAAAAAAGAGCTAAGTTAGCTCATAGATTAGCTAACTTATTACAATTTATATTTATAAAATGAAATAAAACTTGATTAAAACAATTTAAAAAAGATAAATCCTCCATGGCCAAAACTTCCTTGTTAATTCACTTCTTATTCAGCAAGCATTGAATGGATTTCATAACATTATAATTGTCTCCTTCTATAATAATTCCTTTTACATAAAATATCCAATAATGTATAACCTTCTTCAAAGAGGTGATATCTAACATCTTCAGATGTGATTTGTCCCTAAGAGCTCTAGCGAAGCCAAAATTTAAAAGGAATCTTTTATTACAATCTCTTAACACTCCACCAATACTAACTTATTTGATCTCAATAAAGAGTCATCCATATTTATTTTAACCCATTCAGGACGAGGAGGTTACCAAAAGGAATAAGGCAGCTGATGAGGGTGATTTGCACCCTAGTGTATCGAATACAAATTAAAAGTAAAAGAAGCAACAACTAGTTAACTACATTAGTAGACACAAAAAGAACATTGTCTTCCTTTCCGCCATGTATAAACTTACTCCTGCTCTTCCAAGAAAAAAACATAATAGAGCAATACAAAATCCTAATAAAAGGATCATCTATTGATAAAATTTTAAACTTCTTATTACAATATTCAAGAGAATTGAAACCTGCCATTGTAGAACCGCATGCTTTAAGAAACTAAAAAGTAGGATGAAGCTTCTCATAACCTACAGGAATATGATCTGCATTTCCATAATGTTACTACCTCTCAGGTGGACATTGCAATCCAACAGCCTCCTATACACTAGAAAATCATTAGAAGGAATTGCATTGTTATTTAATCACCAACAAAATAATTTAACCTTAGGTCAAAGCTTCAATTTTCTAATCCAACTCTAATAATTTTCTTCACCAAATTCTTCATAACATTTAGACAAGGCTACAACAGTGATTGATTTATCATAATATTTATAACATAACTCTAATTCATCCTATTGTACATCAGAATATATCTTCACTAATTTAATAACTTCCACCAATTCTCATCCCTATTTTCATTTACTATAAATTCATTCACATACCTACATTCTTCATCCTTTTTTCAACATAAGTGGGCCAATTTTGAATACTTTTATCAAGGAGCCATATAATTATTAAAGCATCTACTTTACAGCCCGTAGATACTCTCCATCCAATAATAGGATGTAGATACTTTTCCCCATTTAAAGTTATCCTCCAAGTAGTTGACACCTTCAGTTTACTTTTATAGTTGCAAATGTCTTTGCTATATCTAGAAGCCAAAGTCCTGTCAAATGCTCCATGGTTTACATAAATTCTCCCACTCAACATAATGCATTCCTATAGTACCATCTTGCTTGTGCTAAAAAAAAACTATACACATTTTCTCAAATATTTCAATACTCTCATAGGAACTAATGTGTGAGTTGATAAAAAGATTGGAAGTGAAAGAAATGTAGATTTAGCTGGAAGAAGTCTTCCTGCAAGAGCTATGAATCTATTTTCCTAGGCATTTATCCTATTCAAAGCTTTTTCAAACATAATCTGAAAATCTGCAAAAACCATTCTCCTTAATGCAATCTTAATACCAAGATAATACAATTCACTTAAAACCATGAAGCCCAAAATCCTTAAAATAGCATTCTTTTTCCTCCTTTTAACTAATTTTCCAAACAAAATAGAAGACTTCAAGGTATTAAACTTCTGTCTAGTCAACTTGCAATATTTATTATTGATGTTATTAACTTTATTCACACTCATATAATTTTCCTGAGAAAATAATAATAATGTCATATGCATAAAGTAAATGGGTTAACATATTATTACGTAAATCTGGAATCAGTCTAGTGAGAGAAAGTTTGAGAATTGGAGGGGTTCTGGTGATCTTTTCAAATTTTTCCATTTTCTTTGGTTTCGCGGCTAGTTTATTTGGATAATTCTCCGCTGTCTCGCCGGAGTTGCGAGCATACGGCTATGGATGGAAGAAGGTTGGCTTTGTCAGAAGCCTGGGAGAACATCAGACGAGGTATCAATGCTCCTCATTGGAGGTTTTCAATGGAGGTCAGCTTTCATCATCAGGTTTTAATGGGAAACCGAAATAAAGGCCTTTGGTGATTAAGGAAGGAGGTTTACTAAATAACTTAGTTAAACCTATTGTTGTGGGAAAAGGTAAAGATGTTTACAGAGAAGATGATTATCTGAGCTCGAAGAAGAATTTTTCATCAGCTAGTCGCAAGGAAGGTATTAATGTGCTTAACTTTGAAGCTTCATCGTCAGTGAGGAAGAAGAATTCAAATGCTGGATTCAAATCTTTATCCCTTCCATCTTCCCCAATTGGTTGCAATTCAATGAAGGATCTGGTTTCTGAAGGAGATAAAGATAATGCTGTTAAAGTGATTGAAGAATTTCCCCTTCTGGGCACGAAAAATGTTGATAATGAGAAGGAGAATGTGGATGGTACCAGTAATGCTGTGGAACGGAAAAAAGTTGAACCATTTGTATGGAAGAAAAAAGATAATATCAAAGTGGATAATTTGGTTCTTGGGTCCTTTCTAAATAAGGAAGGTAATGTTGTTACATTACACTCAGAAAATGAAATCAACAATGCTAAGAAATTGAAATGTGCTTTAGTGGTGAAGGTTTTTGGGGACAATATTATGTTCTCAGCAATTTGTAATGATTTGAGAAGACAATGGAGCAGATTTGGCAATTTTCATATCACAGGTTTAGGCACTGGTTGGGTGCTTTGTTCCTTTGAAAATGCTGAAGCCATGGAAGAAGTTTTGTCAGGTGGGCCATGGTATGTTAGAGGCCATGTGGTGGGCTGGGATAAATGGTCCACAACTTTTTTCTCAACCTCCTTGAATGGTATTTCAGCTCCTATTTGGGTAAGATTGCCAAATTTAGCATTGCATTGTTGGGATGACATCAACATTTGCAGAATTGCTTCAATAGTGGGGAAACCTTACCTTCTTGATGGAAATTCTTATCAATGGGGAAGGAGAGAATATGCTAGAATCTATATTCATGTACCTTTGAATGAAAAACTCCCTTTGGGAGTGTGGGTGGAAGGCTTACTTGTAAATTTTACCAAAAAATTGAATATGAAGGCATTGCTAAACTTTGCTATGAATGTGGAAGAATGGGGCATACTATGTCAATTTGTAAAGACTCCGAGAAGGATATTATAAAGGGAAACAATGATGCTGGTAGTGCAGGAGGAATTGAAGATCATAACTATATGGCAACAATAGAGACTTTGAAGCAACCTGATGAAGATGGTATATATGGGCCGTAGCTTCAAGTGAAGTATAGGAAAAATGGGAGGAAAAATGTAATGGTTCAAAAGTAGAATCTTAACTATAAGAGGGTTTTTGTTCCTAAAAAAACTCTAATGTGGTTACAGAAGATGTGCACTTGGCATAATTGGAGGTTGTTCCTATTCCAAGAAGTGATTTGCATAATAATGAAGTGCAGGAAGAGTTGAAGAAAGATTTAGTCAGTGAAGGTTTGGTTACTGATCAACCTGTTCTACCTCTGGATATGGCTCCTAAGGCTCCTGTTCCTATTGTGAATAGTTTTGATATTTTATCAAAAATGGAAGATGGCATGATGGAGGACCTGACAGCTGGTAAAGAAGGTAAAGATATTAAAGATGGAAAAATCTTTGAACCGGACATAATTATTACTGATCCAGAATTGAAGACCAGTGCTGAAAAGATTTGTTTACCTGATCCCCAGGGAATAATAGAAATTGATTCAGCTTATGGTAAAAAAGTTAAACTTCTTAAGGAATTGAAATCTTTGGGATCAGGTAACATTGTTAACCATAATAGGATGTTGGAGGTGGGAAAAGTTAAAAAAGGTGGGGGCCCTTCCCCCTTGGTTAAATAATGACTTCTCTTGCTTTTTGGAATTGTAGAGGAGCCAAGAAGAGAGAGGTTGCTCTATATCTCAAGGAATTTGTTAGAGATAATAATGTTTTTTTTGTGGGGTTAGTTGAAACTAAAGTAAGTTCTTTGGAAAGTTTACAGATTTTGCATTATTTGGGAGAGAATTGGGTCTCTTTTATGGTTTTTTCATATGGACTTTCAGGAGGTATTTTAATTCTTCGGAGAAAGGATTTGCATCTTTTACTGTTTTGGATGTTTCAGCTCAAGTGGTTACAGGAAATTTGGAAGTTTTTAACATAAATGAATGGTTGGTCTCTACAGTGTATGGCAGCAGGAATTCTGTGGACAGAAAGGCTTTATGGGAGAAGTTGGAGAAGTATAATGATGTTAATAAACCGTCTATCATAGGGGGAGACTTCAACTGCATTTTGTCCCAAGAGGATAAAAGAGGAGGTAAAAAATTTGTTTTCTCTCAAGGTGCTAGGGATATGAAGATGGTTTTGAGTAATAATGACTTCCATGAAGTTGGTTTTATGGGTCCCAAATTTACTTGGTGCAACAACAAATCAGGAGGAGGTCGTATTCTAGAAAGACTTGATAGATGCTTTATGAATTCTTATGCTATGAATTATATCCAGCTTGCTTTGGTAAAGCATTTATCTCGGGTTGCCTCGGATCATTGCCCTATCATCTTGGAGGTTTTCAAACAGATCAATACTAATCACAAAGACATTCGCTTTGAAGATGTTTGGGCTTCTTATCATGGAGCATTTGCCATTGTAGAAAAATCTTGGAAAAGAGTAGGAGGAGGTGATCTAACTACTTCGTTGGACATGAAGTTTAAGAGAACATTGAAGGTTCGTTTTTATTGGAGCAAGGCCAAATTCAAAAGTTTGAATTCTCTTAAAGATTCCTTGAAGATAGATATCTTTAACCTTCAACTGGAAGAGGCTGAAGGACTGCTTGATGATACTAAATTGCTGCTTCTTAGATAAAAAATCAATGAACTCAATTGTACATTGGATATACTTAATGTTTGGTGGAGACAAAGAGCCGAAGTGAAATGGATGGAGGAGGGTGATGCAAATTCTGCTTTTTTTCATTCCTTTGCTAATGCTAGAAGATGTTCTAATTGGATCAAATTTATCACAAAAGCTGATGGTGCTCTAACAGAAAATCCTGAGGAAATTGAATCAGTTTTCACATATTTTTTCAACCCGAAGTGGAAGTACATAAATTGTTTGTTAAATGGGTGGCCAAGGCCGTTTGCTGAATTGGATTCAGCTGATCAAATGAAAATGGACTCTGATTTTACAAAGGAAGAATTACAATAGGTAGTGGACAGCTTGCAACTAATGTTTCTCCTTGAATAGATGGAATTACATTTTTCTTTTGTTAAATTCTATTGGAAGATTATACAGCAAGATGTATGGAAGGCTATTGAAAACTTTTTCAAAACAAACTGTATGAATCAACATTGGAAGGAAACTATGATTTTTTTAATTCCTAAAATGCATAATCCTCTCTACCTCTCTCTACCTAGCTAATTTCTGACCAATCAACCTGTGTATGACTACTTACAAATTGGTTGCTAGAATGTTTCTTAATAGATTGGAGATGGTTATTCACAAAATTATTTCAAGAGATCAAGTAGATTTTCTAAAAGGAAGATCAAGTGGATTTTATTAAAAACTATGGCAAGTGGACGGGTCAGTTGGTTAATCACAATAAATCCATGGTGCTGTTTGGGAATACAGTTAACAGAAGAAGGAAGGCTGAAATTGAAGGTATCTTGAACTTCAATTCTGTTAAAGAATTTAATTACCTTGGCATTAAGCTCACTCTTAGAAGATTGGTGAAATCAGATTTCAATAATCTAATGGAAGTGGCTGCGAATAGATTAAACATTTGGGGTAAGATATTTATCTCTTTGGAAGGGAAAATGGTGATGGTCAAATCTGCCTTTTTATTTCTTCCTATTTTTCTTTCCACTCTTTCTATGGTGCCTTTGAGTATTATAAGAGATTTTGAAAGAATGTGTAGAACTTATTTGTGGAGTAAGAAAAATGGCATTGGTGGACTTCATTATATATCTTGGAAGAAGCTTTGCCAATCTAAACAAAAAGGAGGTAGGGGGCTATTTTCAGCTGTTAATAAAGTTGGTCAGCTTAGGGCCAAATTTGCTTTGGAATTCTACACTAACAAAGACTCCTTGCTCAATAGTATTCTTAGAGCTAGATATGGAGACGATTTATGGAAGAAACAAAGGAAGTTTGGGAGCTCGGTTACATGGAAAATTTTGTGTCATGGAGCTATGCATCTTACTAATATTGTAAGATGGAAAATCTGTAATGGTCTCTTTATTGAATGGATGAATGATATTTGGTTGCTAGATAAAAGTATCTCTAAATGTCCAACCTTTTTTAATCAAATGGAGACTGAAAACAATGGACTGAACTTCTTTATTTCCGATGGCATTTGGTTATTGGACCGTCTCAGGCTGTTTTTTAGTGATGATCTCATTTAAATCATTGCTGATGTTCCTATATTTTTGGATCAAGGAGCTAATCAATTGGAAATTAAATGGAAGCATACGGGAAAATCAGTTGCTACTATCCCACAAGATTCAAAATAGAGGTATGAGGTGGACTGCAAATTCTGGAAATGGATGAAAAATATCAAATTAAGACCAAAAGTAGAACTGTTTTGGTGGAGGCCTCTTAATGCAGCAATTCCGACTTATAAATTTCTATTTCATAGAAAGATTTCTGTGGTTACGTCTGGATGCCCGAGGGGTTGCATTGATGAAGAAAATGATGATCATATAGCTGCAGGATGTTTCAAACTGAAAAATGTTATTTCTTGGCTCATTAAGTGGGGGTATCAGGTTCCACATTTTGATAACATTGAAGAGTGCTTAACTGCTTTGCATACACTGTCAAAAATTAATCCTATCCTTGCTAACATTTATTGCAATGTGGTTTTTCTGACTTGGAAGAGTCGGAATCTATTAATACATGAAAGGAGAAAAGAAATTGATTTTCACATTGCAACTAACTCTCTCTCTTCGGCTGTTATTGTTCCCTCTATAAATATCCATTTGGAAAACTGGGAAGTAAACCAGTAAAAGTTGTTTTCCTCTTGGCATCCTCCTCCTCCTCCCGGATGGGTTAAAATCAATGTTGATGCAGCCTTTTGTAGTAACTACTTGGCTGGAATCGTAGGAATTTGTAGAGATGATAAAGGAAGAATGTTACTTGCTTTTGGTACCCAACATGTTCATTGGGACATTGGCCACTTGGAACTTCAAGCGGTGTACATGTTAAAGAATTTTTTACATGATTGGATGGTTGAAGCTCAAGGAGTCATTATAGAAGGAGATAACTTTAACATCATAAAAAGGCTTCAACTAGCTTGGAAAAGATTCAAAGCTAAAGGTACACTTAAAGAAGATTTTTCCTTTATAAGTGAGTTTAATCAAATTGCTTTTAGTTTTATTCGTAGAAGTGGTAATAAGTTAGCCGATTGTGGCGCTAATTTTTCTTTGAAGAATAGCTTTATTTGGCATGATCTGTCTAGCATTGAATTACCTCCTTCATTCTTGTACATATTGAAGGAAGATTTCAATTTGCTAGATGATTTTACTTTGTTTGTAAGTACTTCTTTCTTCTTTTCGTTTTTAATGCATTGATGCATTTCTCCTCAAAAAAAATAAAAAAAATAAAGCAAATGGGTTATTTTTTGAGCAGTTGATGCCACCTTTATTCCAATGTTACTTCCCTTTTGAGCAAAAGCATTAGGTAAAAGATGAGAAAACATAATGAAAAGAAATGGAGATAAAGAACACCCTTGTCACACATTCAAGCAAAAGATTGGAAAACCTTGTAGGAAATCTGATGTACTCTAAGACTTTCTTAAGAGTAGACCATGCCATACTATCATAAGCTTGTTCCATGTTAATTTTAGTTGCAACCAACCCTTTCTTCTATTGAAAATATCAAAATTTGTTAAAAACCACTTGAGCAAAATATCATTAAACATATAATTTTCTACCTTGAAATATCCAAAAAAAATAAGGTTTAGAATAGCAAATTATAGAAAAATAAAATTCAAAAAAAAAAAAACTAAAATTGTATAATGATTCGGTCAAACAATAACCTAAGTCCACTCCCCGGAGTCTTCCTCTCTGATTATTTTACTAAAGCGGTAGTGTATTTCCTTTAACCCTCACATCTAGACGGAGAAGCCTTTACATTCTTTTCGCCAAACTAACGTGGAAGAGGACCTTGAACACTTTTAACTCTCCTAGTGATGGTAGAGAACATAGACCTCCTTCTTCACTCTCTTTGTAAAGGTAAAAAACCTCAACCTCCTTTTTCACCTACTGATGAAGGAAGAGAACCTCGACTTACTTTTCCACCCTCCTAGTGAAGAAAGAGAACTTTGATAAATAGCCTTTGGGCTAATAATCTTCTTCTCGTAGCCACCTAGTAAACCAAGTAAGACACTAAGAGGAAGTAAGGTAGATGCTTGCTCGGAGAAACCATGTGAAAAAACCCTTAAACTCCTCCCTCACACACAAAATCTCCTTTGCCCTTCAAAAAGATGAAAGTTCGTTAGGGATGTTAGGCCCTATAGAACTAGCCTAAGGCTAAATAAAAGAGAGGTGGATTGGTTGTTTAAAGATATTTTAAACAAAACTACAAACCAAAAACACCACAAAGAAAACAAATGTAGAAATTATATGCGGAAGCAAGAATAAGAAAAGAACTCACCGGATTTATAGTGGTTCGGTCAAACCTTGACCTACGTCCACTCCTTAGAGGCACCCTCCAAGTATTGCACTACAAAAGTGTCTCTCCTTTAGCCACCACAGCTAGGCGGAGAAGCCCTTACAAAATCACATCCACCTTCCCCGGTGCGGCGGAGTCGCCGGGTCCTTTGATACCAACGAGATCTTCTTCTTTGGTGAACTTACCTCGAGACAAGCCTTGAATCCGACGGTATTCAGGTGTGAGCTTGCCGGAGGAACCGAGTGGATCCCCCACCACACTCCCTTGAGTCCCCCCTCACAGGATCTTCTCCCTCTCTCAAACTCCATCCTTTCCTCACTCCCTTTCAAGCTTTCTCTTCAAGTTTCCACCACAAGAACGAAGCTACAATGGCTTTCAAAGACACTTACAAAGTGTCTTTCTATAGCTTAAATAGAAGCTCTCAAAATGAGCTCATTAATGCAAGTTGCCACCATTATCGTCCAGGACGATATATATATATATATATATATATATATTGTCCTGGCTGATCAGTACAAATTCAGCTCATCAGCCTGGGACGATTTGGGACGATCAGAAGAAAATTGATTACATCGTCCTGGTCGATATCACGATCATCCAGGCCTATTAGTTTAAAACCAATTTCAATCGTCCTGATCATCGCCCTGAATATAAGCTGTCCGATGTAGATCGTTCAGGCCATCGTCCTAGCCGATCATGTGATCGTCCCGGATGATGTGATCGTATCAATCAACCATTAATGCTTTCCAAAGATACCAGATCAATTTAGGCATAATTGATTTAGATCGTCCTAGACGACAATAATATCGTCCTGGCCGATTTCCTAAAACAAAGAATTCCAAAACTGATTATGGAGGTTGATTCTTTCTGAATTGAGCAGATCGTCTTGGCAGATACAGTTATCGACCAGGCCGATCTGTTGACGGCTGCCTTAATGAGGATGCCCTAATTAAGGTTTCTGATTTTGGATATATCGTCTAGGACGATATAAATATTGTCCCGGCCGATATTACAAAAAATAGAAATCTTATAGGGAACAATAGGAGATCTTCCAAGTTACAAACCAGCTGGTCCCATACCAAATACAATAGACTCAAGAAAGGAAAAAAGATTACAAACTGACTCAGACCTAGTCTACCCAATCTTAAGCTAGTTCCAATTTGCAGTCTGATCGTGTGGACCTGAAATGTTAGCACATAAGGAAATCATAGAGAAATAAATGTTTGCTATCATCAAAATCATAAACCATAGATCCGCAACAATCTCCCCCTTTTTGATGATGGCAAACAATTCAATTTGAATTTAAAAAAAAAAAGCAATTTCTCCTAATCTCCCCCTCACTAGAATAACTCTTTTTAAAAAAAAAAAAATGGGAAGATAAAAAATATTTTTGTTGTTTTTTTTTAAATTTTTGAAAAGAAAACAAAGATATAAATTTAACATTACGTTCTCCCCCTTTGACATTATCAAAAAGAGAGGAAGCACAAACAAAAATCAAAACAAACAGAAGGCAACAAACGTTCTCTGATCTAGTAAAAAAAATTCTTAAAATGAGAAAGTTACCACTTGGTTTTCAATCAAAATTGTAGTAAAATCAGATTTGACAACGCATAGCCCAGAAAAGTAAGAAATTCATAATTTGATGATCCAAACTCAAGTTCTTGAAAAAGGCTCAAAAACTTTTTAATTCACTATCTAGATCGAGGAATAAATTTGAAAAAGAAACAATGATTATTCAAAAACTCCTTCCATAAAATATATCTAATAGAAGATCAATGCACGAATTTTTTAATCAAGAATCAAGATTTTCAAACTCAAGTATCAAAAGTATCAAGGGTTTTCTTAAGTTTTTAAGAAGTACAAGAACGATAAGCATTAAATTTGTGGGCTCATTTTATGCCTCTTGACAATTGGTTGGCGCACTGCGCATCTTTTGATACACTTTGTGTATTCTATATTTTCAATTTGGCGTCTTTGTGCAACTTTTATTTTTGGCATCATTGGCCAATTTTTTTTTTTTTTTTGAATATGCTTCCTTTCTTAAATCTTAAGGACAAAGGAAAACCCATTTTAGTGAAAAATCGAATTTCTTGATTAAGAAAATTATGAGTTAGATTCAAGAACCTGCAAAAGATTCCGATGCGATAAATAAAACATAGGGAGAAAAAAAAATTGTTTCAAAAACTAATTTAAAAGATGAAAAAGATTTTAAATCAAAAGTAGGATAACCTCTTTTAGAAAACAGAGATTAAGAAAAAAAATAATGAGTTTCCTTCCTTCGACTGTTTTAGAGAAGTTAAACACAACTTACCAAAGATTTCAAAAATCAGGAAGTAGATTTTTCATTTTTAGAAAAGTGAGTGTGTGTGTTGATCAGAAAAAAACTTTTACGAAGACAAAAAAGAAATAAAAAACGAAACACAAAAATAAAAAGAAAAAACACAAAAAAAAACACAACACAAACAAAACACGAAAGGCTCTTTAACCATTATCTTTCTCCTGGTCGGATGCTTCAGATACCATATCTGCCATGAAATTTTTTGCCTTTCATTATTTCCCCAGTTTAAATTTTGCTTCACCTTGCCCTTTTCTTTCGTAGGAAGAATTCTTAAATTAGGGCACTCATTTTTCATATGTCCAAGCTTCCTACATCAAAAGCAAATAACGTTAGAAGAAATATGGACATCCTTACCACTTTTACCTTTTTTCCACTTTTTCTTATGCTTTGGTGAGCTTTTGTGATTTGCTTGATTAAGTCATTGCTAACGTCACCAACTAAAGCTTCTCTTTCCGTATCTTCAGCTTTTAGAATGATGTTTCACCTGCTATCAGAAGTTTTTTGACCCAAACCTTGCTCGTAGGCAATGAGTGAGCCAATCAATATTATCAATAGAAATACTCATTCAAATTTTTTTGTTTCACAAATAGCATTACTTTAGCATCAACTTATCAGTAGACAACGAAGAATTTTTTGTTAACTTTTTTTCAGAATTTGAAAATTCCTTTTCCTAAGGCATGTAATGAATGTTACAATTGAATGAACTGCGTAATACATGTTTAAAATCGTTTTCAAAAGGTTCAATGGAAAACAGTTCAAATCATGCATAATAACTATTCAACTTGGATTGATTGATTTCACTAGTGCCTTTGTATATGGTAATGCAATTTATCCCAAACTTCATTACCGATGTAGTGCACGTGGATACTAACATAAATATCAGAATTTAAAGCAAGGGAAAGCATTTTAAAGACTATTGCAATCAATTGGGCATTTGCTTGTTCTTCCTACTCACTGATTAAAAAGAATATCAATTTTAAACTCCATTAACAATTCGTGATAACGGTGAATGAATAACCAGTTAAAATCAATTGTATGCACATGGAAAATCAATCGTATTGTAAGAAAATAGACTCCGAGTATTCCAAAAATCAAATGGAAATATTTTCAATACAAGGATGTGTTAGTGATTGACATACCTTTCATAATATTAAGCGATTTGAAAAATTAGACATGGATCGAAATCAAAAGCTTTAAAAACTATTTTTATTGACAAACCTGGCTCTGAAAACCACTTGGAAAGTTCAATTGGGCGGATGTTGGGCCCTATAGAACTGGCCGAAGGCTAAATAAAAGAGAGGTGGAGTTGGTGTTAAAGATTCTTTTAAACAAAACTACAAACCAAAAACACCACAAAAAACACAAATGGCGGAAATTCAAATGTAGGAGAAACAATAAAAAAAAACACATCGATGCCGGATTTTATATGGTTCGGTCAAACCTTGACCTACGTCCACTCCTTGGAGGCACCCTCCAAGTATTCACTAACAAATAGTGTCTCTCCTTAGCCCCCAACAGCTAGGCGGAGAAGCCCTTACACAAAATCCTTCTCCACACATCCCAGGTGCGGCGGAGTCAACCGGTCTTTGACACCAAAGTGATTTACTTACTTGCGTGGAACTAACCACTGCGAGACAAGCCCTTGAATCCGACGTTATTCAGGTGCGAGCTTGCCGGAGACAACGTGTGGTGATTCCCACACCACTCCCCTTCGAGTCCCTCACAAGATCTTCTCCCTCTCTCAAACTCCACCCTTTCCTCACTCCCTTTCAAGCTTTCTCTTCAAGTTTTCCCCACAAGAATGAAGCTACAATGGTTGCCAAAGACACTTACAAAGTGCCTTGCCATAGCTTAAATAGAAGCTCTCAAAACGAGCTCAATAATGCAAGTTGCCGCCATTATCGTCCAGGACGACATATATATCGTCCTGGCCGATCAGTACAAATTCAGCTCATCAGCCTTGGACGATATGGGATGATCAGAAGAAAATTGATTACATCATCCTGGCCGATATCACGATCGTCTAGGCCGATTAGTTTAAAACCGATTTCAATCGTCCTGATCATCGCCCTAAATATAAGCTGTCCGATGTAGATCATCCAGGCCATCGTCCTGGACGATCATGCGATTGTCCCGAATGATGTGATCATATCAATCAACCATTAATGCTTCCAAAGATACCAGATCAATTTAGGCTTAATTGATTTAGATCATCCTAGACGACAATAATATCGTCCTGGCCGATTTCCTAAAACAAAGACTTCCAAAACTGATTATGGCGGTTGATTCTTTCTGAATTGAGCAGATCGTCCTGGCCGAAACAGGTATCATCCAGGCCGATCTATTGACAGCTTCCTTAATGAGGATGCCCTAATTAGGGTATTTGATTTTGGACATATCTTCCAGGACGATATAAATATCATCCAGGCCGATATTACCAAAAATAGAAATCTTATAGGGAACAACAGGAGATCTTCCAAGTTACAAACCAACTGGTCCCATACCAAATACAACAGACTCAAGAAAGGAAAAAAGATTACAAACTGACTCAGACCTAGTCTACCCAATCTTGAGCTAGTTCCAATTTGCAGTCTGATCGTGTGGACCTGAAACGTTAGCACAAAAGGCAATCGTAGAGAAATAAATGTTTGTTATCATCAAAATCATAAACCGTAGATCCGCAACAAATGATCTACAGGATCTCTTCTCAAAGCTCTATCTCTCTCAAGAAAACCAAATAGCCAATGACTTGAAACAAGTATATTAGGAGGACCTTAATATAAGGCTTGATAAAATGACCTATTAATTCAATTTTGTCAACACGAATGTATAGTAGGATCCCAAATCATGCAGTACGGTTATTTTAAATACCCTAGTTAATATTGTAGAAAGAATAAGGAACTGCAAGATCAGTTCAAGTATTTGAGATTATTGTTAAATATGATTAGTTCAATTAACTTGGATTATCACCCTATACGATTGGTGGCTAATAAATATCATCACTTATAAATATCAAATTTTGCAGTATGATCCAATTATTTAATATGATCTAACTAGATCTATTAATACAAATTTGATCGCCTAATTACAATGCTTATCATACGACTTGATTAGTACAAATTTTGAATTTCTAAATATTAATTAAATTATGATTGGTGGTTGAGATCTTAATTTTAATTAGTCATTATTTACAATCTTGATTGCACAACATGATGAGTTCTAATTGATTTAATCATGCAAATTAGCCATTATAATAGTTTTCTTAACAGTTGATTGTATAATATGATATATATCATATAGTATGATTAGTTCAAAAAAATTTACTCTTTTAATTTTCTCAATATCTCACTCCCCTAAGTATGTGTGTGCAAAGTCACCATATTTAGCATCCACCAAATACATGTTCTTTACTCAAGAAATGTAGAAGTAAGTAAAATTTTAAATACATACTCTTAAGGGCACGTAACCTTATTCTACCTAGTCTTGACTTGATCATTTTGGGTGTGTATGGTGGAACTAAAATTTTTGTGCACATGAACAAATATGTAATAATAACAATAATAAGAGATAACATAGTAGAGAATTAAATAATGTTTATTATCATTGAAATCATAAGATCTTGGTCCAGATTTGTAACAATCTCCTCCTTTTTTATGATGGCAAAAATTATTAGTAATGATTTCAAATTTAATTTTCTTTCTTAAGGCCGCCCCCCCCCCCTTTTTCAAGCCCCCCCCCCCCCCCCCCCCATCTATCTAGTTTTTCAAAAATAGGGATATTTTTTTTTAATAATGAATGTGAAATATTAGAGGAACACATAATCATGAAAAGGAAATAAACAAAGTAGTAGACTAATCATAGTGAAGTAGGAATGCAACCTTCTAATAGCATTCGACTCTCCCTTTTAACATCACCAAAAGGATGAATGATGAAGCATAACATAAAAAAATAAACATGATAATGAAAAAGACATAAACAAAGATACAAACTAAAATAATACATGCTAAAATAATAAGGTCCTTCATTTGGTGGTGTTAGTGATTATGGTGATTGAAAATATCAATGAATTGATACAAACTACTCTCCAAACCATGCCATATTGGTCTCATGCTACTAGAGCTACTCTGTTAGATAAGCATCAAAGTGAGTCTCAACTGATTAAATATATAAATCAATGACTCATACTTAGAAGGTTGGTGTACAAGAGCTAGTGTCAGATCTGGTGCTAGACCTCTCTCTGCCTCCTTTGGCTCAGGGTCCTCATAATGAACATTTTAATGATGACCACTACGAAGGATGTAGAAGGAGAAATTTGAATAAAAAAGATGGTTGGGTGGTGCTGGGAATTAAAAATTGTATTTGGATTCAATAATAATGGCAATGATATGACCTAATGTAAGATTTGTCTCCCTTCTTTATAGGATCTCTAATGGAGTTAAGGTTTTTAATATATCAAATAATTAGATCAACTATGTTGTAATCAATTTTATCCATGATAAAATAGGTAGTGAGAGATAGAAGAGGTTTTATATTTATTCGATTGTCAGCTTTTGGAACGACTGAATTTTGAAGGATACGTTGAATCATTTAGGCGTGTTTAATAATAGTGTTAATATAAGGAATGTGACAATTTATTAACCGCTCCCTAAGATTTGTGTTGATATGGATCCAATGATAGTCAGGGAGAAAGGCTAAAAAAATGAACTTTTTCATTGGTGGTGGAAAGCTAAAGGATTTATTAAAGTCTTTATTTTTTATCTCTACAGGCCTTTTATTGACATAAGATTGAAGGGTAGTGCCCTAACTATTAATTCATAGGATAAAAAAAAATTCAAAGGGAATCTTAGAGTTGAATGGAAATGTGAGAGTAAGAATGAATTGAATGGTGGTGTGAGCAAATAGATTAAGTAACTAAAAGTTCAAGAATTCCTGATTTATAACTTTTGAAGGGGTAATACTGGAAATAATATAATGATGATATGCTACTTCATATGCTATTTTAGGCAAATGGGGATCAACGGGACATCTGGCAGAACTTCCTACGAGAGTCCTTGAGCACTTTCCACTAGTCATTATAAAAAGTCTAAACTTTGATAGGAAGGGAGAAAGATCAAGAGAAAGGATTTGAGTAAAATGAATGCTTTGATTCCTCCCTTTAAATAGAATGAGTGCATATAATATAGTACAATGTGTGATCGTACAATATTGTATAATGAATTTAATTTATCCATTCCAATTAGTGGAAAAAAGTTGGTCTTATCATGCAATACAATCATAATCTAACTAGACAGTAAGTCTCAAGACGGTCATCCTAAGGCATCGGCATGGATGATAATTTAATGGTAATATTATAGAGTATGAATAGATATTCATATAATATAATACAATATTTAATATATAAAAGACTAAATTCAATTCATCTAACAATGAGTGCCACATTTACCGTATAGTATGAATTAGGTATTTGTGCCATATGATTAGCAATAATTGATCTGTCACAACCATTAGATGTCAGGTGTGATGTGATATTATGTGAAGATCATATGGTACGATGTAATGTCACATAGTGCGAAGTGAGAAATTTTAAATTAGTGTATAATGTCTAGGATAAACTTCATAAAAGGAAAAAATGAAAATTCACACAAAACAAATCACAAACATAAATAACAAACACGATGATAAAAAAATAAATTACATAAAAAAACATAAACATTTAAATTTCTAATTTCCAATTCATCATGATTCAAGCGTAAATGTTTAAGACACCTAGTCAAGTCCTTGTAGTGCTAAACGTTTCATTTGCAAGTGATTTTATAAGAATATCTACCAGTTGATTTTTAGTAGCTATATAATGTAATTATAAATCTCCTTATATTACATAATCTCTAATGAAATGGTTTTTAATGTGTATGTGTTATGTCCAGGAGTGTTTGATAGGATTTTTTAGATACACATGGAACTAGTGTTATCAGACGTGATTGCAATAGTGCTGACAGGGAGTCCTAGGTCAAGGATATTTTCCTTAAGCTATAAAACTTGAGGAATATAGCTTCATATAGCTATTATTATTTTTATTTTTGTTGGGGGAGGGGGGGACCCTAGGGCATATGTGTTAATTAAAATGAAAATTACAAGGTCCTTATGGGGGACCTTCAGCTCTTTAATTCTCAGAAGTATTACAAAGCATAGTAAAAGAAAACATATAACCCAAAGCTCCCCTCAAAGAAAAATTACCAAAAAAACTAGGAACATTTTTGGGCTACTAGAAGCCATCACCCAAAAAGAATGAACATAAGATACGCATTCAACAAAATCTTCCTAGCAAAAATGGATGAAATGCAATCAAAATTATTAAACCATAACAGATTAACCAAATCATTTGCTTTGGTAGAAATAAGAAAGAAGTAGCAAAAGCCCAACCAAAAAAAAAAGTTCATGAAGATTAATTTAGTGAGATCGATTATAAAAGAAATGAGCAAAAATGACTGCATAAAGAAAGCAATAGCCAACATAGAAGAATGAGAGGAATAAATCAGATTGCAATAGAACCCCAAAAGTAGATGCCCAGTAAAATCAAAGTCAATAGCCATGAAGAAGACATAATAATTTTATCCATAAGCAAGGAACATATACACTTTCCTTAATGAGAATTGATCCTTACCAATACACGATAAACAATAATAAAGACCACAAAAAAGGCTATGTTTATAGCATAAAGAGTCTCTTTGCTAGTGATAAACTGGATTAGGTGCGTAATATTAAGATAAGAATAACTAATAATAAACATATATTACTCAAATCTAAACCCTCCCTAGTATAGATAAGGCAAACAACCAATAGTTAACGAAATATAACTAGCAGGATTATAATCCAGCACAAAGAGCCAGACAATCTGAAGGATACAATATATTAAACCATTTAAGAACCCAAAAGTAAGAAAAATATTAGAATTAATACCAAAATAGAAAACCCTTGAAAGCATAACCAACAGGTGTTTAGAATCTAATATGATCCAAAAAATCCAATTAGCATCCCAACAAAGATAGTATCAATCTTGAGCAATAACTCTCAACCCATTAGCCCAACCGCATGGTCCATAAAGAACAAGAGAAGGAGAAGATAAGAAACAAAAGTACTAAAAGTTAATATCAAAAATAGTACAATCATAGCAAGACTCCAAAATGTTAAGACCAGCCCAAAGAAAAAGAACACTACAGGATAATTTCTATCAATTTTTTGGGCGGTTTACAAACCGTCGATATAAACTATGTAGTTTTTCCATAAGTTGACCACCAAAATTTTTGGAGGTTTAGTGTTTAATATCGACGGTTCAACCACCAATTAATAGCAGTGATCAAACTATCGATTTTATTGTCGATAATTTTGGCTGTCAACTTATCGCCATAAATACCACAAATTTTCAGCAAATTTTCAATAAATAAATGACACGCAAAGAAAAACAAAAACACTTGGTCAATAACAAAGAAACCACCTGGAGCAGCATATAGAGAATCCCACCCTAGAACAGAAAATATCAACAATATAGCAAATAAAAGCATTATATTCAACATAAAATAGCCTCCCCAAAAATAAATAATAGCAAAGGATAAGAAAAGAAACGGAAGGCCAAAAACTAATAACCCAATATAAAGGAAATAATAACCAACTAAAGTACCTTCATGCAAAATGTGAGAAATATAATAAGAAATAAGATATAGGCAGTGTTTAAAATCTCTCATCATATAAAAATTAAAATGATTGTATATGTTATTATTCTAAATGTAATGAATAAGAAGCATGTCATCAACTTCAATCCAAATAATAGTAGTACCTAACGAGATGAATAACTAAATCCCATAGTGAAGAGCTTGAATCTCAACAATCAAAAAATTAGTAGCATTGCTAGGACCCGCAAAAGTGACGACAACATGACCAAAAGAGTTCCAAATAATACAATCACAACTAGTATTATGATTGTTGACAGAACCGTCAATGTTAAGTTTAAAAGAACCAAAATGTGGTTTAAACCAACTAATAAACCTCTCTTTACTAACATGAGGATGAACTTGATAAAAAGACCAAATTCAGTAAGGACATGATAAAAATTATTAAAAGAATTGACTATAATATGATTAGCCACAAAAGATGCAGAATTTTATCTTTGACTTTAGTCATGATACTCATTGCATTAAACATAATACCAACATATTTAGACTCATTTCTACTCTTCCAAAGATACCAACATATAATCCCAAGTAACACATTGCTAATATGGCCTTAACTAGGAATAAACCAACTCTTTCAAAGGGAAGTAATGGTTAAATAATTGGAACTAGCATGAATATCAAACAAATTGTCAAAGTATAGCCAAACTTTTATAGCTATAGGGTCTTGACTGAAAACATGAATCATGTTTTAAAAATGGTAACAAAATTGTTATTTGGAAACTAAAAAAAATCCATTCTAATTTATATAGAATCAAGAGGTAGATAACTATGTAAAATCATCCACATAAGAATAAAATAAAAGGGAGGAATAGTGCAATGCCGAATAATAAAATAAAGTAAGTAATTTTCTTGAGGTGTCTTGAAAACATTTCAAACTTTCTTAACAACAAACATGCCATCATTAGATAAATTAAAAAAAAATCGAATAATCATTATCTAGAAGAATAAGAATATTAAGAATCATATTTCAAAAAACTTCAGCACAAGATCATTAAGTAAATCCGCATTCAAAACCCCATCTTAAATAAAATAATTAACTTTGTAAGAAGAAGTAGAATTGGTATTCAAAAGATTATCAATGAAAAATTTCCCTAACCATTTTTCCTTCCCAAAGCAGATATTAACAGGCCCAGAAAACCCATTAAATAAGTTGCTCCCATGCCACATAATAGAGGAAATCCTTATCCAAATAAAGGAATCTCCTTATCTTCAAAAAAAAGTAAGGGGATGTTCGCCAGCATAGTATTTAGGCATCATAGATATTAAAGCAAACCAAAGTATATAAGATAAATCCTGAGAAATATCCTTTATGTTCTTTAAACCTGATCTACTTTCATCAAGAACTCGAGCACAATTAGACCAAGTGACCCAAAGAATAGCCAACTTTCCCTCCTTAGCACCCCAAAAAATTTTATTGAATTACCTTTCCATTCTACTGCACACAATTAAAGTGGGGCATAAAGTGTGAAATAAAAAAATTGAACTAGAGCAAATAACATGATTAATAAGAACTAAATGACCTCTTAAAGATTGAAAGTTAAAAGCCTAAGTGGAAAGTTTATTGTGAATAACATAAAAGATATCATCAAACAAGTGAGAACACTTCTTACCTTTATAATGCTACACAAATATTTCATAGGTAACCTTTTATGACAAAAACCAAACTTGTTCCCAATATCATTCAATCTCCTTAAAGTAATAGACTTTGCAACAATGAAATAGATCTTAGAAGGATAAAATAAAAAACCACTAGCATATTAAAAAATATTAAGAAACCTAAACAAGAAGTAAAGCATCTTAATATATCCATTAGTAAAGATAATGAAATCATTAGCAAAGCAAAGAAGCAATAAAGAGTAATAGGAAAACCACCAGCCATCCTATATTGTAAATTTGGATAAGTTCTAAGCAACTCATTATGGCCTCTAGATAGATAGTCCATATCTATGATAAACAAAGTAGGGGATAAAGGGTCTCATTACAGACGATCATGAGAGGATTTAAAATAGACACTTATATACCACTAATAATGATAAAAAGTAGCAATTTTAATTCTATTTTTGATTAGATTAATAAAATTCATGTTAAAACCAAAATGCTTTAAAAATGTCTAGAGAAAATCCCAATTCATATTATCATAAGCTTGTTGACCTCATTTATGTATGAGGTTACTAGAACCCAAACGGGTTTATTTCTGGTGACCCAGTGGTTGGAAGGTCTCAATCTTTAAATCATGCAGATCCTAGCTTAAATCCAAATATACTCAAATGCTATTTTATTCCCATCTAGATTCTAATCTAGATCCCTGATCAAGCCCAATCCAAAATTGAGTACAATCTTCAACTCCAAGTCTTGGATCAATTTTCAATCAATTTCAAACCATGTTCAATTAATCTCAACTATTCATGTCATTGAGGTTTATATGAACAATTCAATTCAAACCAAAACCCATAAATCCAAATCCAAGGCCAAAGCCTGAGTCCTTAAACCCTTTCTGGGTGAATTTTCTATCACATAGAGTCCATGTCAAGTGACCCTTAAATCATGGATTGTTAAATTCATGCCGACCAAGAATGTCTCTAGGGACAACCCTCCAAATTTGAGTTCATTTTGAGGTCTTTAATCCTAGAAACTAAATTTATTTCTAAAGGCTACAAAATATTTTAAATATTTATAGTCTATGACACTTGACATGCCATCCAATGGACTTTGACCTTGGGGCCCCTTCTAAACCTTCCAACCATAACCATGATCTTTAACATAACATTTTAACCAATAATATATACTTTTCTAGACCTAGTTTGACCTAGAGTTGACTAAATATCAAAAAGAACAAAATACCCTTTAAAGGGATTTTTGGACTTTTGATCGAGATTCAACATAGTTCAACCCCTTCAATTACTGGAACCATCACCCAATAAATCATTAATTTCATTTAGGATCCTTGGACTCTAATCTAGACCCTAGGTCAACCTAGTTAACCTAAAAGCCCCTTAAGATTCAAAATTGTTAAGTAGACTAAAATGACAAATCCAGACATTGAAACAACCCTTAGTGAACTCCAAATATTAATCCAAATTTGTTGAGCTTGATCCATATCCTTAGTTCAACCTGGTTGACCAATTCAATCCAAATTGACCATATCAACCATAAAGCTCATGTTCAAAAAACTCAATGCCAAATCAACTCTAAATTTAGTTAGCTCCTTTTGAACACCTCTCATAGGGCTTTAAAAAAGATTTGACATGTTGACTCACTCAATAGCTGACTGGGTTAGCTCAGTCAAAGTCTGGTCAAACTAGTCTTATTTGGGCTAATTCTCCCATTCATTCAAACAAGACCAACCTAAACTTCTTCAACCCTTTTATTATTATTATTATTTTTTATTATTTTTTATTTTTTTTAAACTTCTTCAACCCTTCATTTATGAATTAAATAAATTTAGGTTTGACTTAGTCAACTTGAACATTTGACCAAACTTATCCACACACTTGACAATCAATTCAAGATTTTTTTATATGGTCTTATGCTCTTCCCAAACTATTGTACTTGTATTCCTTCATGATATAGAAGGCACCTTTTTGAACCTTGTTTAGTTTGACTAGTCAAATTAGTCAAAGTCCCATTGGAAAGATCCTTTAAAATGATCAAATTCTCTCCTAAACTCTAATCACTCCACCTCAAAGCCTGAAAATTCACTCCAAGTGTATGTAACAACTCTTCTCAGCAACCTCCTTTTTTGTTGACCAGATTGCCTAATCAAAATGTCAAATTTAGCTCAAAGGGAGCTAATTTGATCAAACATCCATTAACCCTTGGATTGTCTCTCTATGCCTCTGAATTGGTCTTCCCAAATAAAGCTAAAATCTCCCTTAGAAGCTTCTTAACCAAGCCCAAGCCTTGGTTTAGCCTAAATAGTTAAATGTGGTCCCCTCATCTCCAAAATAACACAATGTCCATCAGGCCATTATAGCTTTTAGCTCAACCTTTCAACGGTCTGGGACACAAGCTTAGCATCCAAAGAAGGCTTCTGACGCATATGGGATATCCACATAGCCCCCAAGATGTTTGAATAGGGCAAAAGCTAACTTTTGAGCATCATTATACACTTTACTTTATCTCACCTCAAAACTTTTCCAGTCAAAATCTTATTTTGTTCTAACTCCGTAGGCCCTCTTCCACCTCCCCACTACCGAATCCAAATGGTTGCACGTCGCCAGCAGCGACCTTTCTAGTGAAACAACCCCTACTCTTTCCAAGGCTACTCCTACTCAATCCATCACATTTTAAACCAAGATTTCAACTAGGAACATATACGAGGATAGTCTACAAGCTTTATCATATCAAATCCTTGAAGATCTAATGATATAATTTCTTTAAATCCCTAGACCTAGACCCCCACACATTGAGATATTTAAACTTTTGTAAATTGTTTATTAAATTGTAAATATCCTTCCCTGCCATTTCTATTCATGAACAATAGTTGTGTTTTAAATTTTTGTTGATTTCATCCACCCGATCATTAGAACGAGGAAAAATACAATCTCTAGGGCATCGTCGGGTCATGACATTAAATGCTAATGATTATTGCGAAGCAATCTTTTGCAGTTAATACTCGCGGATCTAATCTAATGCTTTAGAAGTTGCCACATTGCTTGCCTGATAAATGATTTTGATTTAGCGGACAAGACCGTGCTACGTCGCTCCCCAACCACTTTTTATTTTAATTTAATAAGTTTAAATTAATTAAAAATCTCTTTTAATTAACAAAATTTTAGAAAAGTATTAAAAAATAAATATAAATCCAAAAAAATATTTTTTTATATCTAACTGTTTATAACTTGAAACCCCTTCAAATAAAACTAAAATCATTTATAAATATTTATTTTAATTTGAATAATTTTAAAATATAATTATTAATTAATTAAAATGAATAAAATTAATTTCATATTCTTGATATAATTTTTTTTTAAATTATCTTAAATAAGATAAATTAAAAAGAAATTTTGACATTTAAATTCATTTAAAGTATTTAATATATATTTTTTAAAAAAAATATTTTGAAGATTTAAATACTTTATTTTAATTGATTTTTGCTTAAATATCAACCTAAATATTTATATATTTAAAATAATCAGATATGACATTAATAGTACTTAATTTTAATATTAAGCTTTATTCAAAATATTTTCCTTAAATATTTTAAGTAATATTAATATTTTTATATTTATTTAAGTTTTAATTAATAATTAACTTAAAAAGTTTCAAAATAAAAAAAAAGCTTTATCTAAAAATACTTTAAATAATAAAAAAATACATAACATGATAATAGTCATAATAATAATAATAATAATAATAATAATATAAAATAATAATAATAATAATAATAATAATTATTATTATATTATTTTTATATTATTATTATTATTTATTATTATTATTTATATATATATCTGTGTGGGTGATTGTGGTGAGTAGGTGTTTGGTGTTAATTTTTAAAATGTAAAAGGCAACGTTCATATATTTCATGTTAAATAATTTTTAAATATTTTAAATATCTTAATACTTAGGCCTTTTTTTAATATTATGCTTAAAAATTTTTCAAAAAAACTCAAAGTTTATTTTAAATTTCCTAGTTAAATCACAAATATAATATTAGTATTTTAAAAATCTATGGTAGCTTAAATATTAATACATCTTTAATATATATAGATTGTTTATAACTATTTAAAAATCTGTCAACACCCAATTAATATTAAATGAAATGTCTTTAAAATTTAAGAATTTATTTTAAAATATTCCAAATAATAAAAGAACTATTTTTTTAAAATATTTTACTTCTAAGATAAAATTTTAATTTAAGATATTGCTTTTTTTAAATCCCTGCCAATAATTTTTCTATTATTTTAAATATTAATTGTTTAGTTAATATTTAAATTCGTTTTAATTCAATTAATTTTCAAAAAAGGAAAATCATATTTTAAAACATCCCAAATTATTAAAATATTTCCAAATTTTTTTTTTTAATATTTTAAAAAAATTATTTATGAGATATGTTTAAAGCTATTTTGAATGACTTTAAAATTTTCTAGACTTTTTGAAATCAATATATTTTCTAAATATTAAAATTAATTTTAAAATTATATATATTAATTTTTTAGAACTATTGAGTGATAGTTTTTTAAATCTTAAACATAGCTTGAGCTTGAAAGAATAGATTTGATGGGGATGATTTTTGAATAATTATTCTAATAATTCACTAATCAAGTGGTTAATCATCCATACTAATCTTCTCTTTTGTATGTATAGGACACACACACATAGATTTAGCATAGGCTATCCAAGTTATAAGGATATGATTGTGTTTATGTTTGTGCCTATCATGTTTATCAAGGGTTAGTCAAAACATCTACTTGAAACCCATCTAACATAGTGACATGTAAGGACAAAATTAAGGACTCTTTTAGGAAGTATTTGGTAAAGCTTAGGAATTAGCATAGGTGTCCAATAGATGAAAAATTTGTAACATATAAACATAGTAGCATTATTCCTCTTAGATTAGGTGTTGCTGATCTTAAGGCTCATTAAGAGAAAAATCCAACTAATCCAAAATCAACCCTTAATTAAGCTTAGAATTTCAAAATTTCATGATAAATTAAAATAAATTTAAAAATTAAAAATATAATATTAAAATGTTTATAATTAAACCCTCAATACAGAAATAATAAAAGAGCTATGATTATAGCCTTAATTTAATATTAATTTAATTTTTTAATGAATATAGACAATTAATACAAATAATTAATCCAAAATATTTTAAAATCTCAAAAATTCTCCAAATAATTGGAAACTCCTCCTTAGGTCATCCCTGACCTTTGGAGATTATTTCAAGGGGTTTGGTGTTTATTTGGATTGAAATCTAAAATTCCTTTTGATTAAGGCAATTATAAAAATTCCAAACATGTCCAAATTTTGAAAAATCGTAAGTAATTCTAGAAAAATCCAATTCAATCAAACTCAAAGCCATTCAACTCTAATAAAAATCTAACATTATATAAAAAAAATCAAACTTGCAAAGTCATGTCAAAGTCACAAAGCCAATTTCCCCTCAATCGTAGTTCAAATTTAGGCCCAAACTTCAAAAAATCATAATGTTTTACAAAAAAAAAAAAAACTCAAAATTAAGCAAAATAACAATCTAACTACTCATCATAAGGTCTAATATTTATTAAAAATCTAAAACCCTCAAAATTAACTTAAATTTAAAAAGTTAACTTTTGTACCCTTAATTAATGTGATCAAAATAATTCTAAAAATTCCAAAAAAAAATCTAGTAATCTATTTAAATTCCAAAAAACTCTAATTTACTAATAAAACCACTTAACTAATGTTTTAATAAACAATAACCACTTAAAAGATGAAGTTTTAGGATGGACTACTCTGGGATATAGGGTTATGAGTCTTGAGGAGGCCTGATTCCTCAAACCTAGTAGCACAATGCCATGAATGAATTCAAAGGAGTGAAAACATTAAAAATAATTCAATTTTAATTATTTTTCTAAAATTAAAATCCTTATTTAAACTACATCAACCAAGTTTTTAGAATGGACTACTGAGGCCTATGGGGCTATATGTATTAAAGAGGCTTGGTTCCTCGAGCCTGGTAGCACAACACCATAAACCAGTTGATGGAAAATATGGGCTAATTTAATCTTTAAAATTAGTACCTAATCAATATAGCTAAATTTTATTATCTCTTTAATCTTTAACTAATTAAAGTCACTCAATCAATACTTAAAACCTATCCTCAGTTAAGCTATAAAGCATTAAAATTTAATCTCAAAATAAATCTTTTCTTCGACCTGTAACAAACTAAAACATTAAATAACTATAACAAAAAAACCAATGTAGGATCTACCCCATCTACATAACCTTCTACACAAACATTAGATGGTTTGTTAGTATAATAAACTCTAGTATAGGCTAGGCCAAAGTTTACTTTACTACTGTGAGATGAGTTTTTCAATATTTCATTACATGTTGTGAATCAAATATTTGATATGAGTATTTATTTACCATTATTATACTTTGTGGATTGATGATGTGATAGGTGATAGTTTAATCTTAGGTTAGGATCATTTTGGTTGCTAATTGAGTTTTCTACATGTGGGCATGCTCGTTTAGGGCAATAAAAAGGGCTAAAAAAATAACTATTATTATGAATGCTAAATGTGCTTCAACTTGTTTCGCCCCCAAATAAATAAGAGCAAGGTCAAGCATAGTTGGATTAAGTACTTTAATTTTATTATATTTATAACTACTTTGTTTGATTTAAAATTTAAATGCTTAGGATAACCTTATAGGAGAGTCTATATTTTCCTTCTCAATATCAATATAATTTATTAAAAGTTAAGAGTTGTGAAAGAGACTTTGATTTTGGGATATGTTGACCCAAAATAAAATTTGAAAGAGAAAAGGATCACTCCACTACCCAAAGTGGGAAGAATAACCTACCCTCAGGGGTAGAGTTTTTTTTCCCATTTGGGTATCCAAGTATAACGAATCCAAGGACCTCAAAGTGGCGAAGATCGAGTAGCTGAAGATAGATTATTATCCCACTCAAAGTCTACTTGTGTAAGTTTAAGTATTAGAATTTGGGTTTATGGTTAGTGGTTCCCAACCACCTTTATTTTTTGTAATTTTGGGTTTTGATAAATGCGGCATTTGCCTACAAACATTATTGTCAGAGATTAATATAATACATAGAGGCTCATGAGGGCATGATAAAATTTTTTTCTACTCAAATTTTAAATAAAATTTTAGATAACATAGAAACTCTAATGATCTAAGAAGCAAGCCTAAGACAACCAGGAGTTTGCATTAGCATTTTTTATGCACTCTTCTTTCCTTTTGTTAGGCACCTCCCTACCTGTGGGTTTTGGCAAATCACCTGGCCTTTGAGGGTACATATCTATCAAGGGGAATCTGTATAATCTCTAAGATAAAATATATTTTTAAGCCTTTTTAAAATTGACTCAATTTTAAGTGTTTATCGAGTCAGTTGGTATGCATTATATTAGTAACAAATTAATGAAGTGTCTAAAATTTTTATTGGATTTGTTTTAAACATTTTCACCCAACATATGTAAAGGGATTGATTAAGATTTGCTATAAACATCATTCCCAATTCTCAAAACATTAATACAATATCCCTACCACTCTTTCATAATTGACTAGACACCTGGATTTTAATCGCCTTGGTAGTTACTTGGCTCCCAAATCATAGCTGGGGTAAGAATAGATTTTGCACATCATTAGTTAGTTCGGGCCACTGTTGTACACTTTCCAATTTAGATTTAGGATCTAAGGTAGATTTTAAATTAAAAGAAAAAAATTTCTAATAAAATACTCAACTCAAATTAAAGATTCACTCAATATAAAATTTAAAGACTAACACTTAGCTTAGGTTGGGATACTTCTGAATCATTTTCATAAAACCAAAGTGTCACCTACCCCTTCTCCATTGACTCCGAAAATAAATGCTCCAACTTGATCTAGTCCCAATTGAGATTCCAAATTCAACTCCTTTAACAATACTACTAAAAAATCTCTAAATAAATTTTTTCCCATTATTGTAGGAGACTCTGATTTCCTAACATGTATTTAACTATAAGGGCTTACACTTGTAGGATATTTAGATACCTCATAAACTTTTAAAAACTTAATTAATATTTCTTTTGGAGAATCAAATTTATAACAATCTTTAGTATTATAATTGAATAATTATTAACGGATGATATATTCTTTTTTTAGGGAGGTATATCATGTGTTAACATATATTCAAATATGAAATTAACAATCACTTTTCTTAATTATTGTTGTCAAATATTTGGTTGAACTATATTTTGACCCTTTCGTGCCATATATAGTTGTCACCTAAATTAGACCACAACATTAAAGAGTGAATGTCTAATTCTAGGTGTAAACTTGTTATGAGATTTTATTTCCTCCTTCTGAGGTATTATATTATCACTAATGGCTTGTTAGACTTCAAAATGGAGATTTCAATTTAATTTCCAAATTTAATAATTTTGATTTGTTGTGTACCTTACAAGGAAAATCCCTCTTTTCACACCTCCAACAAAGCTTTCACAAAATCAACTTTAAAAAGATATTCTCCCCATTCTTAGCCTCAAAATTAAGCACTAATTCCTATAAAAAAAGAACATTGTCAAATATAGAATGGCCTTTCACAAAATAAATTTTCTCAAGAGAGAAAATCTTAAGTAAGAATAAAGAAAGGAACATAAACTGATATGATAAAAAATATTCCAAATGTTGATGACCGTGTTCTTAATAAATAAAGCAATAGAGGTAGAAGTAAAAAATTTAGGGTAAGGATTACCCAAAAAAAAATCAATATTGACATTCACAATAACAACTTTAATATTGGACCAAGACTTTAGAAAAATATTAATACTGAAACCATCAGGTCCGGCCACAAAGTCAATATTCATGCTTTTGATAATCATCCAAATTTTGTCTTCTTGCACATCTTAGAGAGAAATGTATTATCCTCCTCAGAAATCAAGTTACGGTTAAAAGAGTAATCAATATCCAAATGAGGACAAAAACTTTTGTTGAAAATATTTTTTAAATAATAAGTACCAGAGTCATAAATCAAAATAGGATCTGCCAAAGAAGAACCACCAGGTAAAGAGATTTTGTGAATCTGGTTGACAACATTTTTGTGATTGACAATGCAATGGAGGAATTTAGTATTCCTATTTCCCTCCATAAGGAGTTTAGATGCCTCCTCATGTCTACAGAAAGCTTCATCTTGATCATGAAGCTTCAACAAGTAAGACTTAGCATTAATAAAGGACCTTAAGTTCTCCATCGAAGCATCATTCATATAAGTAATATCAGCACTATAAACTAAAGTTTTAGCTTCCAGAATGTTGGAAAAAATTTTTAAAAACAAATTTATTCCATCAAGCTAACTTTTTCTTAAGTCTATTAAGTTTAAACCATAATCTGGTCATACCCCCCATATTATCTTAAGAAAAAGGGAGCCTACTAGTTTCTTTGTTAAATATTTAAAAAAGACTCATCAAGAAGACACAAATTTTTAAATAAAGAGGAATAAAAAGTGTTCCTATTCTTCAAAGAAATGCTTAAATAAAATGTAGATTGATAAAAAATAGTTATTGTAAGGTGATCAACTTGATTAATTTGTTAAGAAGAAATCCAAGAACCATTAAACAGAATATGATCCACTCTTTGCCACATAGTAGCTATATTCCAAGTAAACGTACTAAAAAAAAAACCAATATCATATAAATTGCAATTTAAAATCATATTACTAAAATCTTCCATAGAATAAAAGTCAAGATGCTTACCCCACATCAATTAAACATTATTAGAGATAGAATTGAAATCCCCACCAACCATCCAAGGAACATTAATAGTAGAAGAAAAATCATTAAGTTGCTTCCACAAAGTTTTCCTCTCAAAACTAGAGTAGGATGCATAAACAAAGAAGCACAACAAGCAAATTGAAGATAATTGATGGTATTAAGCACAGTTTGAGGCAAAAAGCAATAACATCTAAAGAAATATATTGATTCCAAATATCCAAATTTTGTTGCTGTAGTTACCAAAAGCCAAGTCAAAATCCAATTATAGAACAAATAGAAATATGCTTAGAAGAATAAATTAAAGGCTCAAATAAAACTAGAAAATTAATTCTATGAATTTTGCAAAGATTATGAACACTATCAATAGAAAAAAAACCTACATTACCCCTAAAGTTCCAAATAAGAACTTTAACCATTAGAAGAATAGGAAAAATTTAAGGCCTTGGTGATCCATGGAGTACCTCCAACAAAAAAAATTTATGCCTTATTTTTCTTTTTAGAAACTTTAGTAAAATCATTTTTTATATTCTCTCCATTCCCACTAGGAGATGTCATTGAACCACTATTTTTTCCTTCTTGAAAATCCATATAAGTATTCCTAGCATTTGAAACAATTTCTCCCTCTTCCAAAGAATCATCCTTAGACACATTAACAGAATTTTTTTTCACTACTTGCTCACAATTCCTTTTGGCTTCCTCCCTATTCTTATGGCTAACCACACATTGGTCTTGAGTGATAAAGGGTTTTATATACATATCATTTGCAATATATGAATAAACACCTTCCTCTCTCATATCTGAACCTTCTTTGTATTGATCATTCTTTGAGCATCATCAATATACTCCCCAATATCAGGTAGGATCACTGCTAAGAAGGTGGTAGTTTAAAGATCAAGTGGAAGTTTGAATCAAGAAGCTCCGGTAAACTTCTGTGTTGAGGCTGAAAATTTAAAAGAAGGAGAATTCTTCCCAGAACAATCTTCTAATCCTTATTTGAATATGGCTGTGGATAAAGATTTCAGGACAGAACTTAATTCTATACCGGTTCGAGATAATCACTTGGCTTTGGAAGAGCCTGAAACTTCCTACAGCACAGTTGGAAAGAGTTGCCTGCGAACTCAAGTAAGTCCAAATGGATTACTTGCAAACTCAGGTAGTCCCTATCATGTTTCAGCAGTTTCTATAAGCAAAAAACTTGATTAGATGACAGATAAAAATATTAATTTGAAGGTAGAAGGTCCCCTATCTCTGATTAAGGAAAATAAGTTCTCAATTCTACAAAGTGTTATTGATGTTGATAATGGAGTTGCTATTATACCTGACACTTTGATGAGAGCTGATGATGACATACAGGATTTGGAAGGTGGATTGATAACTGTCAAAAAAATAGTAGACAAATTGGTGTTAGAAAAGATAAAGAGATGATTGAAGAATTGCCTAAGATCAAATTGGAAAAAGAATTAAGATCTTTAGGTCCCATTAATAATAAAACCCGTGGAAGACTTGGAGTAAGTGGAAGCAAGAAGAAGGTTGGGGTCTACTCCCCACTCAAACTTTAATGGATTCCATAGCATTTTGGAATTGTAGAGGGGCTAAGAAGAAGGAAGCCTCTCTATATATGAAGGAGTTCATAAAAGACAATAAAGTTTTCTTTGTGGGTTTAGTGGAAACTAAAATCAGCTCTATGGATAAAATTGATTTTGATAAGATTATGGGACCTAATTGGGATTTCTTTATTCAGCCTTCGAAAGGACTATCTGGTGGTATTTTGATACTTTGGAGAAATGATATTGCTTCATTCTCAGTGTTAAAGACTAAAATCAATGTGTTATTGGAGATCTTAAAGTCTTTAATAAAGGAAGTTGGATGATTGCTGCAGTCTATGGGAACAAGGAGGTGCACAAGAGAAGATTGTTATGGGATTCCATCCAAGAGCATTTACTAAGAAAGATTCCATCTGTTATTGGTGGGGATTATAATTGCAGTCTTTCACAAGAAGAAAAAAGAGGAGGTAAGAAGTTTATCTTCTCCCAAGGTTCTTTAGAAATGCATAAATTTATGAATGATTGTGATTATCATGATATTGGGACGTTTAAGATATACTTGGTGCAATAACAAAGTAGGAAGTGGAAGAATTCTTGAACGCCTGAACAGATGCTTGTTAAACTCATTGGCTCTTCAAAAGATACAAATTGCAGTGGTAGGACACTTAGCAAGAGTGGCTTCGGACCACTATCCTATTGTACTAAAATTTTTTAGGAAAATAGAAGATTGGCAAGATCATTGAGATTTAAAGACATTGGTTATCCTTCAAAACAACGGAACACATAGTTTCTAAAATCTGGAAGAAAAATTTTGTGGTAGATGATATGAAAGTACTCAACAAGAAGTGCAAAAGAACATTAAATGAGCTCTTTTATTGGAGTAAGAATAAACTTAAAGACTTTTCTAGTGAAAAAACTAGATTAAAGGCTGAAATTTTATTACTCCAAGAAGAAGAGGCTAGTAAGGGATGGCTGGATGATGACAAATTATGGATTCTTAGAACTAAAGTGAAAGAGTTCAATACTATTCTCAAATACTTAAACACTTGGTGGAAACAAAGATCAAAAGTTAAGTGGGTAGTTGAAGGAGATTCAAATAACAAATTCTTTCATGCCTTTGGCAATGCTAGAAGAAATGCCAATTGGATTTCTTAAGTGAAGAATCTTGAAGGCCAAATCATCGAAGATCCAATGGAGGTGGAAGATGTTTTTCTTAATTTCTTTCAAGAGAAATGGAAGGAAAGACATTGTAGTTTAGATGATTGGTTGAATCCATGGAAGGTTTTGAATGATGATGACAAAACTTGGTTGAAGAAGGAGCTAACAGCTAATGAAATTAAGGAGGCCGTTATGAAGCTAGGGAATAATAAAGCTCCTGGATGTGATGGATTAACTCACTCCTTTTTTAAAAACTTTTGAGATTATTGGTAGAGATGTATGTAAAGCAGTGAGCTTATTTTTCTCCACAGGTAAAATGAGTAAAGAATGGAAGGATACTTTGGTAGTGCTCATCCCAAAATCCACCAATCCATTAACTCCTGCATATTATCGACCAATCAGCTTGTGTAACTCTATATATAAGATTGTGTCAAACATAATCTTAAATAGATTGGTTTTAGTTATTCCCAAGATCATCTCTGTAGAGCAAGTGGTGTTTGTAAAGAATAGATCAATCTCCGATCATCTATTATTAGCTCAAGAAGTTTTTAATAAATTGAGGTTTTCTAAAGCCTGCAATGGATACTTAGCTATCAAATTGGATATGGAACAAGCATACGATAGTATGTGTTGGTTAACCTTGAAGAAGATGTTGATTGATTTGGGATTTCCGGATAGATTTCTAGAGCTTATTATGGAGTGTATTTACCTTAACTAAATATTCCATATTAATTAATGGGACAAGATATAAATGGATTGAGGGAAAATGTGGGTTTCATCAAGGATGCCCACTCTCTCCATTTTATTCATCATTTGCTCTCAACTGCTTTGTAATATTTTCTACTGCAGGGGGAAAAATATGGGAATCAGCATTTATTTTAATGCAACCAAAATTTCACATCTGTTATACGCAGATGTTGTTTTATTATTTTTGGATGCTAGAATGAAGAATTTGAAGAAGAGCAAAGGCATTATTGAGCAATATTGTAAGTGTACGGGACAAAATATTAACGAGCATAACTCATTTATGATTTTTGGTAATTCGGTGTTATGGAGAAGGAAGAACCAGATTTCCAACTTACTGAACTTCAAACCGGTTGATGAATTGGAATATCTGGGTATTAAAATTGCTCTGAGACGTTTAAGGAAGAGTGATTTCCAAGTGCTGTTAGAAAAAACCATGAAGCGTATTAATGAATGGGGAAACAGACATATTTCTCTTGTTGGAAGGTTTTGCCTGGTAAAATCTGTCATCCTTACTCTACCAACTTTTTTGATTTCTAACTTTCTTGTTCTTAAGAAAATACTATATGAGTTAGAAAGACTTAGTAGAGATTTTATTTGGAATAAAATGGATAGAAGAAAAGGTTTACACTTTGTTCCATGAGAATTATTATGTACTCCTAAACATTGTGGAGGATGGGGTCTTCAATCAGTCACTTCAAGAATTGGATCACTTAGAGCAAAGTATGCTTGGAATCTCATTGAGAAACCAAATACATTGTTAAATAGAAATTTCCTGAAAAATATGGTGAATTGTGGTGGAACAAGGAATATGTCAAAGGAGGATCCAATGCATGGAAAATCATCATAAGCGGATGGAAGGCTCTCAAATATTCTGTTAGATGGAAAATTGTTAATGGTTCCAACATTAATGTTTTACAAGATACTTGGATTCTAGACAAAAGCCTTCTTAAATGGCCTACTTTTGTAGGTTGTCTTGATAAAGATATTACTGCTCTTGATTACTTCATAAAAGATGGCAAATGGAATGAAGCTAAACTGAGACAGTATTTCAGAATTGAGCTCCAGAAAATCATCCAAAAGGTGCAGATTTTCAACAATGCACCAACAGATCTTTTGGAACTGAACAGAAATTTTTTTTGGTAAGACTCACTCTACCTTGATTGCTGAAGATAAGTTCAAAAATTGTTCTTTAAATGAATCATTTTATTGTATTTTTAAATTAAAGATTAATGCTCGGGTTGATCTTTTTCTGTGGAGATTATATATTGATGCAATTCCTACAGAATTTTTTCTTTTTAGAAGAAAACTTTCACTGAATTGTTTATGTCCTATGGGGTGTGAGGAGATTGAAGATTTAGATCATATCACCTCGAATTGTTCTAAAATTAAGGAGGTCTGTATAGTTCTACAAGGTTGGGGCTTTCATATTCCACTTTTCAATAACTGGAATGAGTTCATCTCCGAAATCAGAAGATTAATTAATAAGGAGATCATGACAGCTAGGATATATGTTCTGATTGTATGGATGGTTTGGAACAATAGATGTAAGGTTAAGCATGGTAAAATTGGAAGTAGTAAGTTGAAGATTTATTCTTCATTTTTAAGCTATCTTAGCACGGTAAAATAGGATATCTTCCACTCAGAACACTGGGATGCTTATCAGTTCTTTGGACTACTTTCAAATTATTGGCATCCTCCTCCACCTGAGTGGCATAAGATTAACCTTGATGCAGCTGTTAAAAATAACTATATGGCTGGGATTGGTGGAGTGGTAAGAGATGATAAAGGAAGATTGATCTTTACTTTTGGAAGGAATAAGATGCATTGGGACAGTGCACAAATGGAGCTCTTGGCATTAAAAGCTTTGGAAGGAATTCATCAATAATGGACGAAAGATACTAAAGGCATTATTTTGGAAGGTGAAAATAAAAATGTTCTCCAATATCTTCAGAATTTGTACAGTAAACTGAAGATCATTAGCGAGAACTCATTGGATGGTGAAGGTATTTCTTTTTTTACTAATAATGTCATCTTTAATTATGTCAATTGAAATTGTAATAAGTTAGCTCATCATTGTGCTAACTTAGCTTTGTCTTTTGATTTTGATTGGGACATGTTTTTAGAGGATAACCTTCCTTCTTCCTTTGTAAAATTAGTAAAGGAAGATAGTGAAAGGTGGTTGATTCCTCATTGCTTGTATCTAGGCTTTTCTTTGCCTTTTTATTTTATTGCTACTTAGCATTTCTCAAAAAAAAAAAAAAGAACTAATGACATAGTCGTATTAGTTAAAGGAGTATTTATTGAAGGATCTCTAATTTCATCAAGTTCATCTAATAACCGAATGGATTTATCAAAAAGAGTATTTTCTATGTCATCTCCACTAGCAAGAGGTTCACCAATGTCCACACTTTGGGAGCCCATACGAATATGAAAACCATAAATTGTAGGATCACCAGTATTTGGTATAACCAAAACATTGTGAGCATTTATATGTTGTTTTAGTTGAGGATTAGCCACAAAACATTCATTAATGGAATGACCATGGAGTTTGCATTGATTACAAAATTCTAGAGTATCCTCAAACTCAACTTTTTGTAAGTAACCAAAACTTTTCGAGTCTATCCTAATTTCTTTTGGGTGTTTCTTAGTAATATAAAACACCATAAGAATCCTAGCCATGGACAGTCTAGAATGAGGAGCCATGGCTTGATAAGGTTGAAGAGGTATACCAAAAACATAAACAAATAATACAAAGAATGAAGAAAATGGGAACTACAAAAATGAAACCGCAAATTTGGGAAGGAAACCAAATAGGCACTACAGAAGATTCTTCTTTAAAATCAAAATATGGAGTCCATTTTGATTAAAAAATTTGACACTTATTAATATAATAGGACCTCCATATAAAAACACACCTTTAATCAAGGTTGTTAGAGAGCTAGATAATTATGTGCCTAGCTTCATGCAAACAAATAGAGAAAACACATGATAACTTCAAGTTCCCAAAGAAACTATGAATGGTATAAGGGTTAGATCTAAGGATAGAAAACATCCTAATGAATGTAAATTAAAAAGGAGATAATAATTTTTAAATATCATTTTGAAACATTTTTAAAGCCAGAAAGCCCTTAATAGAGGTTTTCTTAAAAGAAATTGCATAATGTTTAGAGGAGGAAGCACTCGATAGAACATCATAGAAAGTCCAAGTTTTAAGTGATGAAATCATACCAGTCCTATGAAAGAAACAATTTTTAGAAGACACCAAACCCAAAGGAGGATTATCCCATAAATTAAGCAAAGAAGAAGAAGGAACTAATGCCATCCAGCAAAAGATTGATAAAAATTAAGGCTAGACGTCCTTAGGATAAGAAAAATGAAAATAAATCCAAAACCTCAGCTAAAATAATACAAATCAACCACGACCCAACTAGAGTAATTGGAGAAACCAAAATTTCCCAAGGAAAAGAGTGGATGATGAGAGAGAATATAGAAGTTAGTTTTGTACAGCTATGTATTTTGCTTCATTAGTAGATTAGGTCATATAATTTTCTTTTTTAGTGAACCAGGAGACTAAAGATTACCCTATGAATTGATAGGTTTGAGATGTACTTTTTTATTAACACTACATCCTACAAAGTTTAAATTAGAATATTAAATGATTTTGAATGATGAGCTATGTCTGGGATACTAGACTCTTAGACTTTAGGTTCCTACAAAATATCTATGATTTCCCTTAACAACACTCATATGAATCTCTTTACGATTAGTGCGAAATCTAGAACACACACACACACAGACACACACACACACACACACACAAACACACACATATGAATCTCTTTACGATTTGTGCGAAATCTAGAACACACACACACACAGACACACACACACACACACACACATATATATATATATATATATATATATATATATATATATATATAGCATGATATCAAATCTACTAAAAGTCAAATAAAGAAGTGATCCAATTATCCCTCTATATTTATTCTTTTCAGCAAATTTTTCAATGGGATACTTATCTAATTAAATGGTAGAGCTCATGAGTGTATTGATTGACTTAGCATTATACATCTCATATTTTTTATGGATATCTTTGAATTTTTATTTTTTTTTGGCTAAGAAAGTTTGATCATCCCTTTGCTTCAAACTAAATCCAAGGAAACAAGTAAGCTCTCCCATCATGCTCATCTTAAACTCCTCAATCATTATTTTTAAAAGTTCATCATAAAGATTCATATTTGTTGATCCAAAAGTATATCTTGAACATAAATTTGAATAATAAGTAGATCTTCACCTACTTCCTTAAGGAATAGGGTGGCGACTTCACTACCCTTAATAAAGGATTTATATAGGAAGCATATACCCAGCCTTTCATACCAGGCTCTAGGTTCTTGCTTTAATCCATATAATTCTTCCTTTAATTTGAATAAATAATTGGGAAATCTAGAGTTTTTAAGACATGAGGATTGCTCAACATATACATCTTCCTTTATCACCCAATTTTGGAAGGTGTTCTTAATATCCATATTATATAACTTGAATCCTTTAAATCATGTGAAGCCTAATAGTACTCTAATGCCCTTGAACCTTTCCATAAGGGAAAAGATTTATTTAATGTCATTTCCTTCAATTAGACTATTCCCCAAAACTACTAGTGCAGCCTTATTTCCAATCACTATGCTAGAGTAATTCATTTTATTCTTGAAACCCAACTTAGTTTTTAGCACACTCTTCTCTTTGGGCTTATTAACCAACTCCTAAACTTTATTCGTAATAAATTGATTCAAATCTTCTTGCATGGCTAGGATCAAAAATTCATCAGATAAGGCTTAATCTATATTTGATGGTTCTACCATAGAGATGAATGAATAGTGGCTAATCTCCATTCTAAGTCCATGTCTAGTTCTTACTCCTATATACAGATCTCCTAGGATGAGCTCCATTGGATACAAGATGAATATCTCTAATCTCTACGCAATGTGTCTTGAGGCTCTACTCTATTTTCTAGGTCAATAGATTCTACTCCTTGGGTGACTTCAACAACTTCTTCTTCTACTGACCTAGTTTTAACATATCTATCAAATTCATCAAACACTACATGGGCGGTCACTTCTATGACAAATATCCTCTTATTGAAAACTCTATAGGCTTTACTTATAGATAAATATCTTTGGAAAACTTCTTCATCAGATTTAGGATTGCATTTTCCTAATAGAAAATTTCCATTTTTTAGATTAAACACCTTACATCCAAAAATATGAAGGTGAGAGAGATTGTGTCCTTCCTTTCAGAAATTTATAGAGCATCTCATTGAGTTTTGATCTAACATTAACCCTATTCAGAACATAACAAGCATTATTTACTACTTTAGCCCAATAAATATTTAGGAAGTGAATACTCAGGTAGCATGGCTCTAGTATCTTCTACCAAGGTTATATTCTTTCTTTCAACAACCCCCTTTTACTAAGGGGTTCTAGGAGCGAAAAAAATTATGTTCTATTCCAAGCTCCATACTGAATGATTCAAACTTATCATTTTTATATTCCCTATTATGATTACTATGGATAACTAGAATTTCACAACCTAATTTCTTTTAAATCAATATAGAGAATGTCCTCAATTTCTTGAATGATTCATTTTTATGTGATAAAAATCTAATCCAAATAAATCTTTAGTAATTATTAATAATCACATATCCATCTGTTTTTCCACCAAAGTTGGCAATGCTAACTAGTCCAAATGAATCGAGGTGAACGATTTCTAAAGTTTTATAGTGGTGATGTCCTTGATTGAGTGAAAGGACATTTTTTTTTTTTTTCAAGTTTGAAGGAATCACAGAGGCGGTCCTTAGAGAATTCTAGTTTGGGTATGCCTGTAAGTATAACTTTTTGGATTTTTTTTCTAAGTGTTTTTATGCTTACATGGGATAGTCTCCTATTGCAAAGCTAGTATTCATTAGTGATTATTTTCAAACATAAGGAAGTCATATATTCATTGCAATTCAAGTCAAGAATGTAAATATTGTTAATCCTCTTTCCTTCTAAAATAATATTTCCATAAAACTTATCAAATAACTAGTAGATAAAAAATTTATATGAACACCTTTGTCATATAATTTATTGATGCTAAGCAAGTTATATTTCAGGTCATCTACTAGTAAGAAATTTTCAAAAATAAAATTCTTATAATTTTTAATCATAGATGAACTTATTACTTTTCTTGAGGTATTGTCTCCATATATAACTTTTTCTCTTGCCCTGACCTTTACTGTGATGAACTACTTAATTTCTCCAATCATGAGCCTTGAGCATCCAATGTCTAGGTACAACATTGTCTCATCAAGCCATTTGTGAGAGTACTCCTCCAATGTCAATCAATGGTTTGATTTGGAAGCCTAAGTGAGTTTCGGTTCCACCTTAGACTTTGATGAATTGCATGAATGTATGTTATGCTATGATGTGGCTGCTTTAGGCCTCCACCAAAAATGTGTTTTATGGTGTACTGTGCAAGTACAAGCTATGGTATGTAACATGCCACATGAGTAACACCAAACGCGAGAGAATTGATTCACTAATCTATGTGGGGTTTGGTGCCCATTTATAGGGGTATATAATGCATGCAGTGATGAGGGGGTTATATAATTATGTCAATGTAGGTGATAGTTTATTATTTTGGAGTGCCTTGAGTTTTACTTTGAAGAAGTCATTTGTAGTTTCAAAGATTGTTATTTCCAATTGTATTCCATGCTCATTAATGTCTAATTCAATTACAAACGCTTCTAATTATTTTTATGAATCTTCTAACTCAAAATGCTTAAATTTTAAGGATCCATTTGTATTATTTAGATCAATGTGCTTCTTATTTAATGCATCATACTCATCAAGTAAAGACATGCTCTCTTTATCAATTACTGAATATTCTACTCTAAAGAAATTATGCTCTTTTGTAAACTTCAGAATTCAAAATTTAAACTAGCCTACATTTTCTTAAGATTTCTAAATGCATCATGATTTTTTTTTAACTTAAAATAATTCATCATATGAAAGCTCAGATACCTCCTCTTACTATCAATGATCAAGGCTATTATCTTCCATAAAGCATAGATTGGTTACCCACCCATCCAATTTTTATTCTAATGAGTCCAAAGTGGAGTCTGCCAAAAATGCCTTTTGTATTCTTTGCTTCCCCTATTTTTCTTTAGTATTTTTCTTAACCTTATCTTTAATTGAGTGATGTTTGTGGAAATTTGTTCTCATGTGTCCTAGTTTCCTCTATTTAAAGAAGATGCTATAAGATTAAGAATTGAAAAAAAAATCAGTATACCTTTGTTTCACTACTGATTATGCCTTTTTTTATTTCATAAAGTTTTTTAATTAACAATTCATCAATGCTATGTCATCATCTTCCTCAGCGATAGAGTTGTTACTATTTAATTGATTTGCTTTTAATTCCAGAACATTGTCCTTTATCGTATTTCCTGCATCCTGTAATCTCTGACTCAAACCTTATTTATAGGAAATAAATGAGCCTAGAAAGTTATCTATAGAATAAATATTAAGATCTTTTGATTCACAAATGGCCATAACCTTAGTCTCATAATTACTAGGTATACAATGACAATTTTTTTACTATTTTAGAATTTGAAATATCTCAAGATAAAGTATGTAGGGATGTCACTATTTGAGTACACCTAGTGTATATATCTTAGATGGTTTCATTAGGCTTCATGTGAAAAAAGTTATTAATGGTGCAATAAGATGCTCAACATAGATAACTTGACCTCACTAGTACCTTTGAATGTAAAACAAAGATTATCCCAAATGTTATTACCTGTGCTACATATAGAAACTCATGTAATCTTTAGAGTTAAAAGCATAGAAAAATAGTCTAAACATTTTGCATTTAGCTGAGCTAAGTCCCTATCCTCATTGCTCCATTAATTAAATGGTACTTCAACTTTAACGTCATTAATAAAATGAGGGTACATAATAACTTTCTTGTACCAAAAACCACCAATTAATTTATTAAAGTAAGTTGACATGCAAATTTTCCAATAATCAAACAGTATGTTATCAAAAAATGGTGGATGAGTTATAGAATAACCCTCTGCGGTGCTTCTATTATAGAAATTTATCATGGTTCATTTATGATTGTTTTTATAAAATGCTACTTGTGAGAATCTCTCAGATACTAATTGAAAGTTCGATATAGAATGTTAAGCCTGTTGCAGATCTGGGCCCAAGTCTTATGATTATTGATGATAACAAACATTACTATTTTTATTTACTATGTTATCTCCTAATAATTAAAGTTCATTACACATATATTTCTTCTATTGAATAATAAAAGTTTAGGTCCACAAGCTCACTCTCAAGCCAGGTCAAGATCAGGTAGACTAGGACTTGTTGCAAACCTATTTTCATGTCTTATGTTTTGATGATTGATAAACACTATTTCTCTTGGACTACTTGTTGCTTCTAACTTTTCAGGAATCGAAGATCGGACGATCAAGAAGAAGCCAGTTCAGGATTGCGTAGGTTTAGGGTTGAGTCAGTCTGTACTTTTGTTTTTTACCTTTTTAGTCTACTTGTAATGGTCAAAGAGACTGATGCTAAGTAACCCTACATACACACACTTGAGAGACTTAGAATTTCTATCTTTACTCAAATCGGCCAGGACGATATTTTACATCGCCCTGGACGATCAGGTCTAAAATAAAAAGTCTAAATAAGGATTCTTAATTAAGGCAGC